>NC_141694.1:1247838177-1248186421 GCF_964263255.1 Lissotriton vulgaris
CCAGCCTGCTCGTCCTTTCAGCCCCCACCGCTGGAATTCATATTAAAAGCATGCTTTGATATACATAGATATGCTCACACATCAATGACCATTATTATGAAGAGGCGTACTTAATAGACCCATTTCACTCCTCAATTGGAGACGACCGTATATGTGGGCCACTGGTGCCCATGGTCCTTATATAATCACGAGCAATACTGCACTGTAGATACCAAATACATCATAACAGTGTATAGGAATTGGTTTGATTATGGTGGATGATCCATCCAGCCAGCAGAGCCTCACTAGGTGGTGGCCATCTTGCACCTAGTGACAAGATGCCCCCCCCCTCCGTCAATGACATCCTTAATGACATCACTAATGACATATCAAGTGACATCCTTGATGATATCAATGATGGCATCATCCGGAGAATGTGAGTGCAGAGTTCAGAGTGCAGAGTGCAGAGTGCGGAGTGCAGATTGTGAGTGCGGAGTGCAGATTGAAAGTGCAGAGTGCAGATTGAGAGTGCAGAGTGCACATTGAGAGTGCAGAGTGCAGATTGAGAGTGCAGAGTGCAGATTCAGAGTGCAGATTCAGAGTGCAGATTCAGAGTGCAGATTCAGAGTGCAGTTTCAGAGTGCAGATTCAGAGTGCAGATTCAGAGTGCAGATTGAGAGTGCAGATTGTGAGTGCAGATTCAGAGTGCAGAGTGCAGATTGAGAGTGCAGAGTGCAGATTGAGAGTGCAGAGTGCATATTGAGAGTGCAGAGTGCAGAGTGCAGATTCAGAGTGCAGATTCAGATTGCAGATTCAAAGTGCAGATTCAGAGTGCAGATTGGTAGTGCAGAGCGCAGATTGTGACTGCAGAGTGCAGATTGTAAGTGCAGAGTGCAGATTGTGAGTGCAGATTCAGAGTGCAGATTCAGAGTGCAGAGTGCAGATTGTGAGTGCAGTTTCAGAGTGCAGAGTGCAGATTGGTAGTGCAGAGTGCAGATTGTGAGTGCAGAGTGCAGATTGTGAGTGCAGAATGCAGATTGTGAGTGCTGTTTGTAAGTTCAGAGTGCAGATTCAGAGTGCAGATTCAGAGTGCAGATTCAGAGTGCAGAGTGTGAGTGCAGAGTGCAGATTCAGAGTGCAGAGTGTGAGTGAAGAGTGCATTTGTGAGTGCAGAGTGCAGATTCAGAGTGCAGAGTGTGAGTGAAGAGTGCATTTGTGAGTGCAGAGTGCAGATTCAGAGTGCAGAGTGTGAGTGAAGAGTGCATTTGTGAGTGCAGAGTGCAGATTCAAAGTGAAGATTGTGAGTGCAGAGTTCAGAGTGCAGGGTGCAGATTCAGAGGTCAGATTCAGAGTGACTGAGTGCAGAGTGAGTGTAAAGTGACAGTGAGTGCAGAGTGACTGCAGAACAGTGTGTAAGGGTGCAGGGTGCACATTGTGTTAGTGTGCAGAATGAGTGTGCAGGATAAACAGTGTGTGACTATGCAGGGTGACATTGGGAGTGTGCGGGTGAGCAGTGTGTGAATGTGTAGGGGCAGTGTGTGAGTGTGCAGAAAACACCACATACACCACACACACATACCACACACACACACCATACACACACACCACACACACATACACCACACACACATAACACACACACAAACCACACACCTCACTCTCTCAACACCACACACTCGTCACCACTCACCACAACACACTCACCACCACACACTCACCCCCCACGCTCACCCCCACACACTCACCACCACACACTCACCCCCCACGCTCACCCCCACACACTCACCACCACACACTCACCACTACACAGAAAACAACACACACAACAACACACCCCCAGCCGTCAATGAATGCTTTCACCAGGCACAAACACCAACAACCATTAATGTACGCTTTCACCAAAAACAAACACGACCATGCATCAGTGCCCCTAAACACTCACGCACACAACAAACAATGTCAGTGCAACTTTCACTAAACACACACACACACCAACAGCCGACAGTGCACCAGCCACTGTTTCAATTGGCACAATCATCAACAGCTGTCAGTGCACCCTTTCACCAACCACACGCATTACCATCCAGCTCTGTACGCTTGACAGCCACACTCACTAAAAGCTCTTACTGCACGCTACCACCAGTCATACACACCTCAAGCCACCACTACACGCTTCCACCAAACACACACACCAACAGCCATCACTACACAATTCCTACAGGCACACACATCCACCACACATCAATGCACACACCAATTGATAACGCATTCACCAATTAATATTGTACCTATCGCACTATGCTGCACTTTACCTTTTAAAGATATTGTGTTAAAGTGCAGCATGCCATCATTGATAACATTCCAATCCAACACACAAATCTTCAACACACACCGCATGTTTCCAGTCCAAAACACATGCCTAAAACACATTGCCATTTACAATGCCATTATCTCTAACTCAAACAAATCCGAGCCCTAATGCATTCCTAATGCGTGTTTGTTCTTGCAATATCGATGTGTGACCCTGTGTTGCTGAATAAGTTAATTTATGCTGTTTCTCTTCATTGTTTCCTTTGTTGCATGCTGCTGTTCTACTCCTTCGAATTCAATATTCAGTATGTCAACAGCTATGTATCTATATGACAGCGTAATTGATGAAAAAATGCAATATATATATTTTTTTAAATGTATGGGCGCGTTGTCAAATCTCAAGATTTGCTCCAGCTCAGTGAACATGTCTTACATTTGAAGGAACAGCCCTGAAGGTGGTTCCAATAAATTCATAGAAAGTTTGATGGGTGGCTCTGTCAAGGGTATGGAGCAGTGCAGCAAACTTTCAATGTTATTTTTAAAAATAAAATCCCGAAGCATGATTTGCTTTTTGAAAAAACATTTGTTTTTTTTTACAGTTTTCACTGTTTCCCACTTCCATGTTGTACCTAATGGTGATGCGCAGTGATAATTTGCTCACATACTCCAAATAGAGTGGACAGATAAATGGCCAATCATCCAACAGGCCTTACTCTGGAGCCCATTAGGATGGCGGTCGGAAAACCAACCCGAACGCCATGGTAACGGAAAACAACCGCCCGCCGGGACCGCGGCAACTCCGGCAGACTAATTAGGATCAACCGCTGAAAAAATCCGAGCGGTGGTAAGAGCCACCGAAAGACTGCCGGACGTGAGTGGTGCGGTCAAAAATCCGTCTGCGGCGGTCGGATTCGTGGCGGAAACACACCAACCCGCCGCCAGTACAGCAGAGTCACCGCCCGGAAAATTAGGATATCGCCAATGCAACTGCAGTAAGCTCCACTTTTTCTGTCTGCGTGGTCGCAAACAGTCATGAATGGGAGGTACGGCAGAGGGGCTGGAGCATAGCCACCGCTGCGGAAGGTCAGTGAAAACAATGGCGGCCGACCACAAAACCCTCACCAAGGTTACCAAGTGCACCCAGAAAACTAGTCCATTCTGACACAGCCACATCGTTGAGTAGAAAAACAAGCCCCTTCCCTGACCACAATCCTCTGCAACAATCCAGAAGAGAAGGGCATACACCAGATCAGAGAGGAGAGGCAAAAGAATACAGCACACACACATCACCACCACCACCACCATCACTATCACACCTGCACCCCTAACACCTTTGCACATAAAAACACCACACACATGACCACCACAACCACTACTCCCACACCTGCGCCTCTAACTCCTTGGCCCACCACACACCATGGCAGCACAAAAATGTCAAAATTCACAGACACTGAATTGAGGGAATTGGTAAATGAGATCATCAGGGTTGAGCCACATTTGTTTGGCACCCTGGTCCAACAGACTCCAGCAGCCACCAGATCACAAATGTGGGCAAGGATAGTTGAGAAGGTAAATGCCGTAAGGACCACCCCACTCAACAAACAGGAAATCATGAGGAGGTAGCATGATTAACCATGGGCGAATTTTGCGGATTCGCGGTCCGTAAATTTGTGTGAAATTGGCAAAAAAATCTGCGAGTTCGCGCGAAAATCAGTGAACTCGCGGATTTGTGACCACGTGTGTCTGTAACTTTGCCACTGCACCAATATGCGCTGAGGTCCCTCGAGTGAGCTGTCCATCATAGTGAGGAAAGGACGCAAAGACTTTGCATACCCTAGTGTGTGTGGGGTGGGCCAAAGGTGCAGGGCTTCCATGCAAGTTCACATTCCTTGTTTATAAAGGGTCTAAGACCGAACAGAGCAGCAGATGAGAAGAAACAGCCTCCTGGTCACAGGAAGTACACGGGGATTGCGCTTGAGAAACTCGTGGATGCAAATTCCTCCATCAAGGATTACATCTAATTGTAGGTGGTAGATATGGGGAGGAAGCACACCTGCCTAGTCTCGACCGTGCTCACTAGTAGTTGGGGCTGATTATAATGCGTTACGGAATTTGAGCTTCAACTCGGGCACCTTTATAATCTGTAAGTGCTTCCTGTTGAGGTTTAATTTTTGTGACAGGAGCATCGTGCCAGAATGAGTCCTGCCTGCATATTTATTCACGAAGATGCCACAGTATTGTGCCAGACCTCTACTCAACTGGAGTACTTTCTACTGGCTAATCAGTAAGTGCTACCTCGTTGGGTAAATCTATAGTACTTTTGCTACACTACAGCAGCGTAAAGAGTTGTCTCCAGTGACCACGTGTGTCTGTAACTTTGCCACTGCGCCCATAGGCGCTGAGGTCCCTCGAGTGAGCTGTCCATCATAGTGAGGAAAGGGCGCAAAGACGTTGCATACCCTAGTGTGTGTGGGGCGGGCCAAACGGGCGGGGCTTCCATGCGAGTTCACATGCCTTGTTTATAAAGGGTCAGAGACCGTTTAGAGTAGCAGATGAGAAGAAACAGCCTCCTGATCACAGGAAGTACACGGAGATGGCGCTCGAGAAATTCTTGGATGCAAATTCCTTCATCAAGGATTACATCTAATTGTAGGCGGTAGATATGGAGGGAAGCACACCTGCCTAGTCTCGACCATGCTCACTAGTTGTTTGGGCTAATTATAATGCGTGATTAAATTTGAGCTTCAACTCGGGCACCTGCTTTATTTATATCATTCTAGACTGTAAGTGCTTCCTGTTGAGGTTTAATTTTTGTGACAGGAGCATCGTGCCAGAATAAAAATGTACGAATTTTCACCAATTTTGCGAGATTCGCGGATCGCGAAATTGCTGAAAATGCGCTAATTTCACAAGCGGAACGGATTTTGCGCCCATACTTAAGCATGATCTCAAGACACTTGTCAAGAAGGAGAGGGCCAAGAACTGCGAGCTGGCCACGGTGACTGGCTGTGGCACTCCACCCCCACCCAAAAGATTTACCGATTGGAAGGAGAGGATGCTTGCCATCCTGCATCCAGAGTCTCACAAGAATAGCCGGGGGAGTGCAAGCTGGTAAGTACAATCAAAAGTATCCCATCTCCCATCACACTGCAACGTACTGTCTTTCACAACTACAAAGTTACACCTCGTAGGCACAAGTCCAGACACCAGCAACATGACTCCCACCAGGCACCCCTGTCCCACCCCTGAGCAGGATTGAGCACTCATCCCTGCCAACATGTGGCAGCAATTGCAGTGTTCATCTACACGTAACAGGTAGGTAGCCATATTACCATCATGGAGGTGACTCTGAGGGTGGCAGGCTTACACTACAACTCCCAAAATGCCCCCATACCATCCTGAGCAGGATGGAGCCCTCACCCCCCCCCCCAGCATGTGGCAGCCATTGCAGTGTTTAGCTATACCTAACAGGTAGGTAGCCATCTTCCCAGGGATGCCTTGTGTGTGTGGAAGGCTGCACTACAACACCCACCAGGCAGCCCTGCACTCAAGCCCAGCAATATGGAGCACTCATCCCCCCCCCCCCCCAGCATGTGGCGGCCATTGAAGTGTTCATCCACACCTAACAGGTAGGTAAGCATCTTACCATAGAGGTGACTCTGAGGGTGGCAGGCCTGTACTACAACTCCCAACATACCCCCCTGTACCATCCTGGAGCAGCAGGATGAGCACTCACCCCCCCCCCCAGCATGTGGCAGCCATTGCAGTGCTCATCTACACCTAACAGGTAGGTAGCCATCTTACCATGGAGGTGAATCTGGGGATGGCAGGTCTGCACTACAACTCCCAACATGCCCCCCTGTACCACTCCTGAGCAGGATGGAGAATTCACCCCCACCAATTTGTATGTACCCCCACATCATGTCAAAATGTAAACCACTGTGCAGACATACAAAGTGTGAAATAGTCAACTGCGCTATGCCTAACCTGTAAATTAGAGACAGTGAACAGCAAGCTTGAGGTATACATGTCAATGACCATCTCCCCTCTGTACCACAGGTGACCAAGAACTGACCGCAGAGGACCAGGACACCAACCCACAGAGCCAGTCTCCTCCCACGTTGGGCCATGGACTCTCTGTGGCAGATTTGCCTAACTCAGACATGGACCAGGAAGTGGGACCGTCTGGCATGCCACCGCCAAACAGGTCCCGGTACACCACTGCCACCAGCACACCCTTGGCAACACCAGCCACCCCTACGCTGAGCCCTGCTGGAACAACCCATGTGCCCACCACCACCAGTGTTGCCTGCAACATCCGCTCTGCCTCAGAGGATATCCATCGACCCCAACAACCTCTGAGGCCATGGTAAGTACCAATGGGCAGACAGTGGTGAGGCAACAGGCGGGTGACAGCCGGACAGGGGTGAGGCCCATGGAGACACAGAGGCTCCAGCACCATGGGACTGAAGCACTGGCCAACATCAACAGGGTAATTGGGGCTTACGAGCATGTCCAGGGCCAAACGGACCTGACCCACCAGGTCGCTTGTGGGCACACCCAGGTGCTTCGGTCCATTGAACATCACATAGCCAAATTGTGGACCTCCTGGGCCAGCTGGTGACTGAACTTCTGCTAAGGCCTGAGGTCCAGCCAACACCTCCACCTCCCTCTGGTGTCCGGCAGGATGCCAGTTGTCCATTCTTCCCTGCGGGCATGGAGGGGGCCGATTCATCGGACACCACTGGTGCTGCATGTCCATATCCCCTGCCAAGAAACAAAGGGGCCGGCTGAGAAAATCTCTGGGCCCAACCCGCGGAATAGGTCCAGGTAAACGCCACCCACAAGCCCACCCATGATGGCACTCCTTTTCCCGCGGACATTGACCATGACAACTATACTTCCCCAAAATGCCATGTAAATGGCATCGTCTATTGGACTTGTCTCATCTTCCATCTCTCTGAACTCAGTGTGCCACAATTCACATTTTTTCATATATTCACTCCCTTTACACATTCAACCCTTGTAAATAAACACTACTTAAACACTAATGTTGTGTCTGCTCCATGTTTATCACAGTATGTAAAGAATTTACCATGTTTTCAATGTCACAGGAGCCTGGACTGTCAGTAGGCAAGGAGAGGCAGAAGGGACCGCTGGAAAAGCAACATAACAATAGTCACTAGTCAGGTGGTGGCATCACAGCCAACAAACAACAGATATCAGCAAGGTACACAAAACTGCACACAATACCATGAGCAACAGTACCGGCATAGACCTCCCAGAGGCGTGCATAATTACAGTTTTTCCTAAACATTGCCATCCAACACTGAGGCAAAAACGGGCTTCAGTCACAAAGGTCACATCGACCTTTTCATCAACAACAACATCAGCAGATAATGGCATTGTTGTATCTTGTCACTCACCTTCATGTGAAGTAGCGGCTGATGAACTGTCCACGCAGGTCAACATCCTCCTCCTCTCCACTATCCTTGTCACTAGACATGGGTTGGTTTGCAGGTGGGGGTCTTGGCTGCTCATCATCATCCAGGAGCAGGGAGATATCCTTGCGGAAGGCCAGGTTGTGGAGCATGCAGCAGGCAACAACAATCTGGCACACCTTCCTGGGTGAGTACATCAGGTCACCTCTGGTCTTGTCCAGGCAGCGAAAACATGACTGCAGGAGACCAAAAGAACGCTCCACCACTCGATGGGTCCTCCCATGGGCATCGTTGTAGTGGACTTCAGCCAGTGTCCGGGGATTGCGCAGTGGGCTCAGCAACCAAGGACGGTTGGGATATGCAGAGTCACCTAGGCACACGCAGCACGCCGATTGACTCTGCATACTCACCCACATTCCATGCACGCTCCGGAGGAAGATGAGACATCAGCTGGGGCACAATGCTGTTATGCAGAATGTATGATTCATGGGCAGAGCTCAGGAATTTGGCACACATGTGCGAGATGATCATATCTGCCTGGCACACTAACTGCATGTTGATGGAATGGAAATGTTTCCGATTCCTGTAGACAAACTCATGTGCCTGCGATGGAACCAGCCCTACATGTGTACCATCAATGGCTCCAACAACATTGGGGATGTGGCCAAGGGCATAGAAATCACCCTTTACAGCCGCCAATTCATACCTCCTGGGGAAATGTATATATCTGTCCTTGTAGATCATCATAGCAGACAGGACGTCACGTAGCACCATGCTGAACATGGGTTGCGACATCCTACCTGCGATGGCCACCGTGTGCTAGAATGATCCAGTGGTAAAAAAATGCAAGGCCGCTATCACCTTCGGTGTTGGTGTGAAAGCAGTTGGATATGTCCGATGAGGCTGCAGAGGGCCTCCAACATAGCACCTAGGATCAGTAGGGTGGGTCGATCCAGACAAAATTTCTGGATGATCTCCTCATTCTCCATGTCTGCCAGCACTGTGAAGGGTTGATGTATATTTGGTCTCCTCTTAGTGGAGATGAAAGGGGACACATGTAAATGCAATGAACATTACACGTGTACATTCTCTCATGTCTTGAGTGACACAACAACAACATGCACTCGCCTCACTGTGGAGTCACAGACCACCTTACATGTAGGGACAACATCTGCTACCCTACTTGTACACTTGTCCCCTTCCACACAGCAAGCGCCTGCACAAAAATACAGCACATTTAAATGCACTAAGGGGTATGTCCACATCCAGCACAAGCTGCACAGAGAATATGCCATCCTGCATGTGTGGGAAAGCGGTGCACCACTGACACATACATATCAGCTGTGCCTGTCCCACCTTCATTTGTATTTTGCACATGGTGCACATTAACAACACAATGAGCACAGTGTGTGCTTAAACAACAAGTTTGTGCATGAGACATGAACTAGAAAGTCAAAACTGCACATTGTCCATTTATACATACATCACTGTGATATTGGCAGCCCCTAACACATTGCACTGCACTGTGTACCCATTGCGGAGTACAACACAACACTGATCGGTGTACATGCACATCAACATCACTAGTGAAATGCGAGTGCCTACATGGCAATGGACAAGGTCACCTATGCGGAATGTGTAGGCAGCAGTGGCGAAAATGTCACATTGGCATTTTGTGCTCCATGACGGCCCATTTATCATGTGCTTACTGTGCACTGTTGGCAAATTCCAATTGGACATTGAGACAGCATGTTGCGTCCAGATCTGCAGTCAAACCGCTCTGCCACCCATATCTTGGTCCTCATAGCAATGCATGGCCCCGGAATTGCTGTAGCGCCCACCTGTCCCCTGCGGTGAGTCACTGCCATGGACCATGCCCTTACAGCCAATGGGAACCGCAATCGCGTTAGCCTGATGCAATTTTGAAAATCCCGGTAGGCGTGCTCCTCCACCGCAGTGCCGGTTATTGGATGCATTTGAAAGATGCACCACCGCGGTAGCGCCCACCTGTACCCTGCGGTGTGTCACTGCCATGGACCATGCCCTTACAGCCAATGTGAACCGCAATCACGGTAGCCTGATGCAATTTTGAAAATCGCGGTAGGCGTGCTCTGCCACAGCGGAGCCGGTCATTGGATGCATTTGAAAAAGGCCGAGCTGAAACACCAATTGCATCAGCTTAGCACCGCTGAAACAACCCCAGGGGGCTATATATGTGTGGGAGAGAGCCTCATATTTCCACTACTCCAAGGGACTGCTGCCTGAAACCCCTCATCTGCTGCTGCCTCCAGGGACTGCTGCTTGAGACCCCTCATCTGCTGCTGCCTCCAGGGACTTTGACTGAGACCCCTCATCTGCTGCTGCCTCCAGGGACTCCTGCCTGAGACCCCTCATCTGCTGCTGCCTCCAGGGACTCCTGCCTGAGACCCCTCATCTTCTGCTGCCTCCAGGGATTGCTGCCTGAGCCACCTCATCTGCTGCTGCCTCCAGGGACTGCTACCTGAGATTCCTCACCACCCACTTCCGCCGATGCTATCTGATCTCCAGAGTGATGTCGAGGACTGAGAAGATCCGTGCCAGTCCCTTCACAAGCGAGGAGCTGGAGGTCCTGGTGTACGAGGTGCTCACACAGTACCCAAGGCTACATGGTGCCCCAAATGTTGTGGTAATCATCAACAGTTGGGGGAGTGCAGAGGGGGCACACATGTAGTTGGTCTAATGTAGTATGTGCCTGTGAGTGTGGGGTTGTGTCATGCACTGCCTAACATTCTGACTCCAGGGGGAAGGTGGGTGTACCCTATTCCACACGTTTCCCTGCCTTCACATCAATATTAGAGTGACATCTATAGTCTTTGCAGCCATACAGTGATGCAGCAAGTTAGTAATGCAAGAGTCAGGACAGTGATTGCTTAGGTGAATGACTGTTTGGGTCCCTGTTGTCCAGCTCAGTGTGAGGCTACCTGGCCTGCACAGTCAACGCACAAAACAGACTAGGAAACATCACTGAACTTACATAGAGTTACATGTGTCTATTCTCATTGCGCTCCAGCAATGAGCCATCTCTGCCCTGTAGATTGCAAACGACATGCCTTGTGTGAAGGGTTTTTGTTTTTGTGAGATAATGTTCCTCAATGTGACATCTATGACACAGTGAGCCATTCACAGCCCAAGGACATTGAGGGCTGCGCAGCATTGGACACAGTGAGTCTACCCCCATACACCAATAGATATGTGATGTATGACTTGCTCAAACTAGCAATGGACAGTAGATGTGGGCAGACTGCACATGTCTTTCTGTGCTGGCATCCTGCATGTGTGTGAGATGTGCAGGTACTGTGTCCCCCCTAACACCTGCATGCATTTACATGTGCTTTTCCCATTCAGATGTTCCATGTGAGATGCATTCTTGTCTCTGTTAGACATATCTGTGGATTGTGGATGAGTTACTATTATGCTACTGTACTGAGAGATATTGGTACATGGCACTGTGTCGCTGATGTTACCCCCTCTTGTCTCCCATGCCTGAAGCTCAGAGTACACCAGCGTAAGGCAGTGTGGAGGGCCATTGTGACCAAGGTTCGGGCTCTGGGTGTCTCAAACCGACGGCACACCCACTGCCACCAGAGGTGGGACGACATCAGCCGGCTGGCAAAGAACGTGGCAGAGATGACCTTGAGGCTGATCCCTCATATTGGGCGGTTGGCACGACGCAGCAGGACGCCACTAATGGGCTGCATCTTGGCCGTGACACAGCCTGAGCTGGATGTACGTTTGAAGGAGCATCAGCAGCAAGCTAGGGGTGAGTATTCTGGGAAGGGTGACTTTGGCTGTGAGTGGCTGCATGTGTACACAGTCTGTGCCAGCGCTGGTCAATGTGATGTTGGTAGTGTGATGCAGTGGCTTGTAAGTATGTCTGTGCTGGGTGAAGCTGTCATGCATTTGCACTACCTGTACTGACTAAGGTAATTTGAGTCTTGGGCATTTCCATAACATTCTGAGTGGTGGTCATCAGGTATCGTCTCATTGGGGTAGTCTGGGAAATTCCATGGAGGGGAACGGCAGTGTTCCCATCTGAGTGTGCTTTCATCAATACGTGCATTGTGTGACCTCAGATTTGTGAGGCTTACACATCTGACACAAATGTGCAACAGTAGTTGTGCCCCAAAGTACAACATGGTTGATGGCATGGGCTCATAGCCATTGTGGAATGTCAGGTTGTAGTCTGTATCTGTGTTGTCCCCTCCAGCACCATCCAGATGTGTCAGTGGCAACATGTTGTAGGGTTCATCCTTGCCCCCATCAGGGCCCTAGGTGTGCTCTGAGGTATTTGTGTGCCTGGTTTAACGGAGCCACCAGCAGCATGTTGTGCTGTACTGTCTGCACATGTCTCACTTATGCCTGGTTTTCTTGTTTACACGCACTGTTTGGGTCAAAAGAACTGTGTTTGCATAATGTCATTGCACAGGGTGGTGTGCAACATGTAGATTTAGTCATCTTCAGTGATGCTTTGCTTGCATATGTTTGTTCTGTTACTGCCACTGAACTGACCCTACTTCTCTCTCATGCAGCATCTCCCGTGGTCATGGAGGGACAGGGGGAAGACACCAGTGGTGATGAATCCAGCACAACAGCTGCACAGGAGCACAGTAACCCAGAAGTGACCAGCTCCTCTGAAGGGGACAGGAGTCTGCAGGAGGAATCACTGCCAGAGACGCAAAGCTCAACCTCATCTGATGACAGTGGTGACACATCCATGTTGGCAGGCACAGGGAATGGGAATTCTGCCTCATCTTCCACCACACAGCCAACAGTGACTACCCTCCTAGCCACTTCCTCTGGAGCTGCCCGTGTTCGCACCAGTAAGAGGGGAAGAGTGTCTTTCAGCCCAGGCACCGCTGCCCCTTCCCTTGTCCCCCCTGCTTCCATCAGTGCTGATCTGTGGACCTTTTGTGCCAGCTCTGTGTGAGGCAGACAACTCTCCTCAGAGCCTTCCTAGACCACGACAAAAAGTTGGCAGAGGATGTGGCTTACATGGAGGCCATGCATTCAGATGTGGGTAGGCTACACCGGACTGTACAGTCTCTGTCCTCTGCGGAGACGGCAACCATTCAACTGGCCCAATCTCATTGTCCAGCTCCAGTCCCTAGGCACACCACCCTGCCAGTGGCCACATCTGATGATAGTGACCACACACCCCAGACAACAAAGGAAAGATACAGCACACAAGGCACATGCCAGCAGCAGGCCAAGCAGTATAGGGCACAGACACCCACCTCACAGAAGGCAAAACCCAATCCTGAGCACAGAGGCAAAGGCTCTTCTGCCGATACCCAGGGCAAGGAAGCCAAGAAGCAGGCTTCAGGGTCACATGCCTCAGAGGCATCCCCAGTCAAAGACTCACCTGTCCAAGAGTGTCTCACAAAGACAAGCAGACAGTTTCCGTGAACAGTGAAAAACAGGTGCCTGCTAAGAGTACACGTAGAAAGAGCTCCAAGGCCGGGTCACCACAACATCTACTCCCATCCAGAGACCTGTGAAGCAGGGAAAGGAGGCCACTGTCTGGGGTACACATGGAGATAAGGAGATGCAGGGGCAGAGGAAATCTCGGGCCAAGGCCCCTGCAAAAACCAGCACGCCCCCAGAGGGAGGGCCACCATCTACACAAGATCCTGCTTTTGTGGTGAGTGTGCCTGTTGTGTACACACCACTTGGCACCAATCCCAAGACAGGGAAGCCATTTCAAATCCCAAAGAAGTGGAAGGGCACCCATCCAGCTTATCCCACACACACTGTATTGTAGGTCAGCATGAGCCCACCTCCATGTGCCACCACCCTACCAGGCCCTAGCAGCCCTGAGGCTTCCCAAACCACTGATGGCTCTCCCACACCTGGTCCTAGCAGCACTCAGTATTCCCAAACCACTGATGGCTGTACCCCAGCTGGGCCTGTCTCTCCCCGGGCCAGTCCCCCACCTGCACCCGACACACAGCCACCTCCAAGTCAGACTGTCAACCAAGTCTGAGTGTTAGTCTCCCTAACCCACGTGTCTCCCACAGTGGTGCCATGGACTGCCGTATATTGCCACCCTGAGTGTGTTGCAGACCATGGCAGGGTACAGTACCACTCATTCACAGTGCAGGGTCTCATGTCCTCACATTTTGCACCTTGAACTGGCCACTAAATGTGTTGCTCCTGGCTGTGTTCATTGTTCCCTGTGCAGCTTCTCATGTACCTCACCTGCACTTTATCCTGGCCACTGGCCCTGTTGTTCACTGATGTTCGAGCCTTGCCTGAGCAGCTTCTCATGTACCTCACCTGCACTGTTTCCTGGCCACTGGCCCTGTTGTCCACTGATGTTGGAGCCGTGCCTGTGCAGCTTCTCATGTACCTCACCTGCACTTTATCCTGGCCACTGGCCCTGTTGTTCACTAATGTTTGAGCCTTGCATGCGCAGCTTCTCATGTACCTCACCTGCACTGTGTCCTGGCCACTGGCCTTGCTGTTCACTGATGTTCGAGCCTTGCCTGTGCAGCTTCTCATGTACTTCACCTGAACTTTATCCTGCCTACTGGCCTTGCTGTTTACCCCTTCCACGTGCTGGATTTATACTCTGCACTTTGTTGTGGCCAATGGCCTTGCTTTTGTCCACTTTTGTTGCCTATCATTGTGATATGTGAATAAAACCAGTTACTCCTGTTGTCTGCATTGTCAGTGATCTTGATGAATAAAGCATTATTCTGTGTGGGTATGGTTTACTGTGACACATGCTCTATATGCCAATTCAACTTTGCCAATGGTTTTGGAACTTTTTTTCTGTTTTTTTAGAGGGGACATGCACTTCAGTTCTTCTTGACTCTGGGGCTTGGGCATGCAATGCTGTCAGTTTGTGATGTACTACAGTTGCAATGCTCACTCTTTGGTCAACTTGTCTATATTGGACACCTGTCATGTCTGTATGCAGTTTCAGCAAAGAGTGGGATTCTATACACAGTATTGCAAGCTGGCAGGTCAGGGTAACATTGCCTGTGTGTGCTTTCTTGATGTGTGTTCAGCAGTGTTGGCGTATGCTCATTTAGTGATGTCCAGGCATCATTGTCACATGTGTTACTTTCAATTTTTGCACTTGTGTGGTGTGAAGGGGTGACTTTGTTATTGGTGTTGGGGTGTGTGTGCCCCTGCAATGTGAAATGCACATGTGTCACCCTGGAGTTGTGTGCCTATTGTTTGTGTTGGTCAACCCTGTGCTTGTGACTGTGTGCACATGTTGGAGTTGTAGGTTGTGCACTATACAGTGTGTTGGTGTGTCCTTGCACTTGTGGGGGACAACTACTTGTTGTTGGTGGCAATTGTCAGTATGCAGGGTGTGTGGCTGGCAAATCAGTGTTGTGTTGTGTTGATCCGCCATGTGTTTTCTAACTGTCTGTGCTCATTGTACAGCCCTGCTCAGCCACACTGACATTGTGGGTGTGTTTTGTCATTCATTGCTGTAACTTGGGTCTATTTTGTAGACATTGTAGCATTTGGGGTGTGGAGTAAGACCGATGCCTATCGTTGCTTCATATGCCTACCCATTGTGTGTGTGCCCTGCATCCATATTGGTATGGGGCACTCCTCACCTATGCACTCCTGTCATACCCACCACTACGCTTTCATGTCACCAATTGAAAATCACGGACTCCTCCGACCTCAGCTCTGAACGGTATCAGTTGGCGGCCATCTTCGTCGGCTCTCAAGCCACGCCCGTGTACTATTATTACTGATGGTCTTTTGGATCCTCATAATGATATATGAATAGAACATTCTCAAAAAATACCTCCCCTATTTTTTCCAGATTAGTCTGATGGTATGTGACAACCACTACAACTATAGTTCGATTATCCTTCGTTCAATCATTATTTTTGTTTCCTTTTTAATGTCAGGCATTATAAAAAAAATATGCCTGACATAAATATTCTGTCTTAAATGTTTACAAAAATATCAACCAATAATGTGTAGACGTTATATTATCATCTACAAGCGGGCGATCTTTTTGTAAGCAATATTTAGGATGCCCATGATATTTCATCCAAAGTATTCAGGTACCATACCTCGTAGGGAAATTAAAAGAATGTATGTTCTATTAAGGGACAGCAATCCAAACTCTTTCTTTTTTTGTCACTGATGAAAGTAAGAAATGGCCAAATTGTCTGGTCTAACATTCTTACAAATTCCCACCTTTCTGAAGTTATTAAAGGGTATTCTTTAATAACTTCTCAGATTTTAAAGGCTAAAGGATTAACAGTTGTTTCAATGTCTCTTGGTGGCAGTAACATAAGCCCCCAATTAAACTCCCCCCAGCAAGGTTTGCCTTAATCTCACCAGAGTCAGGAATTGAGAAAATGGTTAGCACTTTGGGCATGGGAATCTACTGTAGACAGAAAGGGCCACACTGTGGAAAGTGATGAGGGGGAACTTGATGTGATATGCCACAGACCTAGGTAATGACTCTCCTACTCTCTCTCTGAAGAGTCAGGTCTTTGTTTACTGAATGAAAACTACCAACCCATCACATATTTTACAAACTGCTTTGTCACTTCAACCTATAATACTTTCTCAGCTTCTTTGTGCCATTTGTGCTTGTTTTGGACCAAGAATGCCTTATCCCCTTTGGTATCACATTGCATCTGGCCTATGTAGCATGCTGATGGATGACTGCAGATGTGTTTAGATGTGCATGTGAGTAAATAGTAGAGCAAAGACAGAAATGCTTCCTAAATACATAACATGGAGGGCTCTATTCTTGATGCTAAAGAATGAGATGTGCTTGCTTGCCCTCCTCCTGAGAACTCACCACCAAACATCCTCTAGCCTTATTTTAACCACTGACGGTGGCCCAGTTATTAAAGTTTAATTTACCCTCGGGTACTGGGACCTCTGCCAAGCCGTTTTAATTGTCACTTCACCAAACCCCAACACTGCACTCTCAGCAATATACCAGCTCCGCTGTAAAAAGGCGTTGTAGCACACCCGGAAAACATTAGGTGTTACTGGGTGGGCCCGATGATGAAGCATGCCACCAACTAGGTTGGTGGGTGAGGGCTTCATGAATACACCTATAAGGTGCCAACTGACAAAACTAGTCAGAGTCTAACCCATAAAGTCATATATAGCTATCTTCTTTGTTGATACATATAATCCCACGGGGACAAGGACTAGCTATCTAGTCCTCTCTCTCTCTCTTGATACGTCTATCATTTTAATTATTAACTTAAAGCATTAGAACCTTTTGAATAGAATAATGACATCCATCCATCATCCATCGCTGTATGTTCCATTTTTGATCCTCACCAGCCTTCTGGGTGGATCTTTTAAAGGAATATAAAGTACTCCATTAAAAGTACTGGTTACATCAGGATGACCATCCCAGCAGATCTTTATCCTCGATCTCAACCGTTCAACCATGAGTTTTGAGAGCTTCCGTTTTAACTGTTGTATGCAGCACAGGATGTGTGCTAATGGTTTAACTGTATCCCAGTAATTCTACAAAAGTTTGGTGGAGTAACTCACAGCACACACTTAGGGCTTGATTCTGACCTTTTTATTCGGAGCGCTGGCCACAGCATCGGCTGTTGGGAGAAAGGTGCCAAGCCGGCGGCATCCTAACCGCTGCATTCTGAGTTGACCCTTGAGCCAGTGGTGTGCTGGCAGTGGTCTTGCAGCAGTGGCATGCTTCGGCTCACATAGTGAGCCTTAGAGTAATGCTGCCTCACTGCAATGCCTGCACTGTTCTGCACGCATTGTTACCATGCAAGTCGTGCATGGCACACAGTGTGTGCACAACAGTGCAGGCATAGAGGGGCATACCATGTGTCCCCAGCCACAATGCCCATTGGGTGAATACAGCTGTGGGCCCTGTTTGGGGCCTCCTCCATGCTTTTTGCCGACCTTTTCATGACGTGATGCCCGCCAAGAAAAGGGTAGCAGAAAGGCAGGTCAGAATAGGCACGGAGGTGCCGACACCGGCAATGCCTCCATTCTCTGTCACTTTCCTCACTGCCACAGGATCCTAAATCCTGGCAGTGGTGGTTGTCTACTGTCAGTCCGAACTCCAGGGTCGTAATCAGGCAGTCAGACCGCCGAGGTCATGGCAGTTGGACCACCACCACGTGTACAGTCTATAATGTTCACTCTCTCTATTGTTCTTCTTCCCACCACCTTACCATTAACCTTTGCAGCTAAATGCTGGATAAGAGTACAATTTTAGTTCCTTTACACAGAACTTTAATGCTTCTTACATAGACCTCATTGCAAACACAACACCCTTCAAGCCAAGCACACTCAGCAATGTTGTGTGGCACAGGTCGAATAACGTGATTCACTGCTTCGTCAGGGTAACATGTGCCTTTCGAATGTACAATTACTCACCTGTAGAAGCAGGTTTAAATATATGGCATTTACGAAAATAGCTTTCCTTTAATGATTTTTCTAACCGTATTCGTGAACATTCTGCTAATTTCGAAGAGTACTATTGCTTACGGTTAGAACATTTTAAACATTTGAATTCTAACTATTGTTTTGTTTTTCTTTTCATTTTCAAAGAATTTCACTTGTCTCCACATGATTCAAACTCCCTTAAAAACTGGAAGCTCCTGATCTTTCCCTCACTTTCTTAGGGGCATATTAACAAGGCGGCGATAAATGCATTATCGCCGCTTTAGCGTCCGTTTTCGGACGCTAAGCGACTATAATCATATCGCCGTATCAACAAGGCCACTTAGTGTTGATTTTCATCGTTTAGCGACCAGATTTCTTATCGCCTCGCATCGCTAATGAGATGCAAGGTAGGCGTGTGGTAGGCGTGTCTGGGAATTCTATCGCTAACGGGGCTTCGCGATATTAACAACGAGGCCCCGTCAGCGTTAGAGTTGCGATTTATATTGCTAACAGGGGCTCAACTAAGGAATTTAACGTCTGCTAAATTCCTGATTTACGATTTAGAAAAGGGGGTGGTGATGAACAGAGTGTCTGAATTAAGCAGACCACTCTTACCCAGTCCAAAGATCAGGGCTTGATCCATCACCGTTATTTATCTCACTGCCCCATCCCAGCTCAGAACCTGGCTATATGCAAATCAGTCTGTCCCTGGCCCAGTGCATCATGGGAACAGGGCAGACTAAACTACCAAGCCAATTCTTCACCAGAAAGGAGACAAGCTACCGGGGACCGGTTTCTGGCATTTCAGCCGTCTTCGGCCCGGCTTGCTTGAATCCTGATGGAGCAGTGAGAAAGGGACTCATGTCTGAGTATACCCTGCCACACCTATAGTGGCCAAAAACGATTTAGAAAAGGGGGTGGTGATGAACAGAGTGTCTGAATTAAGCAGACCACTCTTACCCAGTCCAAAGATCAGGGCTTGATCCATCACCGTTATTTATCTCACTGCCCCATCCCAGCTCAGAACCTGGCTATATGCAAATCAGTCTGTCCCTGGCCCAGTGCATCATGGGAACAGGGCAGACTAAACTACCAAGCCAATTCTTCACCAGAAAGGAGACAAGCTACCGGAGACCGGTTTCTGGCATTTCAGCCGTCTTCGGCCCGGCCAGGATTCAAGCAAACCGGGCCGAAGGCGGCTGTAATGACAGAAACCGGTCCCCGGGAGCTTGTTTCCTTCCCAATGTAAGAATTGCCTTTTGTAGTTTGGTTTGCCCTGTTCCCATCATGCACTGGGACAGGAACAGACTAATTTGCATACAGCCAGGTTCTGAAACTGGGATGGGTCAGTGAGCTAAAAAACGGTGTTGGATCTAGCCCTGATCTCTTGACTGGGTGAGAGCTTTCTGCTTAATTCAGAGACTATGTCCCTCACCACCCCTTGTTGTAAATATTTTTGTCCACCCTAAGCGTGGAAGGGTATTCTCAGATGTGAGACCCTTGCTCATTGCACCATCAGGATTCAAGCAAACTGGGCCGAAGACGGCTGTAATGCCAGAAACCGGTCTCCGGGAGCTTGTTTCCTTCCCAGTGTAAGAATTGGCTTTTGTAGTTTGGTTTGCCCTGTTCCCATCATGCACTGGGACAGGAACAGACTAATTTGCATACAGCCAGGTTCTGAAACTGGGATGGTGCAGTGAGCTAAAAAACGGTGTTGGATCTAGCCCTGATCTCTTGACTGGGTGAGAGCTTTCTGCTTAATTCAGAGACTCTGTCCCTCACCACCCCTTGTTGTAAATATTTTTGTCCACCCTAAGCGTGGAAGGGTATTCTCAGATGTGAGACCCTTGCTCATTGCACCATCAGGATTCAAGCAAACCGGGCCGAAGACCGCTGTAATGCCAGAAACCGGTCCCCGGGAGCTTGTTTCCTTCCCAGTGTAAGAATTGGCTTTTGTAGTTTGGTTTGCCCTGTTCCCATCATGCACTGGGACAGGAACAGACTAATTTGCATACAGCCAGGTTCTGAAACTGGGATGGTGCAGTGAGCTAAAAAACGGTGTTGGATCTAGCCCTGATCTCTTGACTGGGTGAGAGCTTTCTGCTTAATTCAGAGACTCTGTCCCTCACCACCCCTTGTTGTAAATATTTTTGTCCACCCTAAGCGTGGAAGGGTATTCTCAGATGTGAGACCCTTGCTCATTGCACCATCAGGATTCAAGCAAACCGGGCCGAAGACGGCTGTAATGCCAGAAACCGGTCCCCGGGAGCTTGTTTCCTTCCCAGTGTAAGAATTGGCTTTTGTAGTTTGGTTTGCCCTGTTCCCATCATGCACTGGGACAGGAACAGACTAATTTGCATACAGCCAGGTTCTGAAACTGGGATGGTGCAGTGAGCTAAAAAACGGTGTTGGATCTAGCCCTGATCTCTTGACTGGGTGAGAGCTTTCTGCTTAATTCAGAGACTCTGTCCTTCACCACCCCTTGTTGTAAATATTTTTGTCCACCCTAAGCGTGGAAGGGTATTCTCAGATGTGAGACCCTTGCTCATTGCACCATCAGGATTCAAGCAAACCGGGCCGAAGACGGCTGTAATGCCAGAAACCGGTCCCCGGGAGCTTGTTTCCTTCCCAGTGTAAGAATTGGCTTTTGTAGTTTGGTTTGCCCTGTTCCCATCATGCACTGGGACAGGAACAGACTAATTTGCATACAGCCAGGTTCTGAAACTGGGATGGTGCAGTGAGCTAAAAAACGGTGTTGGATCTAGCCCTGATCTCTTGACTGGGTGAGAGCTTTCTGCTTAATTCAGAGACTCTGTCCCTCACCACCCCTTGTTGTAAATATTTTTGTCCACCCTAAGCGTGGAAGGGTATTCTCAGATGTGAGACCCTTGCTCATTGCACCATCAGGATTCAAGCAAACCGGGCCGAAGACGGCTGTAATGCCAGAAACCGGTCCCCGGGAGCTTGTTTCCTTCCCAGTGTAAGAATTGGCTTTTGTAGTTTGGTTTGCCCTGTTCCCATCATGCACTGGGACAGGAACAGACTAATTTGCATACAGCCAGGTTCTGAAACTGGGATGGTGCAGTGAGCTAAAAAACGGTGTTGGATCTAGCCCTGATCTCTTGACTGGGTGAGAGCTGTCTGCTTAATTCAGAGACTCTGTCCTTCACCACCCCTTGTTGTAAATATTTTTGTCCACCCTAAGCGTGGAAGGGTATTCTCAGATGTGAGACCCTTGCTCATTGCACCATCAGGATTCAAGCAAACCGGGCCGAAGACGGCTGTAATGCCAGAAACCGGTCCCCGGGAGCTTGTTTCCTTCCCAGTGTAAGAATTGGCTTTTGTAGTTTGGTTTGCCCTGTTCCCATCATGCACTGGGACAGGAACAGACTAATTTGCATACAGCCAGGTTCTGAAACTGGGATGGTGCAGTGAGCTAAAAAACGGTGTTGGATCTAGCCCTGATCTCTTGACTGGGTGAGAGCTTTCTGCTTAATTCAGAGACTCTGTCCCTCACCACCCCTTGTTGTAAATATTTTTGTCCACCCTAAGCGTGGAAGGGTATTCTCAGATGTGAGACCCTTGCTCATTGCACCATCAGGATTCAAGCAAACCGGGCCGAAGACGGCTGTAATGCCAGAAACCGGTCCCCGGGAGCTTGTTTCCTTCCCAGTGTAAGAATTGGCTTTTGTAGTTTGGTTTGCCCTGTTCCCATCATGCACTAGGACAGGAACAGACTAATTTGCATACAGCCAGGTTCTGAAACTGGGATGGTGCAGTGAGCTAAAAAACGGTGTTGGATCTAGCCCTGATCTCTTGACTGGGTGAGAGCTTTCTGCTTAATTCAGAGACTCTGTCCCTCACCACCCCTTGTTGTAAATATTTTTGTCCACCCTAAGCGTGGAAGGGTATTCTCAGATGTGAGACCCTTGCTCATTGCACCATCAGGATTCAAGCAAACCGGGCCGAAGACGGCTGTAATGCCAGAAACCGGTCCCCGGGAGCTTGTTTCCTTCCCAGTGTAAGAATTGGCTTTTGTAGTTTGGTTTGCCCTGTTCCCATCATGCACTGGGACAGGAACAGACTAATTTGCATACAGCCAGGTTCTGAAACTGGGATGGTGCAGTGAGCTAAAAAACGGTGTTGGATCTAGCCCTGATCTCTTGACTGGGTGAGAGCTTTCTGCTTAATTCAGAGACTCTGTCCCTCACCACCCCTTGTTGTAAATATTTTTGTCCACCCTAAGCGTGGAAGGGTATTCTCAGATGTGAGACCCTTGCTCATTGCACCATCAGGATTCAAGCAAACCGGGCCGAAGACGGCTGTAATGCCAGAAACCGGTCCCCGGGAGCTTGTTTCCTTCCCAGCGTAAGAATTGGCTTTTGTAGTTTGGTTTGCCCTGTTCCCATCATGCACTGGGACAGGAACAGACTAATTTGCATACAGCCAGGTTCTGAAACTGGGATGGTGCAGTGAGCTAAAAAACGGTGTTGGATCTAGCCCTGATCTCTTGACTGGGTGAGAGCTTTCTGCTTAATTCAGAGACTCTGTCCCTCACCACCCCTTGTTGTAAATATTTTTGTCCACCCTAAGCGTGGAAGGGTATTCTCAGATGTGAGACCCTTGCTCATTGCACCATCAGGATTCAAGCAAACCGGGCCGAAGACGGCTGTAATGCCAGAAACCGGTCCCTGGGAGCTTGTTTCCTTCCCAGTGTAAGAATTGGCTTTTGTAGTTTGGTTTGCCCTGTTCCCATCATGCACTGGGACAGGAACAGACTAATTTGCATACAGCCAGGTTCTGAAACTGGGATGGTGCAGTGAGCTAAAAAACGGTGTTGGATCTAGCCCTGATCTCTTGACTGGGTGAGAGCTTTCTGCTTAATTCAGAGACTCTGTCCCTCACCACCCCTTGTTGTAAATATTTTTGTCCACCCTAAGCGTGGAAGGGTATTCTCAGATGTGAGACCCTTGCTCATTGCACCATCAGGATTCAAGCAAACCGGGCCGAAGACGGCTGTAATGCCAGAAACCGATCCCCGGGAGCTTGTTTCCTTCCCAGTGTAAGAATTGGCTTTTGTAGTTTGGTTTGCCCTGTTCCCATCATGCACTGGGACAGGAACAGACTAATTTGCATACAGCCAGGTTCTGAAACTGGGATGGTGCAGTGAGCTAAAAAACGGTGTTGGATCTAGCCCTGATCTCTTGACTGGGTGAGAGCTTTCTGCTTAATTCAGAGACTCTGTCCCTCACCACCCCTTGTTGTAAATATTTTTGTCCACCCTAAGCGTGGAAGGGTATTCTCAGATGTGAGACCCTTGCTCATTGCACCATCAGGATTCAAGCAAACCGGGCCGAAGATGGCTGTAATGCCAGAAACCGGTCCCCGGGAGCTTGTTTCCTTCCCAGTGTAAGAATTGGCTTTTGTAGTTTGGTTTGCCCTGTTCCCATCATGCACTGGGACAGGAACAGACTAATTTGCATACAGCCAGGTTCTGAAACTGGGATGGTGCAGTGAGCTAAAAAACGGTGTTGGATCTAGCCCTGATCTCTTGACTGGGTGAGAGCTTTCTGCTTAATTTAGAGACTCTGTCCCTCACCACCCCTTGTTGTAAATATTTTTGTCCACCCTAAGCGTGGAAGGGTATTCTCAGATGTGAGACCCTTGCTCATTGCACCATCAGGATTCAACCAAACCGGGCCGAAGACGGCTGTAATGCCAGAAACCGGTCCCCGGGAGCTTGTTTCCTTCCCAGTGTAAGAATTGGCTTTTGTAGTTTGGTTTGCCCTGTTCCCATCATGCACTGGGACAGGAACAGACTAATTTGCATACAGCCAGGTTCTGAAACTGGGATGGTGCAGTGAGCTAAAAAACGGTGTTGGATCTAGCCCTGATCTCTTGACTGGGTGAGAGCTTTCTGCTTAATTCAGAGACTCTGTCCCTCACCACCCCTTGTTGTAAATATAAATTCCTGATATAGGCATACCTGTAATGGGGGGTGGATTATGTGGCTAAAACCAAAGGCCCTATCAACAAGGTTATCGCCCATTTTCAATGGAATATCGCTGTAAAACCAGCGATATTCCATTGAAAACAGCAATAATCCCCGCTATCGCTGGGATTTTTATATCCATGGCGTTAGGCGTTGTTAATACAACGCTAACATGGAGATTATCGCCAGCGATAGCAGGCGATAGAATTCCTCCCGCTAAAAGCGGTCAGCGATAATTATCGCTGCCGCTTGTTAATAGGCCCCTTATAAACAAACACCTAGCTCTTCTAGCGTTAAATTAGACTTGTTGAAAAGGATGGGACATAAATATAATGGGAACAAAAAAATATGCATTTGCAAAGCCGATAGGTTTGTCCTTTTGTAGGATACTGTTAGATAATAGTTGGGTGAAATTGTTTCTGTTGTCCCTAGCTTCCCTATAAAGAAAATCCCATTTTAAGCAAAACATGTAACGCAAAAGAAAAGTGCTCCAAAAAGGAATAAGACATGGCGACAACCTCTCTTCAGGACATTATAGACACCGTCTCCAGTCATCAATTTTTCACCTACAAATTACAAATTTCATATGTCTTATTTGTTCAATGAAAGTAAAACAAGACTATAATATAAAAGTCTGCGACAGGAAACAGTATCTGTAATGACCTAGAGTTATGAAGTCACTTCCTAGTCTTAAGAGGAAAAAACATAGCCAGCAAAATATTTTATTGTAGATTATTTAAAAAAAGGCCCGGTATTTCCATTGCAAGTTTGCCTGTGGGCACACACATCTTTTCTTAGTTAACAGAAAATCCAACACAAGCTATGGTGACAACTAAATACAATAAATGAACGATTAAGGATGGTTAGTGAATACACTGTGGCTTTATAACACACTAAAGCGATAAAAACATCCAAACAGCAAGCCCTTCCTAAACAAAAGAAACGTAAAGAATCAATGTAACAGTTGTTGTATCAACAAAGTAAATACTCCAAAGTTAAAGTTACAAGCACCACATGCTGCATTTGGAACCCAAAATAAGGATTAATTGCGACCCCATGAAAAAACCTGATACGAACATAAAGGGGTAGTATAAACATACGCCAAATGCCAAGTCCAAAATGTGCAGCCGATTCAAGTGACGGCAAGCCACGAAAAACACATGAAAGCCTCTGTCTGAAAGGAGCTGACTGAAGCTTACTCTTTATGAACTACTCAGTGCACTGCTTTCAAAAGTTCATGGCGGGGCTTCTCTCGTAGAGCCAAAGCCAGACCAAAAAAATCTCTATTTTCAATGTTTTAACTTTTAAGGTAGGTGCCAGAAGCCAATGGATTCACTTGTAAGTCAATTTAAAATTAACGGTGTCATCACCATACAGTTATTACAAGGAAATCTGCACTTCATCAAGGTCAGCAGACCCTAGCAGCTGGTGCCGAATAAATTGACCTGCAATAATTAAATGATTTGTGTGCTAGCAAAAAACACCATCTGCTTAGTTAACATCTGCAAGGATCAAATAAACATTACCTTCGGATGAGCACCACTAAATAGCTGAAGTTAATGCCCTTTAAAATGTTATGTGAAGTGGTTCAGATAACATGCAAACCTATGACATTTCTGACCAATGTGGAACTTTGAAAAAGTATATAACATCCTATAAAAAGCAAAAGCCCTCTTTTATGGTATTTTGGGTAGGGCAGTTCTGCAAGGCACCTTGCTGCGCTGCCGGTGCCAAAGTGAAAGGGCAGAAATTTACCATATTTATGCAATATGGTGTATTCCTGTCCTTTCTCCCTGTTCTGGCAGAATGCAGCACACATAGACAGAGGAAAAAAACAGACGAAATAAAGATATTTCTCCTTGTTACGCCTCACTTCGGGAGGTGTACAGATTTGGCGCTTCCCCATGTTTACATGATTTTGTAAATCTGGGGCAGCGCCAAAATCCATGGGCTACAGTGCGCTGTGAAGACTAAATAAAGATTGAACTTCAAAAATAACATCATTGATTCTGCTACTGAATGTTTCACTATTGTGATTTACAAATTATGGTCACTATTGTATATTTTTGAAAAAGAAATTTGTGTGCTGGATCAAAATTGGTTCAAATTGATAGTTGGGACAATTGGTTGTCCTTGGAGATTTAGGGGACATAGAATCTCCGATCCGTGGCACCAACAAGACTAAATAGGGCAGCACTTAGGATAGGTGCAAATGTGCTTAGACCCCTTTCCCCTGTTCTTTTGTTCCCAAAATCCATGGGTGTTGTGTGAGAAAACCCAATGCAACATCCATGGAACCCCTCCAGGGTGCATAGTAAGGTGACCCCGCGATTTGCACTGCGTTGCCTTACTCAAGATTTATGCGATCACTCAAAGCCACGCAGTGTTGGCTTGCATGGCTTTATAAATTGGATAAAGGGCCGAGTGTCAGGCATGTCCCACTTTACCTGGTGCAAAAGTGATGAAGGGCTCTCATAAATAAGCCCCAAAACGTGTTTTTATTGTCTGAGAAATGGTGTAAAACTACACAGAGGTATAGGAGTAACAGAATTGCTTCTCTAGTTATTTCAAATGACAGTGGGTCTGACTTACACAATTCTCGCAAGAGAGAATGTAACTAGGACATGAATAATGTACACCTACATTAAAATGCATGTAACAGATGTAAAACTATACAATCTAGTCATGCATAGGGCATGTATGTATACATGCATAGCTTTGCACTTACTTAACTTTACTTCATTTAGCAATCCCTACTGATGATATGGGAAATGAAGTACACATGATGTAATCAAAATTTGTACAATTTCTTTTTGTTAAATTCTGTGAAATTTTGGGGAAAAGATGAGAAATTACGCGTAAGGCAAATCTGTCATTTTACCCTATTTTTAGTTTTTGTAATGTACATCCTCACACCCAAAACAGACGTAAGGACACATTTCAAGATTAATTGCACTAAAACATATGTGCCACTAACAAGTTATACCAAAATGTTATCTGGTGGCATTGTTCTGGTGCTCCTGCGATAGGATTATTTACCTGGGCATACCCTAACTCTGCGATGTGACATCATTTTGTGTTATGAGTTTTCAGGTAAAAAGCATAGCATGAAATGCCGAAAATTACATGAATTATGCCAGCATAATTGAAATTTCACACAGGTCCAGTGAGTATCTACACAACCCTATTTACGCTGACTTTCATCAGGATTTAGCATTTTCCAAATCACATCTAACATACTCCTACAGGGTCAGATGTACAAAGGTTTTTTGCGGGCGCAAATGTGTTTTACACCAGTCTGCGCCCGCAAAAAACCTGTGGCCTATGTACTAATTCTATTTTGAGAGGCGCAAACCAATTTGCGACTCACAAAATAGGATTTGTGACTGGCTATTTGGAAGGGGCATTCCAAGGACGTCCCTTCCTAATAGCAACTCCTTAAGCTATGTAAGAATGTTTTGCGACCACAATTGTGGTTGCAAAACACTCGCAGTACAGCACCCTTCTAAGAAGAGTGGTAAAGCACTCGCAAACGCGAATGGGTCCCCAGGGGACACCTTCCCTTTTGTGAATGCATGCACAAATATTTTTTAAGGGAAGGCAGTGGTCCAAGGGAAAAAGTGTAATTTTTATTTTTAAGTGCATCCGGTTTTCCTTGAAGGAAAACCGGCTGCATTTTTAAAAAAAAAGAAAAACTGCTTTATCTAAAAGCAGTCCAGACATTGAGGTCTGCTGACCCCAGCAGGCCGTCGTCCCTGGGAGTGCCAGCCATTCCCAAAGGGGATGCAAATTGCCACAGCTTCATTAATATGCATGAGCCATGCAATTTGCAACCACATTGGAAATCGCAAATAGTGTCTCAGATACTGTTGTGCATCCCAATTAGCGAGTCGCAAATTGCGAGTCACAAATGTGACGGAATTTGCGACTCGCTAATTGGTGGGTCGTACATCTGGCCCACAGTGCTCAGTTTAAGTGCTGATATCATTTTGGAAAATTGCACCGAGTTGTATGCAAATCGCCTGGTGGGTAAAGGAAAGGATCACATGCATTGAAAACACACTTTTTAGTGGAAAAAAAAGTAAAACAAAAAATAGATACCAATAACGTCAAAATCCTAGACTTGCAATCTGTAGATTACATGTGCAGGTAGGGATAGGATAACAATAACTCAGCATACTTCTTGAATTCCATGCACTTCCATGCGTCATTTATGACCTTTCAAACTTACATTGCTGCAATATAGAAATTAAGGAATATCAACATAATATTCATAGGTGATCATGGGAAAGCATGAGGTTTGCAGTTCTCATATGGCAAGTGTTTTTTTCTGAATAGGAGTACTAGTTTCCTTTTATTACCTAAATATTTCATTTTACTTCCAGAAATTGGCAGGAATAAATTGTCCATAGACATAATGACCAATTCATGCCATATGCACTAAAAATAAAATGCAAATTGCACGCACCCAGAGAACACTGTATTAGTGTGATTTATTTTGTGAGGAATATATCTGTAATAATATTAGCACTGTGGGTTTTTAAAATCAATCTTATTCTTCATTTTCCTATTTTGCAATAAATCAATTTTGGGGTAGATTGGGTAGGATTGAAAGAATGGGAGGAATGATAAGAAAGAATTCAAAGTGGATCTCTCTCTGCAGGTTCTATATAAATAAGCTTTATCATATGTTGCATATAAAAGTCTAATTTGATTGGTATGTGCAAACTGCGAACTCTGCAGTGTTGGCACTGAGGCCTATCGGACTTAACAATAATAGTGCCAACACAAGTGGTTACTTTACTCGGGGCACGCCTGCGACTGAATTTGTCACAGCCCGCCTTTTTATTTATACTCTAGCCCACGTCACGAATTGGGGCAAACCATTTTCCCTAGGAACACAGGTGTGCAGTAGTAGCACTCTTCGATCCCACAGGTTAGTGGAACACTACATTCCTCACCAACTTTAATAAAAACGCAACATAGAACGCAAGTAATGGAACTTCCTTACCACAACAATGGGATATCAACAGTGCATATCAAACAGTGTTAATACAGTGACCATACCTAGAATAGTCCCTGCGGCCTTAGCAGATGGGTACACTAAATCAAGAGCTATCTCTCTCTCGTGACACCGGGGGAGAGGCAATGGCTAGCCTAGACCTGGCATTGTTTGTTGGGGACCTTCTGCTCGGGTCATCCAGAGAAGAGGACAGCAAATCCGGGGTGTTGCCGTTGTCACTGTCTATAGAGTTATCTTCATGATGGGATGGTTCATCACTGGGACAATCAACCTTTTTGAAGAATGAGACATTACGAGACACCTCCTCATCTCTTCTCCGAAATGTGACCATAGTCCCTTGTCTTTTCACAACTCTCCACTGTTGGGGCTTAAAAAACAGGCAAAACTTACTGCCTGGGTGGCGATCTTTTAGGTACACTTGATTTCCTTCACAGGTGTTTGCGGAGGTCGCATTTCACCTTGCAATGGACTGGTTATTCATGCGCTTCCGTCTGAAGAGCTCTTCTGCATCATTGGTCTCCAGACCCCAGCAAGGATGATAAGGGATAGTGTGCTGCACAATGCTGGCATGGCCTGGCACTCTCTCTGAAGTCACATGGGGGGTCATGCGATACTCTCGCAAGAAACTGTAGATGGTTCTCTCGACTGATGACTCATCAGCATGTGCAATGCGGATTACTTTGTTTAGGGTTTTCATGAAACATTCTGCTTCCCCGTATGCTTGGGGCCTTCGAGGAGTTCCTTTGCGGTGTTTGATGTCCCCTGTGTTCAAATAGTCCGTAGATTCTTGCCCATGGAATGGAGGCCCGTTGTCTGTGTTTTCTAATTTGAAAATGCCATGAGTAGCAATGATCTTTTCCACCTTGATACTGACCTCTGCGGCCGTTTGTGTTCCTATAATCTCCACCTCTGAAAACTTTGTGTGGCCATCAGTGATGACTAGAGCATAGCGATCATCTGGGAGGTGGCCAAAGTCCATGCTGCCTTGTTCACATGGATGCTCAGGGTTGTTTACCGTGATTTGAACAAGTAGAGTACAGTTCCTAAGGGGATGGTGAAAGGGGAAAGACAAAACTTTTGTCTTGTTGCCCTCACACACCCGAGAGGTGTCATGCTTCCTCATTGGGCCTTGCTCCTCGTCGGCCGGCACTGCAATGCTCGACGGGCTCACCGTTTCCGGGGCTCTTTGTCGGAGATCTTTTGGGAGAAGCCGTTGAGTGCGTGCGGGTGTGGGAGCAATGGGGGTGGTGTGCATGTGTAAGGTGGTTTAAAATAGGTCAGGATCGGTCCAAGTAGCAATCAGTTTTAATGGTAAAGGTAGATCCTGCCTAACTAAAAATGGGTGGACGCCCTATGGAAATTTAATGTTCCTAACAGGCTGTTTCTATAGTGGGGTCGACATGTTTCGTGCCTATTTGTTCCAGAGGAATCGGTGGGCACTTTATGAGGACCATTGTGAATTTAAGTGCACAAAAAAGGAAGAAAGAAAAATTGGGAGGACAGGCACCAAGACATTTGGAATTAGCCTGTTATGGGGCCCTAGTAGTCCTGTTTCTGGGTGAAGTTGACACCCATAAAACAGCAACTACGGCCTGACGGGGTTGATAAGGAGCAGGTTGTTGCTCCACTCTGGTGGGTGGTGGCAACTTGTCAGTATGCCTACCCTCGCTCCGTTCCCCGTTGTCAACTGTGATCACTGGGGATGGTCAATATGGGGTACCCGACACCTGGCACCAGTAGCATGACCTGATTGCATGCTCTACCATCTCATCCATTCCTGGAAACCAGACTTTGGGGCAAAGTCTACTTTTCATCTTGACTATCCCTTGATGCCCTCTGTGGGTCAGCTGCACAGCTTGAGATGTGAGGTTTGATGGGAGGACCAATCTGGAACCCCTTAACAGACATGCGCTCTTATCTCTGGTTTATTCCTGCTTTACCTTAAGTAGGGACTCCAGGACTCTTCTTGTTTGGGAAGGTCCTTCTAGCTAAGCTTTGTGTGATTGGTTGCCAATCGTAAGACTGGATGGCAGTGATGGCAAGCTGCAGGCATTCGTCTTCTTTTGTAGCCTCGATCAGTGACTCTAGACCCATTGGGAGGGGACGAGATCTCTTGGTGACCAGCCTGACATAGGCTTCGGTGTCTTCAGCTTCTTCCTGCTCATTCGAGGTGGAATTTCGGGGTATCTCGAGAGATAGTCTGCTGTATTGGACGATCCTTGGCGGTACTCTACTCGGCAGTCGTAGTCCTGGAGTTGTAGGAGCCACTCCCGATGTGAGGAGGTGGCTTGGATGAGGTGCCTTGAAAGAGAGCTATCAGGGGTTTGTGATCAGTTGAGACGACAAACGGGCAGCCGTACATGTACATATAAAAGTGCTGGCACGCCCAATAAATCACAATGCCCTCTTACTCATTATGAGAGTATCTCTGCTATGTCTCAGTCAGAGAGCTCCTGGCATAGGCCACTGGGACCCATGTCTCATCAGGGTGCTGCTGCATCAAGACTGCCCCAGGCTGCAAGGCCTGATATCGACAGCCACGTTTGTGGGTCTCGCTGGGTCTAAAAACGAGAGGGGAGTTTTGGAGAGGAGTGCATCTTTTGAAAAGCCTGTTCTTGGTCTGGACCCCACTGCCAGGGCGTCAAGCACTTTGTGAGTTCTCTGAGTGGTCAAGTCAGATTTGTCAGGTCCGGTATAAACCTCCTCACCTACGAGATGTTGTTTGGCACCGGGGCATCCTGGATGTTTTGTTCCTTCTCCGGGTTAGGGGCGATGCCATCTTCTGAGATGGTGAATCTGAAAAAACTGATCTTTTCTTGAGAAACTTACCATTATCTCTGAGCTGAGTTAGACCAGCATCTTGGAAGCGCTGGAGCACCCCTTGTAGGTGTGCATGGTTCTCTTTGAGTGACTTGGCATACACTAGGATCTCGACCCTCATGTTGAGGACTCCCGGTAGCCCGCGGAGCACCTCCCTGATCGTATTTTGGAATGCCTCCTCTTGAGATCGACATGGGTTAAGAAAGTGGTGATGTACTGTGAATCAGGGAGGAGTGGCAATTGGTGGTACCTGACCGGAGGTCTACCTTCAAGAACCACTTGGCTCCATTCAACTCCCCAAGGAACACTGATGGTAGGAGTGAGGTGGCATTCTCTCTTGATGGCGGCATTTGGTAGATTCCAGTGAACGAAAATTCTGACCTGACTCAGTTGTTTTGGCTTCTTTGGCACCAATAGCGGGGATACCCATGAAGTAGGCCCCGTGACTTTCTCAAAGACTCCTTCGTTTTCCAAATTCTCTAATTCCTCTTCCACTTTGCACCTAATGTGGAAGGTGGTTCGCCTTTGTCTCAAAGCTACCGGGTGGATGGACTGGTTTACATGAAGCTTTATCTCCTTGGTTTTGAGGCATCCTATGCCCTGGAAAACCTTGTGGAATTTGTACAGTATTGTTGCGATTTCTTCTTCCTGAATAGTAAGTGCAAAGGATATTAGATTCAGTGTCTCTGCTGTAGCTCAGCTCAGAAGCATGCCTTGACCTTCCTTAGCTAAGTGAACTGTGGTGTCTGACTTTAGTTCGTCGTTAGATATCGTTGATATGAAGCACCCAAGGAGGGGGATCTGCATCTTTTGGTCATATGTAAACACACAAATCTGTGCATTTTTCAGCAGGGGTTGGACTCATATTGTTGTATGTTTGTGCAGACATGAGTTTGATTGAGGCCTCAGTGTCTATGGTCGCTGTTATGCTCTGGTCATGGACTCTAACTTGGCATTTATGGACGTGGCGGCAAGAGGGAGATTGTTTCCCTGTGGCAATGATGTATTGTACTGGATAATCATTGGCTTCCTCATTGTCCATGTTGCCTCGGTCTTCATGTTCGCCTACAGCTTGTGTGGCTTTTTTTGTGGGTTTAGCTGACCCGCACACTTTTGCAAAGTGATTTACCTTCCAGCAGGCTGTGCATCCCTTTCCTTCTGCTCGGCATTCCGTCACATGGTGTTGGGGCCCTCCACAGTATCCGCACTCTTTCTTCTAACCCGGAAAGCGTCATGGTGGGGGAGGGGTCGTTCTGGCTCTCACTACCTGAGCCTTTTCCATCTTTATGGGACGATGAATCACAGCTTCCATGTGTGAAGCCCTGGGCTTAGCAAGTTCTTGGGATCTCCCCATCGATAGGATGTGCTGTAGAGGTTTTCTGGACTCTTGGAATGAGCATTTAGGGCATTCAAGAGTGCAATGTATGTTTTGGGCCTGGCTTCTACTAGTATTTTGTATATTCTGTGGATGTCTTTTCCCCCGAGATGTAGGACTAGGGCCCTCCTCCTGTCTCGGGTGATGCCCGCCCCTTCGAAGTAAAATTGCAGGGGCCTTATTTATGAAGGCCTTGCGCCACCGGTGCGTCACTTTTAAAATGGGAAAAAGTGACGCACCGGTGGCGCAAGGCCTTCATAAATAAGGCCCCAGGTGGTCAGTCCAATCTTTCCATTTTGGCGCCAATGAGGATGATACGTCATCAATTACGAAAGGTTCAGTAGCGCTGACATGGTGAATGGTGGTCAAGTACTGTGCTGCCTCCCGTGGCATGAGAGCTGTCTGTGGGCCTGAGGTAGACAGCCGCCAGAAAGACCGTGTGTCTGTCTTGTGAGGGATCACTTAGGCAGTCACTGTGGGGACCTCTGAACTGCTATGGTGTGGCCGTGGCCTCCTGCAGTGACCTCCCACCAGAATATGTGTTTTGCCTGGTTGCACTGTGTGTTCAATAGCAATTGTCCTTTACCTTTGCTTGTGCTTACTGACAAAGTTTACAAATGTGCATGTCCAGAGAAGTCTTTCCTCACCTTGGGCACCTTGAGTACTGCCTTCATCTGTGCAGCCTTCAGGGAGGGGGGAAATTCTCCTCTTAAAGATACTGTGTAGACCTTCAAGGCCGCGAGGGAGAGGCACTGGAGTGGCTGTTTGCAGGATTACCAGCTGGAGTAGAGGTTGCGAGGGGTCGCCTTGCCTCTCTTGGGATGCACTGCGCCTCGCCGAAATAGATCAGTCATCCGATAGGTCGCGGAGTTGGCACTGGCCTTATGGTGAGCCGTCTGGGCAGGCCAGAGCGTTGCATGACTGAGGTTCTGGATAGGTGTACTTAGCATGGTTGGCAGTCTGCGGGCAGAGCATTCAGTCAGGGTTACGCTGCGGGGGAGCTCACAGGGAGCCAGTTGCTGAAACTTCCATCAGTGGGGGCGAACCTTCCTCGAGGCCCGGCGCATGGTGGACAACCCACCTCATCGCCAGTGTAGTTTTGGCACTGAGGCCTACAGGGCCTGGCAATAATCACGTAAACACAAGAGGTTACTTTTCTCAGGGCACGCCTCTGACTGACTTTGTCATGACCCGCCTTTTATTTATGCTCTAGCCTACGTCACGGAGCGGGTCAAACCGATTTCCCTTTGGACACAGGTGAGCACTAGTAACCCTCCTTGATCCCACAGGTTTGGGGAACACTACAAACTCCTTCATCTGAATTGGGCTAATTTGATCATTTTGAGCATGATGAAGGTGCACAGTCTGAATATCTCCCGCTCCTCTGCTCCGCTCTTCTGCTCTGGCTACAGAGTCATGGAAAGTGGTTGTTGTTAGACAACTATTAAAAAACCCCACTGCCGAACCAGACATCCTAGCCAATTGTAGTACCATCTTTCTTCTTCTTGTCCCAGCTAAGATGTCATTAATGTCCAGTTAATGGATTTCCATGAAATGTCCAGCTGTTTCACCATTTTCAATCAGTATTTAGGCTTTGGCACTCCATTGAGGTAGCACGGCTAGAAGTCTCTGAAACAATCATATTTACGTTGGATAAATGTCATAACTCTGTTTTGATCCTTTTAGATCTGACCACAACTTTCAACACCATATCTCACTCAGCTCTTCTCCAATGACTCAGAGAGGCTGGCATCTGTGGGCAGGCCCTGACCTTGTTATAGTTGTTCCTTCAGAACAGGAGGCAGGTTATGTCTATTGGTCAGTTCTCCTCAACAACAACAACATCTTTGAGTTATGGGGTTCCTCAGGTCTCAGCATTGAATCTGACCCATTTCAATGTTTAATAATCTCCTCTTATATCTCTTATCGATTCTTTATGTATCGCGTTCAAATCAAATGCCAATGATACCCAATTGGTCTTGACTTTTGATAAAAATTCCTCTGGCTCCATGCCCAATTTTAAAATATGTATTTTAAGTATTGTCTGCTGTATGGAACTTAATTTCCGGAAATGTAATACTGACAGGATAATTTATTTTCTGGCAAAGGAGTGGCCTGACACCCCATGGATATAGTCTTGCTATTACTCCCTCCCGATCCACAAAATAGATCTCACCATTACTATCTATAACAATGGGATCGTTCTCATTCAAGCTGCTAATCGAAACCTAGAGCAGTTCGACAAACTCTTTCTGAAGATCAAAAGTTTGGTAGCTACTTATTCAACCCCAGGGCGACTAGATACAACATTAACCACTGCAAGTTCACTCCAAATCAATTCTCCCACTCCCTCCTTGGATTCACATCCCTCTTTTCTCACCACCTTTCCCTTGCCCTTGCAGGCTGCAGAATTGTTTGAATCACACTTGATCATATTTTGTGATCATTAACCATATCACCACTTCCAACCTCCTTATCAATACTTCCTGGCACACCTCTAACAGTCAGTGACCAACCCCCCCATCATGATTCTCCCATTGTCGCCATTGACCCCTCCAACACTCATCGGCACCCTTCACCCTCTGCAGCTCCCCACACTCAATCAACTTCCGTGTCTATGCTTCCCGAAACACCGCTCATATTCAGGGACACACCTTCTCCAAGTATATCCCCCATTACCGCTTCGGACCCCTCTAATACATTTAGTCACCCTCCCCCTCTCCAGATCTCCACACTCAATTTCCCCCCTTTCCCAACACCCAGACTTGTTGGCACGCTTGGATGATATCTCCCTCCAGCTGCACCTTCTCTCCCTCGAACTCAACAGTTTGAAATCCCTCTCACTTGAATATCTCCCCTTGTTAAGCCCCCTCCTCTCCTGTCCGAACAGGCCCAGAGCTCCAGCCAACGCCACTGACACAGCTCCCTGCGACCATCCCCTGTCAACTACCACCTCCAATTCTGTTCCTCTACTAAACACAGTGTATCATCCAAGAAGCACGTCTTGTCTCGCGCCCAATGAAATCGATAGTCTTCTCAAGTCTTATTCGTCCAACACGGACCTCAACACGAGTCCAAATAGAATGATCCAAACCATTCATTCTAACCCTAATAGAGAACCCTACCACAACTTCAGAGTCATAAATAATGATAAATTCAAGCGAGTGAATATCCCGCAGAACCTCCCCCCATATTCCGGCTCCACTCAAATGCATACTACTCAATTGCAGGTCTGCTTGCAAACACGCCTCAGAGATCTTCGACCTCATTCAACAGAATGAGATAGACATCATTATTATATCACAGAAACTTGGCTCAACCCTTCGTCCACTCTAATTCTTGACCTCTTGGTACCCCCCACCCATGACATAATTTGTCTTGACAGAGCTAAGAAGCAGGGTGGTGACCTAGTTTGTATACATCGGAGTACACTTGAGGTCTCCCTTTCGGAGTCATCTTCGCCGGTAACGTGCGAATACTTTTGTCTCAACATCTCGAGTAACATTCATCTGGTTTGCAAACTACACACATTCTATCACCCCCCATGCAACAATCTCCCCTTCATTGAACAATTAATGGAAATCATCTCTGGTAATGTGGACTCAGTCCAGTTCCACATCTATCTGGGGGACTTTAACCTTCACTGGTCTAACTCTAATGCCTCAATTCCTTTTTACATGACCACGATTTGATTCAACATTGTGACCAGCCTACTCACATTAAAGGTGAAACTTTAGACCCCATCATCTCGAAAGGTCAATCCATCTCATTGGATTCCATCTTACCATGTGATTGGTCGGACCATCACATGATTTCCTTCCATATCAATTTGCAGGTTTATCAGAGTAAGGCACAAAAAAACAAACCAAAGATTTGGAAAAAGAACCTCAGAGATATCCAGATAGCTGACCTAGCAACCCTCTGTAATCAGGCCCTCTCGCCCCAATAGGATATATCTGAAGTCCATGCTTTCACAGACTTTTACAACTCTTCTATTTCCAACATCATGGATTCTATGGCCCCACTCCAACAAAAAAATGCACCTGCAAAAATGTCCAAACCTTGGTTCAATGGCAACCTAAACTCGGAACGACGCAATCTAGGGGCCATAGAGCGTTCCTGGAGAACAACTCCATCTATTGACCACCTAAAAAACCTTAGAGCAGCAAGAAGTGCATATAACAAACAAATCAAGACAGCCAAGGCGGAGTACTTCAGATCCCAACATACAAAAAGCGGCAAATTGACCCAAGAAACTATTTGAACTGGTTAAACAACAATCGGTGGTAGCCCCTAACCAATCAGCTTTGGAAATCAGACCTCCCTCATGTGTTGATCTGGCTGCCTTTTTCACTGAGAAAACTAGGATTATTAACATTGATCTGGAAGCCAGGAAGGTGCTATTGCTATCCAATGAACCTGCACCCCCACTGGCCGTACTAGACAAGACAACACCAATTAGCTGGGGGATCAAGAACATCACTTCCCTCAACTCTACCCTAATTGGTTAACTACAAACCACCTTCTGCTAAACACCTCCAAAACAGAATTCCTCCTCATTTCTCCCCGAAACATACTCCTAAAATCGACCTATGGATGACCCAACTCACCGCCTTCAACTGCTCCCCCTGCATTTTCGACTCAGCTAAATCTCTAGGAATTACCCTGGACAAGCATCTGAATATAAAATCTCACATTAGCAATGAGTGCAAGGGAGCTTACTACCTTCTGAGAACACTCAGGAATCTCAAACCTTTCCTACCACAAACAGATTTCAAGCAAGTTGTCCAATCGCTTGTTTTACCAAGACTTGACTATGGCACTGCTACGCTATGTGGCCTGCCTAAATACGCTTTGGCCCCCCTAAAGGCTTCACTGAACCCAGCGGCCAGATTGATCAAGGGCACCAAGCGAAATGCACACATCTTACACGTCCCATTTGACTCATGTTTAGATTATTATTTTGGTATTGGTTATTACTCCTGTATATGATTATTTCACTTATTCCCCTATTATCACTTGGCTCCATCTTATAGCCCACTCCTTGTTCACTCAGGATTTATAAATGAGCTGTTATGAGTGCACCATTTGATTCAATTGCTTTTATACTCCCCATGTTAGACTCATGTTTTTGATTGTTACCTTTCCCTATATTTGTAATGTGCTCTGATATCCTTCGGGATCAAGTTTGCGCTATATAATACTTTATAAATAAATAAATACAAAAATAAATATCTCGTCTTCTCCCTCTCCAGTATAAGTGGCTCGCAATCTCAGCATCAAATTTGATTGCTCATTCTCTTTTCACTCCCAAGTAGTATCTGTTTCTGGCACTTGTTTTTCCCTGATCAACATTCCCTGATTAAACATTAAGATCTTCCCAACTAAGGTGCTCATTAGGATGGCAGACAGACCTGCATTTGTCTGCCACCCCAGAGTAGGAGGGACCATCCGCAGGGGCAGAGGCGGTCCATCCGTGCAGATTAGGATGTGACCGCCACCCTGGCGGTCACATCCTCAATATTTCACATTGCGGCGGGTGCTGCTTGAAGCAGCACCTGCCGCAAGGTCAAATATGCATGCATCGCATTTGCATGCACAAAGCGGTGCCTGCTGCTTCGTGCACGCAAATGCAGGGGGGTACCGTAGGTACCCCCCATGTGCTCCCCCCACCCCCCCGTCACCCTGGGGGCCCGCAATGGGTCTCCAAAGACATCTCCGTATGCCTTTCCACCGCAGAGAAACCGCCGCAGAAAGGCATCAGTTTTCCCCCTTCCTAATATGGCTGGCGGTGTCTGTTAGACACAGCCTCCATATTAGAGCTTTTCCGCTGCGGTCGTAAGGCGACCGCAGGCGGAAAAGCGGCGGACGGTCTTCCTGACCCCCAGCCATCCTAATCTGGCGGGGGGTCTTTGAAGTGTCCGCAGCGTTTTTTCTGCATCCTCCGGCCGGCGGACACTTTTCCGGCCCGGAGGATGCGGAAAAACCGCAATCCTAATGAGGGCCTTAATATGATAGCCATCCCTGTTTTCAGATGCTGTAATGGGGTCCAAAATCTGGAATCATCTCTCTGTCCCACTCAGATTTACTAATAGTGAATTGGAATTCAGGAAACCTCTCAAAACGTGACTATTGTCTCTATATGAGGGTTCCTTTAAATGTTTGACCTACTGATTTAAAGGTTTTCCTTTCTCTTCTCAGTTCCTCATACTACAGTTTTATGCATTATGTGATGGTTTACTTTGTTTGTTGCTGAGCTAGTGCCAGGATGCTCAGTCATGAGTGACAGTGTACTTAATAAATACCTCATATCATATTATACCAGTCATAATTGTTTTCATTCAATGATGTCTCTTGCAAGAAGCAGTCTCTTGCAAAACATGCAGAATGTATGTTGTCGGAGAAAAAAGTAGCACTCTATGTAGAAAGCTTCTTTTACATTCGTTTTTTTTACATACGTTGTTTTTGTGACAAGCATATGAACTTTTTAAACCACTTATTGGAACAGTTGAAAATATTTTATATGAGCTTTAAATGAGTAGAAAAAGAAAGCTAATTGCTGATGGATAATATTGACACTAGGCGATCTTTTTTCTCATTTCATCTTCTGCTACTTTTTGGACCAGCTGCAGACAATAGAATAAATGGGGTACGCAGCAAACCCCTGACTGATTTAAAAATGTGTTTTTTTAAAGTCAGTTGGGATTGGTTTCCAAAAGTCATACAGAGCTTTTATGGTGTGTAACCATTACATTGCAGGAGTTACATTGCTATTCATTATGCAGAGGTTTTTACATCGGGTGTCATTACAACAGAGATAAGTTTTCCAGTCTTTTATTTTTCAGCACTTTATTTCACAGGTAAGTTAATTTTAGGTGTTTTAGCATTAACCACATCTCTCTGTGTCTGTCGGTTTGTGTGTGTGTATATGTTTGCTGAATGTGTGGTTATGGAACCATCAGCATAGTTCACTGAACTGACAATTACAATATAGAGAAGCAGACTTTAGTCTTCATGTGCATTCATGCTCACTGGGCTACCTACTTATCCCATTTGTGAAACCTTTGCACAAGCTAATTACCCATCAACTATGGAATCTACCTAGTAAGTTCCCTATTCCACCCCATCTGTTTCAGGGCTCAGTGGCAACACTCGATGGGGAAAGCTGTGACAGAGTTCACCCATGAGGGAATTTTTGTGCGATACAGCCAGGACCACGGGGAGGAAACTTGGAAATTCGCCACCTCCAGTCTGATGGCTGGGTTTTCCCTGTTTTCGAACAGCCAATCATTTATGGGAACTATGTGTGCTGCCAAATAATATAGTTATATGTCCACTGCCATTAGCCCTCCATCGAATGCATACTGAATACACTTAGCGTTCACCACCCTTGGAGAGGAGTTGCCCCAGATATAGCCATTGATCTTAGATTGCAATTTACTGAATCACTTAGGCTCTATCCTGTGTGGGTAATTTGGAGTTGGGGAAGCGCAACCATTTTGAATAATGCAATGCATCCCAGGAGATTGAGGGGGATGGAATTCCATTGTGATATGTGGTTGCTGGACTTGTTCTAGAGGGGCGCTATATTTATTTCCCAGCAGATTCATGGGTCATGTGCTATCTGTGTTTCAAAATATTTGAACAAGCCCTGCTCCTGATGATTATCAAGGAGTTGGCACAAGCTTCCAGTAATGGGAGTATTCGAGGTTATCAATCTTGATTTTCTCCGGGTAACCCTGAGCCTCAACACGTCCCGATATACCCGCAATACATATATATTAATCAGGGGATTGAGGCCTCCGGCCTCTGTGGTAACATGTAAATGTAAATGTACATGTATTTATATAGCGCAAATCACTGACCGAGGTCGGTATCTAAGCGCTTGCTTAGGGAACCCGTCCTGGTATTCCCCTGTGAGATAACCCCGGCAGGGTATCCACAAGGTGAAATCCAGGCATCCTGCCGCGAGGGGCCATTGTGAAGATTAAGCAAGCTATTGCCCAGAGTCGCAGAGTGTGAACCCGTGTGTCGAGAAGGCACCGGAGCGAGAATTATCGAGTCCGTGGAATTTTTTTAGCCCAAGACCCGCCGAGGCGGGGAATTGAGCCCTGGTCCAGGGCCGATCTCAGCTTCCGGGTCTGCCGCCTCTAACCCCTGAGCCACACTTCTCCACATCAGGACATCATCCAAGTAGATGGATATGCAGTCCTCCGCACCATCCGTCCACTTCAGACCCCATAATTGGGCATCCTTTCTGATAATTTTCCACTATTGGCTCGGCCAGAAGAGCAAAAAGGTATGGAGACAGAGTCAACCCTGCCTGGTACCCCTCTGAATTCAAAACTCGTGGGATAGTGTGCCATTAACTCTTACACTCACCCTGGGGTCACTATATAATAACCAAATGCACTATAGGAAGTATGTTCTAAAGTTCATATGTTCTAGGACAGAATGGAGGAATGGCTAAATGGGCATTCAACTGAGTTTCAGGCTTTCTCAAAGTCCAGCTGGGCTATTACTGTTTGTTTTGGGATCTTGTGTGTTCTTGCTATTATATTGTGGGGACTGAAGATACTCTGTTTTGATCCCCTCGCTGGCATGAAGCCAGTCGGGTCATAGTAGATCAGGAAGTGTATCACTTTCCTCAACCACATTGGTAGTGCCTTTGCCAGTTTCTTGACCTTGACATTGATCAATGAGATCGGTCTGTATGAGATATGTTTTGTCAATGATTTATTGGGCTTAGGAAGGACCACCACCATGGTGTTCCGTAAGTCAGGAGAGAAGGTTCTGATCTCGAGGGTCTCGTTAAACATCTCCACCAAGTGAGAAATATGTAAGAGGCAAATGTCTGATAAAAAAATTCCATTAGTTAGTCGTTAGGCATATCTGGTGTGGCTAAAAGGAGTTCCTTTGCAGTATTTAGAAGGTTTAGTGAAGTCTTGTTTGCTAATTAGAGCCTGGGAACTATTACGTTTCCTATAATATAGCTTTGAGTTTCGAGTGCCATGGGCAGACGGAAACTATAAACCACATCGTACTAATCCGCAAATGTATCCGAGACCCCTTGGGCATCATAGACCATTTTGCCAGAGGCTACCTGCAAACCTGGCACCAGTCTGAAGACTGCTTCCTTAAAGGCTAGCCAGTAGATAAGCCTGCCTGATTTGTCACCAACATCTTATATTCGATATTGTGTCACCTGCAAAGCTGACCTAAAACTGTCTGTTAGTTTTTGATTCAGAGTCAGTCAGATTGCATCCAGTTGTTGTTGCTTTTCTCCTGTCAGCAAGGAAAGTTGTTGGGTCTCCTAGCTTCGGAGTTGTTATCCTAGGGTTTGATAATCCCTTTTCCTCTCATTGCGCCTACCCACTATGTACGAGATTATCTGCCACCATATCTCTACCTTAATGGTTTCCCAAAGATTAGAGTGGGTCAACTCCATGGAGATATCCTGATTAATGTACTCTGTAATGCCTTCTCTCATGCTGTCCCAGAAGACATTCCCCTTGAGGAAAGTAGTTTGAAGTCTACTTTGCCTACTATGTCCCTCTCCCCTGCCTCAGATTCCTATTTAAACCAGAGAGTGGTTTCACACCATCCTTGGGTCGATCATTACGCCCTCAACCCCAGCAAGTCCCCCGTCGGAACAAAAATGTAGTCTAGTCTTGAATAGGAGGCGTGGGTTTAAGAGAAATGGGCGTTTGCCTTAGTGTCAATATTGTAAATACCTCCATGCATCATGAAGCCCTAAGGAGTCCACGCAGTCTCCCAGTGTTCCTGCTCTTCTTATGGCTTCCGTGTCCATAGTATCGAGGAATGCATCCATGATATTATTAAACCCACCCCCAATTACTGAATGCCCCTCCGAGGCTATGGCTATGGCTTTTGTCAGGTCTGTCAGATTTTAGTTTTTCAAGGCCTGTGGAACATTTACACTAAAAATTGAATAAACCTTACCACCACTTGTTACTGTAATTCTGAAAATGTGCACTAAAGGGGGAGCTTGGTTCTTGGTTACCACTATTTGGAAAGTACTATGCAACAATATTGCCATTCCTCTATATCCCCAGGTAAACCCCATGTGGTAAACCCTGTTGCAACCAAAGTGGCCCAGAAACCCACAGTTACAGCCCAGTAGATAAGTCTCTTGGAGAAGGAGTATTTTAGAGACGCAGGGCCTCTGCCCTACAAAGCACTACCCTTCTCTTTATATTTTCATTCAGGCCATTAATATTACATGTTAAGATGCTGTACAATGAGGCTTCTTGGTCAAGCTTCAGGATGGGTTGTACGAGGTGGCATCATTGTTTTAGGGCCTGTGTACTGCTTGTACCTTAGTGAACATAAACTACAAACGTCCCTGTACCTGAACTCACTCCTCCCGACACTTCTTAACGTGAAGCATCTGTCGCTCACATAAACAGTAATGTTACAAAATTGAGGAAGTAGGAACTAAGGGCCAGATGTACGACCCTTTCATTTAGCACCTCGCAATTTGCGATTCATTGCGAGTCGCAAATTGCGAGGCGCTAAATGAAATGTACAACAGTGTTATTACACTGTTTTGCGATTCCTAATGGGGTTGCAAATTGCGAGGCTCATTAATAATAATAATAAGCTTCTCGCAATTTGTGAGCCCCTTGGGAATGCCAGCCTTCCTGGAGATGGTGGCCTGCTGGGACTGCTTTTTAATAAAGCAGCTTTTTTTAAAAAAAAAATGCTGCCAAAAACGGTATGCATTTAAAAAAAAAAAATTAAACGTTTTTCCTTCCTTTTTTAAGGGCAGGCAGGGGTCCCCTTCCAAATTGCGACTGCATTACCATCATCTTGAACAGGGTGGTAATTTGTGAGTGTTTTGCGGTCAAAAACATTCACACATAGCATTGCAGATGTAATTAGGAAGGGAACACCCCTTCCTAATTCTGACTTGCAATTCCTAAATAGCAAGTCGCAAATAAATTGTGACTCGCTATTTAGCAATTGTACATGGCCTACAGTGATTTTGCATGTGGAAACGGGTTTGAAAACCCGTTTGCACATGCAAAATCACATCGTACATCTGGCCCTAAATGAAAGAAATAAAAATAAAAACTAAAGAACCAAAAATTAGCAAATGACAATGCGACCAGTGTCACTCTCTGTGTGTCTGGAGAGAGGCTCCAGCAGCCAATGAGTTAATGCATATTGGTGAGCCCATCTTGCTAATACTAAGATGTAATAAGTTTGTGCTGGCGCGAATGTCTGACAAAATATTGATGGACAGAAAAGACCTACAAAAATATCGACACAGAAATATCGAAGTCAAAAATATCAAAATCCAATCTACATAAAGGTAAGTACAAAAATATTGAGAAAAAAAATCTTTGTCGAAAATATCGATGTTAAAAATATTGTTTTTTAAAAATGTTTTAATAATAATGTAAAATTAAGTAAATAATACATATAATTTAAAGAAATATAAATACAATTATTAAAACATATTTAAAAATAAAAAGTAATACATATAATATTACAATTAATTTAGAATATACATATAAATGAATATGTATATACATACTCCATATATTGCAACATTAGACTAGTGAGTGCAACAGTAGGGAAAGTGTTGGATAGCGTAGGGGTAAAAATTACTATTCCCACTCCAGAGAGTGCAACAATAGGGAAAGCGCTGGATAGCATAGGGGTAAACATTACTACTCCCACTACAGTGATTGCAACAGTAGAGAAAGTGTTGGATAGCGTAGGGGTACAAATTACTATTCCCACTCCAGTGAGTACAACAGTAGGGAAAGCGTTGGATAGCGTAGCAGTTAAAATTACTAATCCCACGCCAATGAGTGCAACAGTAGGGAAAGTGTTGGATAGCGTGGGGGTAAAAATGACTATTCCCACTCCAGTGAGTGCAACAGTAGGGAAAGTGTTAGATAGAGTAAGGGTTAAAATGACTATTCCAACCCTACTGAGTGTAACAGTGTGGAAAATGTAGGTTAGCATAGGGGTTAAATTACCATACCTATCAATTAAAAAAATATATATAACAATTTAATAATTAACAAACAAAAATTCCAATAAAATGTAAATATTATTTACTTAAATAGCATTAAATTACTTCCCATACTATTCCCCCTTTAACACAAAACACACTACACATAAAAGACACAATTCATTTAATTATCAATTAATCAATTAATACAAATTAATTATACAATAATTATAATTAATATATTTATGAATGAAATAATTAATAAAAAATAATTACCAATTAGTAATTAATTAACAATAAATTAATAATCAATAACAATAAATAAAAACACATTCATTCATTCATTTAATTTAATTACTTCCCACCCTATTTGCCTATAAACCCACAACCCACAAGACATAAAAAATCACATAATTAATGTAATGATCAATTAATTACTTAATAAAAATGAATTACCAATTAATATTTAATTAACAATAAATTAATTAACAATAACAATAAATAAAAATCTACAATACATTAATTATGATTATTATAATTATAAATTAACCAATTAATAAAAGTGTATTACATATTAATAATTGAATACCAATTAATTAATGATCAATAACATTAAATAAAAGCATATTAATTGATTAATTATAATTACATTACTTCCCACCCTATTCCTCTATAAACCCACAACCTGCTCAAATACTGAAACGCAAAATTTACTTTAACAAAATTACTAATCTCCATACATTTATTTAAAAATGTTTGAAAATACATTAAAAAAAGTTAAACATACAAATAAAATACATACTAAAATACATATCAGTAAAAAAAAGATCGATTTTATTGATAACACTATTTTTGCTACTGGTATTACTTACTTCGATATTACTTACATCGATATTTAAAAAACGATATTACTTACCTTAAGGTCGATATTCTGGTCAACGATATTTTTGACTTCGAAAATCTGTCCCTACGATATTAAAAACTCGATATTATGGTAGGTCGACATTTAAAAATTGATATCTTTGTGCAGCAATGTGATTCTGATTCTAGAGTGTCAAAGAAATAAGACTTGCCCAGAAACAGAACTTTCAACCATGGAGGGTATTGTAGTATATATTGTAACTGGAGGGTTCTCAATTTTTGTTTCACCCCCTAGGAAGGATTGTCATGGAAGTTGTGTTCTATTGGTATAATCTGGAAACAGTGGGGCCTTTGTGGTGGCACAGTGGATGTTCGATTGTTGGACCTACCAAACGATTGCATCTCTGTCAGCATAGTTCAGTATCCGAATAATGAAGGGGCGATGGAGCCCAGGTGGGGTACTGGGTACAAACGCTCTGTGCACCTTTTCCCCTTTCTATGATGAAACATGGTGGCATGGTGGCAGATCTGGTGGCACTACCCAGGACCTAAACCAATCTTTTAAAAAAGCAATGTATTGCCAACCCTCCTAACCCTATGGAAGGCCCACGAGCCATACGTTTTTTTCAGTGGGAGCAGCCCTCAGTGGCTTCCACCCTCTGCTCCAGGAAGTCCATTAAGGTTTGCAGTCATTTGAATTCCATTAACTCTGGGTTCAGTTTGTCAAGAGTGGAGATGTGATGCTCTGCCTCACCTACGCATGTGGGAAGATTCTTGAGGTCTTGCCTGCTCATGGAGAGGTCAATGCCTACTCCCCCAATCTTTCTATGGGAATTTCTGATCACTTACAAGATTGTGGCCTGGGTAATGGGATGGGCTGGCTCGTCCGATATCAACTTCCTGCCAGCCTCGGTTGTGAGAGGGGCAGGCTTAGTAAATCATTCTCATGGACACGGCCCCCACTTTGTCCTTTACCATGGTGAGGAGACAGGCTACCAGACATGTCTGTTGCACCGCCGTCCCCTCTTGTGTGTACCGGGTTTGCCAGTTTTTCTCCAGTGACCCCCATACAGCTCTGGCGGAGGCACCCCACTCCCAGTCAGCACCATCACAGTCACACATGAATATATTAATTGTGGTTGGGGGGGTCAGCTTTGAGCCAGGTGTATTAAGGCATGTGTATCTCTTTCCTGCCAGTCGAAGGCTAAGGTATTTCTCTTGGCCTGTCGCCCATGCCCAGGGTCAGCATGTATCAGAATTCAGATCTGACAGGTGGTCTCCTGTTCTGGGATCTGTGGAGGGGCACTTGATCACCAAGTATCTCCCTCAAGATCTTAAGAGGCTGTCACTGTTCCAGGCTGGTAACCCTGTTGCTATGTGAAGTTTTTAATCTGCGTTGGTAAGTCAATATCCCAGGTAAATGTAGGCTGGGCCCATCAGCCATGGCACGATCCTGCCATGCTGGTCCGCAAAGCCTGGGAGTAAGCAGGTTGCCTGGGGCCCCCTCGGTCGCTGCTGACCCCTTCAGCCTTGGCAGCCACCGCCCAAAGCTGCCCGTTCTGACTCCCACTGACCTGAGGTGGTGCTTACCAAGTGGTTATGTGGTGCAGTTGCTCTGCGAAAGCTTCATGACTGATATTGCAGTGCCCAGGATGTCACCGCATCCCCTTGGCCACAACCACTTCTGCATCATCATCTTACCCTCGGACACCGCTCCTTCTTTATGTGGTGTTCCAGGGTCCACTGGCAGTACTGCTCACCCCTCTCACTTTCCGACCACGGCAACCCCCGGTTCATCCGGGTACCAACTTTGGCCCACGGCTGCTTATGTCAAACCACCCGCCCCATTAATCTTTGCTTGCCCGGACCTCCATGGCCATCCTTTGGGCCATGGCCATAGCATAGAGTGCCCCCAGTGTTAGATGCAGGATTCTAAGAGGCAGGATGCTGAAGCATGGGACATGAGAAAGGGACAGTGGCGGGTGGGGACATTTGAAAGTGGTGAGGCGTAAAAAAATAATCATACTGCACAGTAGCGAGCGAGTGTAGCGAGCGAGCGTAGCGAGTGAGCCCGAACCCCCTAGGGAGTGTTCAGGGAGAATTCCCCCCGCGAAAATTTTGAAAAAAGAGTGGACAAATGGTGCATTTTCAAGCAAATTTGTGAAAGCAGGAAGGTTAATAAAGCAATTGTAAAAGTGCAGTTATTACATTAATAAAGTGGTGTCATATAACATAGGTAGCTGCTTATTCATCTTCATCATAACCACAGAGCTTCATAACAGACTTTGAAACACAATGCATTGCTGAGTACCTCACAGATGTATTTTAATAACAAACAAATAAACATGACACAAACTAGCAGCATTAAAATAGAGTATTCACTTTTTGTAATTAAAATCAGCAGGTCTGTTTTTTATGGAAGCAAACTTCTCAATGACTTGAACATTGAAGTCTGGTATTCTTATAACATTGAAAAAGCTTCCACATAAAGCCCTGGTGACACCACGACAATGTTGCCGCCCCTCCAAAATTGAAAATAGGCTAATTCTTTACACAAAACATGCACAAATACTGCTTGCTGGCTTACATTATTTCCCAGTATATGCTCGATGTATGATATTGGCAGAAAAACGCTGTGAGCTCTCCTTGTAGATATTATTTCCCTGGAGTGTTTTTAAACCGGATCATAAGATCTTGGCCTAACTAGGTTCCAATGATTCTATGAGCCTTTACTTCGTCATGAAGTGCAGTAGTAAAGCACTGTACCCCCAGCCTTACTTATTTATGTTTTTAAACAAGATTTGTAAATCCTGTGCTTGATTTGAAAAGCCTGAGGCCCAGCAGAGTTCTGGAGCCACAAATCGAAAAGCAGACCCAAAAATCCTGCTTTAAAAATACTTTTTATTCATTACTTCATTGCCAGCATGGGTCACTTTTGGGCCTTCACAGAGGCATAGGGGTCGGCTTCACAGGAGTACTCTGTTTCACAGCGGAACCCAGTTATTTACTGGACGGAGTGTAAATAAACAGAAAGTGTTCATTATTTAAAATACTTATTTTCTCAATCCCTAAAATGCACACGAAGGCCATAATTAAGTGACCATGTAAGCTGCACAGTAGGCGCAGACATGAGCTTTCACTCAGTACAAAACATTAAAAAAAGCTCATGGTGCAGCATTCAAAGTGTGGCAAGTAAAACATTGCATGCAATGTGTATTTCACAGCCAAGTCCACTCAACGATAACTGCCAAGGAGGCGTCCTCACGATTAGTGACCTGGGTTTGGATCACATGACCTGAGCACCCAAAGCTAATTTAAGGCTTCCTTTCTGCACCACTTATGGGCTGGTTGCTGTCTTACGTATCTGAAGAGCAGGAGCAAAGTTTAAAAGACTGTGCTTTTTTTTGGTTGGAAAAGACAAAGTAACAGCATTTGTGAACATTTCTAAAGCCAGTACAGGACACAATACATGACTGGCAGCAGGGGGTATTGCGTGTTTCTGACCTGCCATTTAATTAAATTAGGAAGAAGAGTTGGAAAAGGAAAACAGTCGGTCTTGGTCAGCTCCTGAGGTGACGTAAAAGAATATCTTCCGACCACGTTCTTTGCTTATTTAAACGAAGACTGCCAGTTGTAACCGAGAAACTTCCAGTAGGTCTTTTCATATAAAACTTTATTATTCATTTTAATGGGCTACATATATCTTGCTCAAAGATTCTATTATAGAATCTTTGAGCAAGATATATGTAGCCCATTAAAATGAATAATAAAGTTTTATGGCTATATTAGTCATGTCTTGTCCCATATCTTCTTCTAAGTGCTGCTAGTGCACGACACAAGTTATATACTGGTTCTGTCTTCACAGTGAACGGAGAAGGCCTGGCTTCAGTGCGCCTTTCACTACTGTCACGTCACGAGGCACGAGTCAGTTCACGTGAACTGGGGACAGTGAGTGACCCTATTACAGGAAATGTGCAGTTCCAATCCCTTTTACATATGTGGTTACCACGCCAGCAAGAGATGATTCTGAAAAACTGCACTTGTGCATTGGAAATAAAATCCTCTCTCCTTAAGGGACATTTCAATAATAAGAATATAACACGAATGATTGGTTCATTACATTACCACATAAAGTATTACCGAATATCTCATCCTCCAATAATCTTCAGACACCTGAGTGTCCTCTGCTTGTAAACCTCCCCCCGCCCGCCTTTGGACAGACCCAATACTACCCTTATCAAATACATTTGTGGTTTAGTCCAGACATGCCTGACCCCTACAAATAGGGCTAGGGTTCACAATCCCTAAAAATATGGTTTAAATGGTTGAATATTATTGGATCTTTGTATATTGTTCACCAAAGGCAACAGCGTTTTACCAGTCCTATGGGTTTGTACATTATGCTGATTCTCAGTTACATAGAAATAACTGCGGGTTAAAGTAACTGTTCAAGCTCAGACAACAGAATTGATATCATAGAATGTTTCACAGTATAAATAACAAAATGCGTATCACACAAGTCGCGAAACAATAGCAGTCTACTACCAAGCAATCAAAATCCACAGTGAGCCCCCTACATTCAGATTGCAGTGAAATATATTTCATGAATGCAATCATTTTGTCTGAAATATTGACGTGATCATTTAAGAAAATAGATATTTAAACTGAACTACAGAAATTGCTTTTTGCATTAATAAGCCCAATTCTCCCGAATAGATGACTGCTATTTTCACCAAGCATGCAAAAGTAGCACGCACCCAAATGGACAGATTCTGTCTTTCGTGCACATTTATTATTCAATACCAGGAACACACAAGACATGTCAGGGAGTTTAACCATCATATTGTAGTATGCATAATTATGTCAAGAATGGCCACAATAGGCCAGGGATGAACCTCATTGCACGATGGCCTCCACCTGTGTTCCAGGGTCAATATTATGCAAAGGACCACTGTAATTAAGTTAAAAATACCCACACAATGCATGTCACGGATGGGCACCATTATACCAAGGAGGTCCGAGAATGTCACAGGAAATGCCCGCAATAATTCATAAAGTGTCCACCATTATGCTAGAATGATGAAAACAACGACTAATTATATTGAACATAGGAGATTTTCAATACCTGGACACTGTCACATAGAAACTCTCTCTCTCTCTCTCTCTCTCTCTCTCTCTCTCTCTCTCTCTCTCTCTCTCTCTCTCATACACACACAAACACACACATGATCTATCACACCTTGGCAAATGTAATCTATATCAACAGCACTAAGGGGGATATTTACAATGAAATGGCACGGCGCGGCATCGCAAAACATTTTGCTGTACCGAGCTGCGTCATTTAAAAAATCCTGGGATGTGCCATATTTACAGGAATAATGCACACCCCTGTACTCTCCCCTGCAATGGCACTAAAACTAGCTGCCGAGTGTCAACGCAGGTCAACCCTTATGGTGCAAGGGTACTTGTGTGGCAGGGATGATTGTGTTTTGGCAGAATGTAGCAAGCAAGTAGTTTTCTTCTTTTCAGACCTTCCTTCCTCTCTCTCTCCTTTTCTAACCTTCCTCTCGGCCTCTGGTCTCATCAGTTCTCTCTGCTCCACTCTCCTTACAAACTTTTCTGCCTGCAATCGATCTCACTCTGCTGCTCTGCTAACATTTCTCTCTAAAGTCTCTTTCTTTGACATACTTCCTCTAACTTTCCTCTCTCCATTGTCTCTCCCCATTTATCATTCTTTGCATTTGCTGCCTGACTATCATTTGCTAGCCTCCCCTCTAAGCAGTGCTTTTCTCTACACTGCTCTGCTAACCTTCCTGTCGGAGTCCTTTCTTTCTCTCAGCAGTGTCTCTCACTGTCCCTTTCCTGGTACCATTCCTTTCTGTCTCCTAACTCCTTTGGGACAGTCATCCTTCTTTGAAGCCTGCCTCCTTTCTACACCTCTTCCCCTTTCTTTTTAATAGCATGTCGCTCTGGCCCTGCTCAATGCTGGCAATAATCTCACGGGCACAAGAATAGATGTTCAGAGAGTAGCATTGTTTGCATTGGTTTGCCCTCTATACTATGAGCTTGTAGGATGGGTGGGGTCGTGGGAGGTTACAGAAATAAAATGAAACTATATCAAAAGGCGAAGCTCCTTGTAAGGAAATACCAAAGAGAGAAAATGTGCTAAAACGCTGGAGCACAGCAATCAGAGGGGGGAGATAGTAAGTCTGTTATACTGCCCGCCCCTAGGATAGTCAGTGCACAAAACACAACGGGGGAATTGAACGAATACAAGTTTACACATCTAGTTGTGCTAACAGCTACTCTTCTACGCATCGTTAGTCGTTGTCGTTACGTGTGTGGTCGACAGAGTGAAAGTAGTAGTAGACAAGTACACATACACAGTCTTCTCGAACAATCTCTGTCACTCACGCTAGTCAACTGTCTGCACGTGCTCTCGTCTGTGCAGAGAGGAGGTGACTGGCCGGCCCAATTTGCCCAGCAGGCACCAATGTCCAATCATCTAATGGCTTAACACTAAGCCATTACAGTGATTGGCCATTGCCCCACGTTGGATGCTCCCACCCCGGCGATGCAAGTTAAGACAACTAGACTGCCAACTGCACTACATGCTGCAGAGCCAATCATGACGCTGCTCTCTTCAGAGGAGAGCTGCTCTCTGAAGAGAGCAGCGTCAGGATTGGATTGAGCACGAAAAAAACGCCGCTCATTTCAAAACCATTGGGGTCCGTGGAGGTGCGCAAATCCCATACTCGCCCATGCTTGCTTTTACAATCACATAGGGTTGCTAGTTGCAGAAAGGGCAGCCGGACAAACCCCACATGCGCAGTGCGCACTGTGCCAGGCCAGGCCCAGCCGTAGTACAGTAACATAGTCAGACAGTGAGTGCAGGCCTAGCTGGTCACGTGATATTATGATGACGTGACGCTGCAGCGCGACGGAGCGCTTTAATTGATTGAAGTTGAAGGTGCGTGTGATCGTTGTAAATTGCCCAAAAACGCCCCACCGCCCAAACGGTAAAACTGCCACTGGAAAGGGAGGATTTAGATTCGCGATGTGAAGTTCCTTTAACCTGCGCCTGTCAATCTGCCATCTTTGGTAGTCAAGCCGCATCCCCGATGCACGATCTATTAATGCAGTGATGTAACTGATGTGAGTATTAGTGTCCCTGCCTGGAATAAATCCTTGCTGCTCTTTGGACATTAGCCTGGTAATAACTTTGTTGATTCCATTAGCCAGAATCTTAGTATAAATCACAGAATCTGTATTGAGCAGTGACATCGGGCGGTAGGAGCTATATTTAAATGGATCTTTATTTATTTTTTAAATTATGATAATAGCCTCGTGTCAAGACATCGGTAAGTATTTAGAAGCTTGAACCTCCGAGATAACCTATAGGAATACAGGTGAAACTATATTTGCTATCGCTTTATACATTTCCACTGAGATATTGTCAAGTCAAGGCTCTTCCCGACGGTCAGATTGAGGATAGTCGTGTCACTTCCTTTGTGCTATGTGTCAAGCATTTCATTATCACTATGGCCCAGTTTAGGTAGCTCGTTTTTAAAAACAGATTCTTGTGTGACCCTATTATCATAGCTCAAGTCCCACTGCCACAGTTTGGATAAGTGTTTATCAAACACCACAAGAATTTCCGTCCACTGTTCTTTTATTTCCCCCACTACGTTCCTAACTTGGGCAATTGCTGGTGTTTGATTGTCTCATTTTCTTAAATAAGATAGTAATTTACCTGATATTTCTCCAATCTCGCAAGAATTTGCTCGGTATCGGAAAGCTTTTTTAATTACACTTTGTAGCTAATATTGCAGTGATACGCCCACGAAGACCCAGTATTTTGAAATATGTCTCCGGGGCACTGTGGGAGTGAGCAGCAATTTGTCTGAAATGACCCAGGATTAATCTACCTAGTTCATTACGTAGACTACATTTCTTCTTTCCTTTCTGAATTTGAGATAAAAAGGAACATTTGATGCCTCTGATTTATGCGTTTTGTCCCAGATTATGGATGCTCGAGCTGACCACTAGTTTATTTGAATACATTCCCTAATTTGAGTCGGTAGATATCTGATGTAGTCATCACGTTCCAAGACATATTTTGAAAAACAGAATTTGCATTAGTTGTTATCTGAGTTTTTAGAACACCACAGAAATGAAACAACTGAATGGTCAGAGTACAAAAGGTGTTGGATTTTCATCTTCATGTTGGGATAAGCAGGGCACTGGTTAGGCATATATTGATATGAGAGTACTGTATATGTGGTATAGAATAAAAGGTATACTCCTGTGATTTTGGGTTAGTATATCTCCAAGCATCCACTAAATTTGAAGTTTCCATTATATTAATCATACTGGCTCTTGTTTTTTCCCATGGCCTGAGAAAGTACTGTTCATAGTGTCCATAGCTGTATTTAAAATACAGTTAAAGTCCCCCATGATAATAATAGGGATATTATACCAGCTAAATTCCAGCATAATTTGGGCTTCATCACACACTTCCATGGCAATCGCCACCTTCAGCCTTATCCTGTGTACTCAACAGCACGCAACTATTGATATGTTCGCTGAGGAGAACTAAAACACAGCTGGGAACACCACAATGGAACTCAAACCAAATATATGGATTCTTGCAGTGAAGGCTTTGACATACTTTGACACCAGATTTAATGTGTTATGGATCATGGCAAATAGAAATTACTTCTATTGCCCTGTTTGGAAAGTTTTGTGAACCCCACTGTGCAGGACTCTCTTAAAAAGGAAACAGGCTATAGATATAATGAGCATTATAGTCATCTATTGAGTTGTGGGAAGATCTGCCATTCTTTTAAAGCACAGACTGGATTACCAAAACTGAAACTAATGAATGTGTTTTCCTCACATGGTCTCCTATAGGATGTACTGACTAGATGATGTTGAGCCAGTATCTGATTGCATGTCTGTTTTAACAATAAAAAGTCATCAGTGGCCATGTGATTGCTTTGCAATGTAGAACAATATTGATGCAGGATCATCTATTTATCTGACTCCTCAGCAATGGGAAGTAGCAAAGATCCACTAAATTTATGCAACTTTTCAGTATTCCACCTATGCTCTAACAGACCTCTGACTTTGCCCAGGGCTTTCGAAAATACCCACTTGAGGCAATAGTTTCTCTACTCCCTCATTGGTCTGCATCCATTTTCTAAATTTGTTCAAAGTATAGCATTGGTAAACTGGTAGGCCTTGATTCATAGAGTAATTTCCAGCATTATGTGTTACTTATTACTATCACATATCATTGCTAGAAATGAATTATATTTATTTCCTAACAAATATGCTCTTCCTTTCGCATTTTATTTTTCATTTACCGGCGGAAGATCAGAAGATATACACAACTGCTTCCAACATATATAACCTGATGCCCCAAAGTTGGTAAAAAACGATTTCCAGTCCAATATTCACATTACCCTAAAATACAAAGCCACATTGCTATGATAGTCTCCCAAAGGCTCCACAACAAAGTTTTACAGTAGTATATACAACTGCACCAGCATATAAATCACCTTTTCCCGGCCATTTAACCTCATTCATAATGTCAGCAAATGATTGAACATGTTTACTTTAAATTAAACACATATAGAGACAACCCAAGAGATTCAAAGAATTTCCCCTTGCTCTATTTAGATAGCACCTTTCTTTCTGGAGGAAGATGTTTCCCTGAATTATAGACAAGAAACTTTGCACGGGTGTGAGGGCACGCTTTTCCAATAGTACAGACACTATATAATCTAGCCCTATCTCTTATGAACATCCTTAAAAGACATAGATGTAGTTATGTGACACTTAGTCCAAAAATACACAGACATCAATCAAGTATTTATCAACAATATGTATAATTAGAAATATTATAAACAAATAAACTTGACCAACAGCAACTCTCATATCTGTTTGCCCCCTTATGCAGGGAATCCACTTGATGTATATTCACTCCTTTTACTATAGATGACCTCAGCAACATACTTCTACCCTCAAGGTTGCCGCTTATAAGGACAGTGATCTACATTCGTCAGTCATGAAACCTCCCTACAGAAGCACCTCTTACTCATGTCAAAATTGTCTTCCCCTCATACTTGCCAGGCACATTCCCCTATTCATAGAAAACTGTCCATTTGCCCCCTCTATATAACCTCACATACAGCTTTGCAAACTGTCCAATTATGGTGGCAGTTATCTTATATTAATTTAATGTAAACCAGTAGGATTTCTTACACTGAACAATCTCTTACACGTTCACAAAACCAGTTTCCACTTCCATGGTGCAAAAGAGAAACTACCTCTAGCCTGTCTGTTAATGATGCACTCAGTGCTTAATTTGTAAAAGATTGAGTGCTGGTGACCAAAGCTCTGCTCCGAAGTCTCTCAGTTCTTTGAATTCCACTGCTGTGTAGCCTTGAATCCCCCTCATGCCTATTTAATCCACTATCAGACCCTCCCTCTCCTATTATCTCATGCTTGCATGTGTCTACTTTAACACTTTGTGAGGGTTTTTCCGTATTTCTCTTCCTCCATCTATTTACTATGTATGCTTTCCCTCTGATAAAACTGATAAGCTGCTGAACTGTTTACTGATGCATACAACCGGTTATAACACGTTTGTAAGAAGAATGACAAATGTACATCAATTGTGTTAACTATATATAGAAGAAACAAGAGGGAAATCATTAGAATGCTTAGTTACTGGGCCGCAGCATCCTGTAATGCTGTTTGTTTGCTCGGGCGCTTTAAACATTATCGGAGATCACCAGGGGCTGTGTGGAGTTTGCCCACTACGGAAGAGGACACTGAGGGCTTGTTGTTCCTTAAAAGACACCTTAGATTGGTTGCAGGACTCGAAGTCCCAGGAGGCCCTGGGCTGCCCACACCTGTACCGGGGCTTGAGCACCGCCTCCACCACTGACGCCTGTTAAAACCTCGCCGCCGCAGCGTCCTGTAGTGCTGTTTGTTTGCTCGGGTGCTTTAAACATTATCAGAGATCCCCAGAGGCTGTGTGGAGTTTGCCCGCTACGGAAGAGGACACTGAGGGCTTGTTGTTCCTTAAAAGACGCCTTACATTGGTTGCAGGACTCGAAGTCCCAGGAGGCCCTGGGCTGCCCACACCTGTCCCGGGGCTTGAGCACCGCCTCCACCACTGACACTATATAACCCACTACTACTTCCGCTGCGCAGGAGTGCGCGGGAGCGTCCTGGGAGAAGCCCGGGACAAGGGCGGGACCGTCTGCGGCCGTCAGAGACCAGACGAGGCCGGGCAAGGCCATCCCATTGACTGTGGGTTATTAGCACCTGACTGAAACTCTTATTATGAGCAAAAGGAAAGTTGGGGACAGGGTGGTGGGTACTCTTGACGCTTTCCTTATAAGAGCGGAATCGGTTCTAATACATGAAATTGAGGCTACTAAACGTAGACTCTCCCTTGATCCCACTCTCTTAAAGAGGGGATCAGTGCTATGTGCTCAGTTACCTGTAGTTCATTTATCACCAGATGTTGCTGCCTCTAATAATCCCCCCTCGCCTGGGTCACCAAGCCTGCTTCCCATTAGCACGAAACAGCACATCATACCGTCCCAGAGTGGGGCGACTAGTACGGCTATGGTAATAACAAGAGGGATGAAGGCCTTGGGCGCCATTAACAAAGAACCTCCAAATAAAATAAAAAAGGGCGAGGTGCAAAAATACAAAAGTCTCCTCTAGCTCCCTGTGGCCCGAGTGGGGTATTTGTTTTTGGTAATACTAAAACTAACACCAACCTGCCTAAAGCTCTTGTTACCCCACCGTTGAATAGTAGTGACATCAGTACCATATTAAAGGAGCACCTTTCAGCCCTCCTCGAGCCACTCCTTAAAAGATTAGACTCAGTTGATCTTAGACTCTTAAAGATTGAAGTGGCCCTGGCACGCCCGACCCAAGTGACCCCGATTCAGCCCAGTAAACAGGCACCAACAATCACTATTCAGGCTAGTGTGGGGGAAATTCATAGGAATCAGGGCGGGGGGAAGTTGAACGCCTAGATACTGGTGGGTGGGGTCCACACTACTGGGAGTACTACTACTAGGAGCATTCCAGCAGTCAATCCTAGTATTGATAAGAATTTGCCCAAACAAAGGCCCCTTGAGATACAGGATACACGGAGGGTGGATGGAAATGGTGAAAATGGTAATGATGGTCGGATAGAGAAGCACCCATATCTACATTTGCCACCCGAAGCGACCCCCTATACAGTCATTTTAGTAAATGCCCCCCCCCCTCGCTCAGGGCTCATTTGAACATTGGTCATACCTTAAAAATAAGGCCCTCCACTATCTGAACAAAAAAAACTGGCATTGCAGATGCTCTACTCCAGGAGTTTAAAATGGTGAGACGTATTGAATGGGTTGGACACACCACCAAAAGCATGCCAGGGGATTGTGTAGTATTGAGTTTCAGGTCTCCCGGGTTGGTCCGTCATATTTTTGAGACGGCTGGTCACGACCCACTCGATAGGGCTGCCATTGGTATACTCCCCCTTGGCTTCTTTTATAAACAGCATCTGCAGCCAAGACAGAGAGATATTCGAGTTTTACAAGGGGATTGCCTCAGGCCCGACTTTTCTTTCCAACTTAATAACCGTTTTGAGGCTTTCTCCTCACTCGAAGACATTGATTGACTGGGGATGGATGTACAGGGGGGCTCACATAGAGTAAGAATTAAGGAGGGTGTGAGGGTCCCCATGTTGTTTGGCTCACCGCCAATAGCCGCAGTTAAAGACGAAACCCCCCTCATACCCCCGTGGTATTGGTGTCAGATAACAACTTTCTGGGAACAGTACCTGGTACCAGGTGTTATGACTTTGCACCCCAGAAGAATTCCTTGTTTATTTCTTCATGGAATATAGCAGGTTTGGAATCAAAGGTTGTATCAGCCGATTGGATATCCTTTATTGAAGGTATAGATATCTGGGCATTTCAAGAAACATGGTCGACCGAGGCAGTGTTCCATGTTGGTTTCTTAAATTTTTACAAACCTGCAACAAGGGGCCCTAGGGGAAGACCACAGGGAGGGTAACTTGCTGGGTAAGGCAAACTGAGGGGATAACTGTTGATGAGGTTTATCTAGAAAGCCCAGACATCCTGGCCATTAGAGTGAGATCCACGAGAGGTCTGAACCTACTTTTGGTTAATGTTTATGCTAGGGGCCAACCGGGCGGTAGGAGTTCTTAGGTTATTGCAGCCCTTGAAACGTTTTTAAGTGAAGGTGCACTTAATGCAAAATTATTGCAGGAGATTTTAATACCAGCTTTGAGCCCTTGGACACCGAAGATGGCAGACTTGGTGATGAGGAGGATGCCATCTGGGGTGTGCCACAGTTGGACCTTGAGCCCATCAAAAAATGAACTGAGGCAGCCCTCCAGATTAAAGGAATGTGCCTGGAACGGGGTCTCAGGGCAGTCAACCGTAGGACAACGTCCGATGTGATGGGTGCGGTGACCTTTCATAACGGGCGTTCTTAAAGCTGTGTAGACTACATTCTAGTGAATGTAGAGATCTGGCCCCTGGTTTTAGATATGGAAGTCATAGGTCGCCCCGAAAGTGATCACAACCCCCAGGTCCTTACTTTGAATGATAGGAGTTTCTGTGGCACGTCCTCTAGGGAGGGGGAAACACGCAATGACCAAATAATTTTGGCAAATGATTTGAGTAGGGTATGATGGGCTAAGGTAGCCCTCGACGAAAGGAAGGTGTCAGAGATCAGGGCTCTAGTTTCAGGGTCGCTAAGGAAACTTGAGGTATGTGGTTCACAGGAGGTTCTTAACGGTAGACTACCTGGGATCCATAATGAGCTCTAATCTTTACTGGGCTAAACAGGTTTTTTTATTAATACAATGCCAGCTAGGAAGGTTATTAAGCTAAAACCAAACTTATGGTACAATGACTTGTGCAGGCTTGCACATAAAGCTTTAGTGACAGCTATCAAATCAAGGAATCACCCCACCATCCAACAGTCTATGTTCGCAGATGACACCCTGACTCTATCTAAGACGATACAGTGGTAGTTGTGGTGATGCACAGCTTGTATTTAGTTCAAACCAGATTTATCTTGGTTAGACGATATTTGTTAGTGTTGGTGGTGCTCAATAAGGAGGCGTCGAGGGCCCTACAACGTCCAATTGACTGTTTGATACGTGTGACCAGAGGAACTCTGGTCTCATCCCTAGTTGGCACACACTGTGTTTGCGTTTCTTTAGTGTAAGAAAACCGCTTCCATTCAATGTTCGTTTTTCATCATTTATTTCATGAATTTGGTAATGCTTTATATCAATGCGTTTCAAATTACTTCATAGTTGTAGTCAACATGCAAAATCAGGCAATATCATAGCGTGTCCAATGCATTTCGGGCATTTAGAAGCATGCCCTTCATCAGGGAATTGACACTAAAAACAATAACATAAGCAAACATTAATAAGAGCAAATCATATACAAATTGTCATTGTCTGTTCAAAAACAATATCGGGGACATTTGTTTGTCGGTTTACATAACAATCCGTGTGCTTCATGCAACTTAAGAAGTGAGTAATAGTGTGGGGAAAGTGGTGCTAGGGGTTAAAAGAGTAGGGTTCAGAGGTTCACTTACATGCCTGTGTTGAACGGTGAATCGAAATCTAGAGACAAGTAAATGTGGAAAAAATTCGTCAGACCTAATACACGAAAAAAGTGTGCCTGTGCGCTCCAATGCAAGGCTTTGTGTACGCTGAAACTGACATTGATGGTTTACGGGTGACGCGTTCTATCCGCTGCTCGTCTCCTTGAAACGCCGGTGAAGACAAAGGCTTCCCGCGTTAGTAATATTCAAAATCTCAGGGGTCACGTGTTAGGTCACGTGTTGTCAAGGTAAAGAAAAGACTATTAGTCGGATCGCTTCATACTGAGAAGTCGGGTTGACAAATTATGTCGAGCTAAGGGCGGGTTGGTTGAGAAGTGAATCAAGAGTACACTCACAGGACGCCTGTTAAAAAATCAGTTACGAAAAATGTGAGCTAAAATGAGCTGAGAAAAAGTGTGTGGGGAGCGGGGGATCGAACTGGCTTGAGGTTATTCTGTAGTGTGCAGTGAGCTATTCGCGGGGATAACGTGCAAGCCTAATGTCGTCGGGTGAAAAACGGGGTTATACAGTGTCGAGGTGTTTGGGAACATGCACAATAACAGCAATATCGATTTTCAGAGCAATTGTATCATAGGTAACACGAAAGTTCTATTCTCTCATTCAAACCAATAGGTTTCTGGGTTGACAATTTGTGGATCCAGTAGTTCTCACGTCTTAGGAGAAATTTATTGTTGTCTCTCCCTTCATGTTTGGAAACAGTCTCTAGAATGATGTATTTTACTTGGGAAACATTATGTTGTTGTTCTACAAAATGTGCAGACAAAGCTGATTTCAAATTCTTTAGTCTGATGTTGGATCTGTGTTCAGTGAGACGCACTTTGATGCGTCGCTCAGTTTTCCCGACGTACATCTTTCCACACGGGCATTTAATCCCGTATATTAAGTTGCTGGAGTCACAGGTGGCATTAACTCGTAGTTTTATTGGGTAACCCTGTGTTGGATGGTTTATGGTGTGTCCCTTAATAATGCTGTTGCAGTTGCCACAGTTTAGGCAGGGTTTAGTTCCAGTGTATGTGTTGGTATCGTTGGGTTTACTTTGTAGAATTTCTCCCAAATTTTTGGCTCTGGTATAAGCAAATAACGGGGGTTGACTGAATGCATTATTAAAGTCAGGTTCAAGGTTGAGGATTGTCCAATGCTTCATTATTATTTGTTTGAATTTCTTGCTGTTGGTGGAATATTTCGAAACCACTACTATCTGTGTTTGCTCAGGTTTTGAGGTTGGTGTTAGAAGTTTGGTTCTTTCCAAGTTGTCAATTCTGTTCATGGTTTCATCCACTAGGTTTTTTGGGTAACCCCTTTGCACAAATTTGTTAGACATTTCACTCAGTCTTAATTTGAGAGTGGTTTGGTCTGAAGTGATTCTTTTGACCCTTGCCATTTGGGAATATGGTAGATTTCTGATCAGATTCGGTTCGTGGAAGCTGGAGTACAATAGCATGTTGTTCCTGTCGGTGGGTTTCACGTAAAGATCTGTGTTGAATCCATTTGCGGTTACTGTGACCTTCACGTCTAAGAAATTTACTGATGTATCTGAGATATCCCAAGTGAGTTGGATCCTTTGGTCAATAGAGTTAAATATGCTGAGTTGGGTTCTTAGTTTCTCTTCTGTGTCCGTCCATATGATGAAGAAGTCATCAATATATCTTGATATCATTTTCAGGTGGTTTGTCCAGTTACTGTCCTTTAGTATGTGTTGGGTTTCATACCAATGCATGAAAATATTAGCATACACAGGTGCGGCTGAATTGCCCATAGCCATCCCTGTAAGTTGTTGGTACCATTTGTCCTGCACTCTGAAGTAACTATGGTATAGGGTGAACTGCATAAGCTCCATCAGAAACAGTTGGAAGTCATGGTCTACATCAATGTTCAAGATAGCTGATTCCATTGCTTCAATTCCCATGTTGTGGGGTATGTTTGTATATAGACTGCAAACATCAGCAGTGCATAGCAGTATTCTTTCTTCTGGGTTTAGTTGAATTTGTTGCAATTTGAGTAAAAATTGCGTGGTGTCCTTTATGTATGTTTGAGTAGATTGCACCGATGGTTGGAGGTATTTGTCAATTAGTTGGCCTATCGGTTGATGTATGCTCCCTCTGGTTGATACAATAGGTCTCATGGGGGGGTTTCTGAGGTTCTTGTGAATTTTGGGCACCATTCTTAGTGTTGGGCTTTTAGGGTTGGTGGTTATAAGAAAGTTCTTCGTCCTTTCTGTAATGGTTCCCTGTTTGTGTGCCTGATCTATGATGTTTCTTAAAATCTTGGCATATTCCAGAGTGGGGTTGGAATCCAATTTGTTATAGATTGAACTATCCATGACATGTTCAGTTACTTTTTCGTTATACATTGAGGTGTTCATGATAACGATCGCTCCCCCCTTGTCTGCCTTGGTGAAAATTACTTGGTCATCGGTTGTTATTCTTCTCAATGTGTCCAAATCCTTCTGTGTAATGTTTCTGTTTTTAGGTTTGATGTGTTTGAGTTTGTTGAGATCCTGTTTTACTAGATTTTCAAAAAGATCTAGGGTCTTGTGACTCGTAGGTGCTTGGAATGAGCTCTGTGGACGTAGTCCTAGTAGTTGGTCTTTCTCTTGTGGCGGACGTTGTGGTAGAGTATTGTCAAAAAAATGTCTGAGTTTGAGTTTACGCATTAATTTGAAGAAACTGACTTCATGTTCCAGGTGATCTGTGTAGGTGGTAGGTACAAATGAGGTTCCTTTCTCCAATAGTCTGAGTTCGTATGTATTAAAATGTTGGTCACTGATGTTAATGACAAGACGCTCTGTGGCTAATTCTTCTTGGGTTTTTTCTCCTTTTCCTTGGTTGTCGCTGCAGTGCTCCGGGTGTTCGGCGGGTCCCTTTCTTTCTCTTTTTCTTTTTCCTTTCCCTCTCCTGGGTCTCCTTTTTGCGCTTGGCCCTGATCTAAAAAAGGACTACTCTCATGTGTTTGGCTGGTGGTGGCTTCCACAGTTGGGGTTTGTTCTTGTGGTGTTCTCGTAGGTTGACTGTGGCGTGGTCTTTGAGTTGATTCGCTGTCTGTCGAAGAGGTATCTGTATTAGAGTTATAAGGGCGGTTTCTACGTTTTTGGGCATACACATCAGCCCATGTATAGACCTCCCCCAGTCTATAATCTAAGGTGTCCCGCTTGAACTTGCGAATTTTGCGTTCATTGATCTCCCTCGAGTGTCGATCAATTTGCGTCTTGATGTCTTCCAAGGTAGTTTTCAGTTCTTCCTCCGTCATCATTTTAGATAGTTCAGTGGATGTTTCTTGGATTTCAGTTGAAATCTCCTCCAAGATAGTAGATAGTTCTTGAATAATTAAAAGAATTAAATCGAATGAGCACTTATTGAGGATCTCATACCATCGTTCCTGGAATTTTTTGGAGTGTTTGCATAGGGAGGGTTTGAGTGCAATCCTTAACCCACGTGGTATGCGTTGATTCCTATGGTACCTAATGAGGGTACTAGCGTGTAGCTGTTGGTTTGTCTTTCTCTTGGTTAGGTATAGTAGTTGTTTAATGTTTTGCTCTTTCGATCGACTTGTCGTTTCTTGTGCTAGCTCCTCCCTGATCAGAGAGTATATTTGGTCCACGTCTTTTGCCTCAAATGCAAAAGTAGAGGCTCTGGCCTCCGTGCTTTTAGATATTTCCTCATAGACATGGTTTAGTTTTGGTTTCCGATGTTTGTAAGTTGCGTGCTATCACTCCAGTGGGCGCTAGAGGGAACAATACAGTGGTAGTTGTGGTAATGCACAGCTTGTATTTAGTTCAAACCAGATTTATCTTGGTTAGACGATATTTGTTAGTGTTGGTGGTGCTCAATAAGGAGGCGTCGAGGGCCCTACGACGTCCAATTGACTGTTTGATACGTGTGACCAGAGGAACTCTGGTCTCATCCCTAGTTGGCACACACTGTGTTTGCGTTTCTTTAGTGTAAGAAAACCGCTTCCATTCAATGTTCGTTTTTCATCATTTATTTCATGAATTTGGTAATGCTTTATATCAATGCGTTTCAAATTACTTCATAGTTGTAGTCAACATGCAAAATCAGGCAATATCATAGCATGCCCAATGCATTTCGGGCATTTAGAAGCATGCCCTTCATCAGGGAATTGACACTAAAAACAATAACATAAGCAAACATTAATAAGAGCAAATCATATACATATTGTCATTGTCTGTTCAAAAACAATATCGGGGACATTTGTTTGTCGGTTTACATAACAATCCGTGTGCTTCATGCAACTTAAGAAGTGAATAATAGTGTGGGGAAAATGGTGCTAGGGGTTAAAAGAGTAGGGTTCAGAGGTTCACTTACATGCCTGTGTTGAACGGTGAATCGAAATCTAGAGACAAGTAAATGTGGAAAAAATTCGTCAGACCTAATACACGAAAAAAGTGTGCCTCTGCGCTCCAATGCAAGGCTTTGTGTACGCTGAAACTGACCTTGATGGTTTACGGGTGACGCGTTCTATCCGCTGCTCGTCTCCTTGAAACGCCGGTGAAGACAAAGGCTTCCTGCGTTAGTAATATTCAAAAACTCAGGGGTCACGTGTTAGGTCACGTGTTGTCAAGGTAAAGAATAGACTATTAGTCGGATCGCTTCATACTGAGAAGTCGGGTTGACAAATTATGTCAAGCTAAGGGCGGGTTGGTTGAGAAGTGAATCAAGAGTACACTCACAGGACGCCTGTTAAAAAATCAGTTACGAAAAATGTGAGCTAAAATGAGCTGAGAAAAAGTGTGTGGGGAGCGGGGGATCGAACTGGCTTGAGGTTAATCTGTAGTGTGCAGTGAGCTATTCGTGGGGCTAACGTGCAAGCCTAATGTCGTCGGGTGAAAAACAGGGTTATACAGTGTCGAGGTGTTTGGAAACATGCACAATAACAGCAATATCGATTTTCAGAGCAATTGTATCATAGGTAACACGAAAGTTCTATTCTCTCATTCAAACCAATAGGTTTCTGGGTTGACAATTTGTGGATCCAGTAGTTCTCACGTCTTAGGAGAAATTTATTGTTGTCTCTCCCTTCATGTTTGGAAACAGTCTCTAGAATGATGTATTTTACTTGGGAAACATTATGTTGTTGTTCTACAAAATGTGCAGACAAAGCTGATTTCAAATTCTTTAGTCTGATGTTGGATCTGTGTTCAGTGAGACGCACTTTGATGCGTCGCTCAGTTTTCCCGACGTACATCTTTCCACACGGGCATTTAATCCCGTATATTAAGTTGCTGGAGTCACAGGTGGCATTAACTCGTAGTTTTATTGGGTAACCCTGTGTTGGATGGTTTATGGTGTGTCCCTTAATAATGCTGTTGCAGTTGCCACAGTTTAGGCAGGGTTTAGTTCCAGTGTATGTGTTGGTATCGTTGGGTTTGCTTTGTAGAATTTCTCCCAAATTTTTGGCTCTGGTATAAGCAAATAACGGGGGTTGACTGAATGCATTATTAAAGTCAGGTTCAAGGTTGAGGATTGTCCAATGCTTCATTATTATTTGTTTGAATTTCTTGCTGTTGGTGGAATATTTCGAAACCACTACTATCTGTGTTTGCTCAGGTTTTGAGGTTGGTGTTAGAAGTTTGGTTCTTTCCAAGTTGTCAATTCTGTTCATGGTTTCATCCACTAGGTTTTTTGGGTAACCCCTTTGCACAAATTTGTTAGACATTTCACTCAGTCTTAATTTGAGAGTGGTTTGGTCTGAAGTGATTCTTTTGACCCTTGCCATTTGGGAATATGGTAGATTTCTGATCAGATTCGGTTCGTGGAAGCTGGAGTACAATAGCATGTTGTTCCTTTCGGTGGGTTTCACGTAAAGATCTGTGTTGAATCCATTTGGGGTTACTGTGACCTTCACGTCTAAGAAATTTACTGATGTATCTGAGATATCCCAAGTGAGTTGGATCCTTTAGTCAATAGAGTTAAATATGCTGAGTTGGGTTCTTAGTTTCTCTTCTGTGTCCGTCCATATGATGAAGAAGTCATCAATATATCTTGATATCATTTTCAGGTGGTTTGTCCAGTTACTGTCCTTTAGTATGTGTTGGGTTTCATACCAATGCATGAAAATATTCGCATACACAGGTGCGGCTGAATTGCCCATAGCCATCCCTGTAAGTTGTTGGTACCATTTGTCCTGCACTCTGAAGTAACTATGGTATAGGGTGAACTGCATAAGCTCCATCAGAAACAGTTGGAAGTCATGGTCTACATCAATGTTCAAGATAGCTGATTCCATTGCTTCAATTCCCATGTTGTGGGGTATGTTTGTATATAGACTGCAAACATCAGCAGTGCATAGCAGTATTCTTTCTTCTGGGTTTAGTTGAATTTGTTGCAATTTGAGTAAAAATTGCGTGGTGTCCTTTATGTATGTTTGAGTAGATTGCACCGATGGTTGGAGGTATTTGTCAATTAGTTGGCCTATCGGTTGATGTATACTCCCTCTCGTTGATACAATAGGTCTCATGGGGGGGTTTCTGAGGTTCTTGTGAATTTTGGGCACCATTCTTAGTGTTGGGCTTTTAGGGTTGGTGGTTATAAGAAAGTTCTTCGTCCTTTCTGTAATGGTTCCCTGTTTGTGTGCCTGATCTATGATGTTTCTTAAAATCTTGGCATATTCCAGAGTGGGGTTGGAATCCAATTTGTTATAGATTGAACTATCCATGACATGTTCAGTTACTTTTTCGTTATACATTGAGGTGTTCATGATAACGATCGCTCCCCCCTTGTCTGCCTTGGTGAAAATTACTTGGTCATCGGTTGTTATTCTTCTCAATGTGTCCAAATCCTTCTGTGTAATGTTTCTGTTTTTAGGTTTGATGTGTTTGAGTTTGTTGAGATCCTGTTTTACTAGATTTTCAAAAAGATCTAGGGTCTTGTGACTCGTAGGTGCTTGGAATGAGCTCTGTGGACGTAGTCCTAGTAGTTGGTCTTTCTCTTGTGGCGGACGTTGTGGTAGAGTATTGTCAAAAAAATGTCTGAGTTTGAGTTTACGCATTAATTTGAAGAAACTGACTTCATGTTCCAGGTGATCTGTGTAGGTGGTAGGTACAAATGAGGTTCCTTTCTCCAATAGTCTGAGTTCGTATGTATTAAAATGTTGGTCACTGATGTTAATGACAAGACGCTCTGTGGCTAATTCTTCTTGGGTTTTTTCTCCTTTTCCTTGGTTGTCGCTGCAGTGCTCCGGGTGTTCGGCGGGTCCCTTTCTTTCTCTTTTTCTTTTTCCTTTCCCTCTCCTGGGTCTCCTTTTTGCGCTTGGCCCTGATCTAAAAAAGGACTACTCTCATGTGTTTGGCTGGTGGTGGCTTCCACAGTTGGGGTTTGTTCTTGTGGTGTTCTCGTAGGTTGACTGTGGCGTGGTCTTTGAGTTGATTCGCTGTCTGTCGAAGAGGTATCTGTATTAGAGTTATAAGGGCGGTTTCTACGTTTTTGGGCATACACATCAGCCCATGTATAGACCTCCCCCAGTCTATAATCTAAGGTGTCCCGCTTGAACTTGCGAATTTTGCGTTCATTGATCTCCCTCGAGTGTCGATCAATTTGCGTCTTGATGTCTTCCAAGGTAGTTTTCAGTTCTTCCTCCGTCATCATTTTAGATAGTTCAGTGGATGTTTCTTGGATTTCAGTTGAAATCTCCTCCAAGATAGTAGATAGTTCTTGAATAATTAAAAGAATTAAATCCAATGAGCACTTATTGAGGATCTCATACCATCGTTCCTGGAATTTTTTGGAGTGTTTGCATAGGGAGGGTTTGAGTGCAATCCTTAACTCACGTGGTATGCGTTGATTCCTATGGTACCTAATGAGGGTACTAGCGTGTAGCTGTTGGTTTGTCTTTCTCTTGGTTAGGTATAGTAGTTGTTTAATGTTTTGCTCTTTCGATCGACTTGTCGTTTCTTGTGCTAGCTCCTCCCTGATCAGAGAGTAGATTTGGTCCACGTCTTTTGCCTCAAATGCAAAAGTAGAGGCTCTGGCCTCCGTGCTTTTAGATATTTCCTCATAGTTAGACATGGTTTAGTTTTGGTTTCCGATGTTTGTAAGTTGCGTGCTATCACTCCAGTGGGCGCTAGAGGGAACAATACAGTGGTAGTTGTGGTGATGCTGTTGCGTGCTTATCTAGGTTCCTGATCGATACTGTGACCTTATGCCCCTATTCGGCTATAAATCCATTTATTCCCTATATTGGCATAACCGTTCAAGTGCGATTTTCTGAAAAGTCATCTCTGGCCTCACACGAACAGAGCCACATTCCAGCATGACTCTCTGCTACTTCCTTTGCGACCAATTAGTGCAATGACAGTGCAGCAGTCACTATCTGATATTCCTAGATAACACTCCGAGTTCTTCAACAAGATAAAAACTTAGCAAACCTGGAAATCCCCGCTTGCTATGTTTTGATTAGTAATAGAACTCTAATGAGCAACTGATAACTGTCACTTCCTAGTGACATCTTTAATTGACGTCTTATGTCCAGCAAACTTGCGTCAAACCCGGCACCTGTCAGGTATAAATATTACCAACGTTGCCTTAAGCAAGAGAGAGAGATACGAGCTGCGAGTTCGTTCCCTGTTGCTGATGCCAGCTGCCTGCATGACCCTGTGTTGGTAAAAACTAGCACTCTGTCGCTGCAGCCTGCTATCCTGTGGTGGTGAAGCTGCTGATTACCATTATCGCCGCTAAAGCGCGACCTATGGTGCAGTACGCTTGAGGAGCCGAGCAGCCGTCCTCTGCGAAGACATCCAGCCCAGCTGCCAGCGGACGCTGTCACCCCTCCTTCCTCGACGCGCTGAGAGAAGCGAGCTGCATTTCTCGTGCAGAGAAATCCAGTCCCGGCGCTTCCGGTTTACCCTCGCGGGTGACTGGGATATCGAGAGAGACCCCTGAAGGAGATACCAATCCTCCATCATTCTATTCAGAGGTATGGTGTTGACTAAACCCTTAGACGAGAATTCTTGAAACAAACCTTGGCAAAACCAACTTAACTTAAGCTACTTACTTACTCCCCCTTTCACGTGTTAGGCTTAGGTCAGGCACACTGGGGTAGGCTTAGTTAGAAGCACCAGTTGAGTATGTTAGCCTAATGTATATATGACTGTATATATGTTTTATTACTTTTAAACCATTGTATGGCTAAGAAACCATATCAATGCTTTTACAGTTCTATTTCGCAATACTTATCTTACTGTACGTACTTTTTACAATGACAGTTATTGCAATTGTGGCAATACATTTCTCTTGTACGAGAAGAAAGACTGTTCAATAAATGTTAACCCTTTATTGATAAACGCCCGTCTCTCTATTCTCTACATACTGTGAAAGTAAACTGCACTAGACTGACTGAGTGAAATCTGTGTCTATTGTTTCACACGACCCTAGAGATCGACTCTTGATCTGAGGAGCAAAGTTGTCATGTTGCACGGTTGTTGGAAAACTGAATCCCTTCTTGTCTGTGCCAAGGAAGCTGATCACTTCCTATGCAGAGAAGAAAGTTTCCAGTGACCTCTGAGCTAGTTGGTAACACAACCCAATTAAGTTTAGCATAGTCAGTGGAGGCCTGGAATATAAGCAGTTCCACGTCGATACTACTGTTTATGTTATTCCAATGCGCAGGGCCTAGTGGGAAACTAGGAACTACACTACATGGCGCCCTAACGTTTGGTAAGGCGATAAACTAACGCAAGACTTGTAGAGTAACTCAGTCGTGCATATTTCACACCCCTTTCTCCCGTAAATACTCCAATAGACGTCTGGAGTGGGTGAAAGGTTAAAATCCGCCCGACCTTAGTAGGAAGAGATTCCTATGTAAAGCTCTGGTTTATTCAACGTTGAAGGATACAGTGTTCCAAAATATTGTGCATCTAATATTTGTCTCCTTGGAGACCTACTCTGCAAAAACTGCATTTTTAAGATGTCAGACAATGAAGAAGCAGCTAGGCTGGCTTCCATACTAATAGAGGAGGACTCGAGTCTCCTACAGGCAGACCCGGGTGCTATTATCATCCCGGTCCAGTTAAGAAGATCTATAACTTTAAAACTTATAGAAAACGGACTGCCACCTCAAGGTGGTACAGTAATTTTCGTGATAGAGGCTCACGAGTATCGGCAGACAGAGGTATTCTATTCATGGATAAACTTTCCAGCGGTAAACGCTTTAACACAAGAGTTTCACTATTACAAAATAGAGGAACCTCCGGAAGAGTACGCTCCTTTCGAGGAGATTGAAATTCCACTTAAATTTCAAGAGCACCTGCTCTGGTTTAATGGCGCCCTAAAACATAATGATCACATAACCAGGCTCGGTCCACTAGGTAGACCAGGAGCCACGTGGCCGGTTCTAGCCAGCTACACACCACATCCTGACATTACAAGAATGTCTAGAGAAGAGCTGTTAGCACAGCTAAACACATTAATAAAAATACATAGGCAATAAGTCCAATATGTAATACGGACTGCAACAGTCCAGCCAGCTGTTAATTCACACCAGCTGACCCCTCACCAGGGGAACACAAATAAAATTACACCACAGAACATACAGTCATGTCTTGGTAAAACACCCGTAAAACGGGAACAAATTCCTTTCTGGTTAGCCCAGAAAATCACTCAAATAGAGGCAGTATTTCCTGATACTACCCCTATTGAGAAACACAGAATCTTGACCATCTGCCTTCCTATGGGAATCGCACCACACGTGGAGGACTGTGACACAGTCTTTGCTTCCATTTACACAAAAACACACGGTGTTCCGTCTATGGCGGTAATACCAGAAGTGCTAAAACAGATTCAAAATGAATTCGGTCCAGAGCCCGCTTTAAATCTAGGTATGAAATTACTGAAAGATTTCAAGCAGGTCACGGCTATATTATTAGCCAACATAAAGGGAGAAGCAGCATCTGTGGCGATTCGCCAGAAGTTGAGGGAAACAGATATAAAAGATCCTGTTGAGCTTGCAAAAATCATAGAAAAATGCTATGAAGAATTAGGTAGAGACAGCTTGGGTGGGAAACCAGTTAAGCCCCAACTGCTCGAAAATCCTGAAAAATTATTTATTAAAAATAATTTAAACACTCCTAAAAAGAGCTGGGATGGAAATAAACAATCCACTCCCAAGGAAAAAGTTTTCCAGTCCAGAGGAAGGTCTCCTCGACGGAGGGAAAGAACTCCGACTCGAGAACGCCAGTCTCCCCAACGGGAGCCCTCTGAGAAAAGATATAACCTTAGAAATAGGGATAATCTGAAAAAACCTGATAGATATCAAAGTATTGATACACGTCCCTCTCGATCTCTTCCACAGAATTCGGAAAGAAGAGGACGGTCAGACCCAGGAGAGCACACCAAGTCCAAAGACAAGGAACCTGCTCAAAATAAGAAATCTCAATTTCAGAAAAAGAAGGTAGCCAGTATTAGAGTAATCAACCATGCCGAGAATACTGAGGACACAGTTGAAAAACGGAGAGTGGGCATTGACAATGTTGGACAGTGCAGCAGAAATCAGTATAGCGCGCAAGATCTTGATGAGTCATCTGGAGACAGTGGACACGAATGAATACATTCAGGTTGAAACTGCCGACGCCAGGCTTAGCGAGCCCCATAAAATATACGAAATAACATTGCGTATGGAGGGTGATAAGACTAGGAAAATTAAGGGTCTATTTTGGGATAAGCTCTCAAAAGGCTATGATATTCTGTTAGCTGAAAAAGATTGGCCCCCGGAGTTTGTCAGGGAGTGCCCTCGTGGCGAAGAAGTGATTATGCCTGCCTTCTCGAATCACATACCGATTCACAAAAAATACACATATGCAAGGAAATGGGCAGTAGCCCAGGCACCTGCATTGTATAAAAATCATGTAGGATGGGATGAGGATTCACCGCCTCACAAAATCCAACTAAAAAGTGAACCAACTGCCCAACGGCAGTATCCCATAAAGCAAGAAGCTAAAAAACAGGTCAGGGAGATCTTAGATCAACTTGAATACCAGGGGGTGATTGAAACATGCACCTCTCAAATGAACAATCCTTTGTTTCCTGTCTCCAAGCCAGACAATTCATATCGTCTAGTTTTGGACTACAGACATCTTAATACATGTTGCAAAACCTTTGCAGTACAAAACTCGCATAGTGCAGCCCTAATGAATAATATAGTTAGGAAAAAATATAAAACGACATTAGACATTTCTAATGGTTTCTTTTGTCAAAACATTGCACCAGAAAGCAGATATTTGACCGCTTTCTCTGCATTTGGGTCACAGAAAAAATTCTGTCGACTCCCACAGGGGTTCAAGAACAGCCCAGGACTATTCTCAGCTAAGGTAACAGAGTTACTACAAATCTATGATGATGAAGCATTGTCTTACGTAGATGATATTTATCTCACAGACGACGACTTGGATACTCACTTGAAGAGAGTGAACACCATTATACTTGGGTTCGCAGCAGAGGGTTACAAATTCAACTTTAAAAAGTCCAGAATTGCCCATCTGACAGTACTATTTTTAGGGTACGAATTATCAAGTGAAGGGAAAAGCCTAGCGGACAACTTCTTAGAGAAGTGCGCTGTACTCCAAGCTCCAAAAACGCTGAAGAATTTACAATCCATACTAGGTTTTCTGAATTTCGGAAGAACTTACATCCTAAATTACGCAGAGAGGGTTAAACCTCTCTACGAACTAATAAAACCTGATTTAAAACAAATCAATTGGACTCAAAAACACACAGAAATTTTGAGATCACTGCAAACAGACATGTTAGCAAAAACAAAATTAGATACACGTGACAACACGATCGATCATGTAATCCGAGTCATCCCAGGAAGATGCGGATTCACGTACCTAACCTCTAATGAGGGAGAAAAGGTACCCATTTCAATTAAATCTCACTTGTACACACAAGCAGAAAAAACATTCAGTCACACAGAAAGAACTGTGAACGCAGTGCAAATCGCATTAGCAAATGAACGGGAACTAGCACACGGCAAACGGATTAATATCCTTACAGCGGAATCCGCCTTCGAGGCGCTATTCAGCCCAGTAAACCTGCCTACAGTGTCACTGGATCCAAAATGGATACAGTACATAGATTCTCTAGGAGCGGAAGATGTGAAATACTATTTCGCCCCGCAATTTGAAGAACTGAATGATTTAGAATATGAAGAAGAATATCGTCTGCCAATCGAAATTCTGCCTCTCCCACATTACGCCTGTATAATCTATACAGATAGCTTTGTACAGCATTTCAACGTAGAGAGAAAATCCTACGATGCAGCATGTGCGATCAGTAAAGGTCGTTGGCTGTGCGGTAAATTCAGACCGAAAATAACAAAAACTGAATCTGTAAGAAACTGTTCGGTTCAGAGAACTGAAATCAGATCTTTAAAGATGGCGCTCGAAAATGCAGAACGTGAATTCCCGACACTCATAGTGTGCGATTCTCATTTTTGCGTCAACTCTTACAACAATAAACTGCAGAGTTGGATCGAAAACGACTACAAAGATGACACAGGTGCCACAATAAAGCATAAATTGCTCTGGAACGAGGTAGCTCTTTTACACAAAGAACTACAACAGACTCACGTGATTCACGCACAGAGTCTTCAACGTGATGGCGTTCACGTTGCAGGGAATTCATTGGCTAATACAGCCAAAGCGGAAGCAACTAACCCGGCTTCGGTAGCCACAAAAAAGCGTACAGATAAATACATAGACGGGGAAACCATGCTGGCAGTAAAAACGACCGTAAAAGGCGACTGTGCAGCACTACCCGTAAACTATCCACTCAATTATGCATACATAATCGATGCAAACTCCGTTCCTTTTGCTCGAATCCCTGGAGTGGGGGATAGAGTAATTCCAAACATGAACAGGAGAATATTTTTAATAGCAGACGCACACATGGGTTTGGGTCTAAGGCACAGAGAGATCAAGGAATCACTGACTGAATTACAATCAGTATTCTGGTGGCCGGGAATGAGTGTAGAACACCAAATATATGCAAACAACTGTGAAAACTGTAATAGGGATCGCAGTAGCGAAACTTGCTACCGGCTACCAGTCAGAAAGAGTGTAACGCTACCTACACCCAACCCTGCGTCCTATTAATAGTTAAGACGAAAGCACTTAAAAAATGAGGCCCCCAGGCTCGGCTGACGCTAGAACGGTTATAAAAGATTTGCGAGTCTTTATCGGCACATACGCAATTACCACGTTCCATTCTGACCAGGGTCCTGCTTTCAGCTCTCGAGCCTATAAGGAGGCCATGGCCAGCATGGGAATTGGGTTGCGGTATTCTTGTCCGTCGCACCCCGAAGGGAATAGTGTGGTAGAAAGAAAAAACCGTGACATAAAGCAATCTATAACAACGAAGGTATTAGGTTCAGGCGCTGGGTGGGTCAAACATTTAATAAGTGTCCAGACTAGTCTTAACAACATGCCAAGAAATTCTCTAAAAGGTTTCAGCCCATACGAACTATTGTTCGGAATTAGAATGAACGTTCAGGACCTCGATAGTCAGATGTCAGTGGTACAAGAAGAAAAAACGCACTTTGATGTAAAAGACCGTTTGGCTGTTTTACAGGAACTGAATGAAACAAGAAAATCATTAAGCAACATAAAGTTAAAGCAACAGCCAAGTACCACTGACGAGGCACCACCCGCAACAGCCCCAGCAAGGCCTGTCTGGATTCCAAAGATTGGGGATCTAGTCAGAGAAAAGATCGCGGTTAAGAAGGAATTTGGGCCTTCTTACAGAAAAGCAGTACCTGTCTTAGCAGTCAACGGAACAAGATCAGTTGTGCTACCGCCCCTTGCTGGTAAAAAGGAGAACAGAGTCGTGTCCATCGACCTGGTAAAACCACAAGCATGTGGCCTATAATCAACAGTAGGCCCAGTGGACTCCCAAGAAACAACAGAATACCCAAACTTGCAACAATCCAAGAGGTTCAAACTGAAAGACTCATCACATTCGATCAGCCTGCAGTGCACAATGAAGGACTATGCAATAATGCCATGGAACTCGTGCCTCTTGAAACACAGATTGAAACAGTTCGTCAAGAAACAACACCAGTCTACACTAATGTGGCATCAGAAAGTGCTACCGAGAGACAGATTGAAAGAACAATCCCATCAATTGACAGAACTGCCTCTGGTTATTTCATCAACTTCGACAACTTCTCTGAAGATTTAAACGACCCCGAAGTGATGCCAGAAACAAAAAAGTCTTTTAAAGAAAAAGCAACGGAACTCTTTCATCAACTGAAGGAAATCTACCTAATTTCCCCTTGGCTAGAGTTCTGGTTCGGTCTAGGTGTATTTTTCCTCCTGCTTTGGCTCATCATGGTACTGTGTTTGGGAAAATTCATTGAAGGAAAATATATTACAATGGACACAGCAAGTCAGAACATCAACCTAGTCCTGAAACCACACAGATCATCCCACGTGAAGAAAAGAGAACTGTCAACAGTAAATGTCACAGCAATTCCAATACCTGGTGGGGTAGTATGGGAGAAAACAGACTATGAGATATATGGTCCAGTCGAAATCCTGAAGTATCCTCATCAACTAAAGGTTTCCTTAAGTGACTTTGTGACTCCTAGTACATTCTCTGATGATTGGGACTTTAACAGTATTAATGACATGATGTCTGATTTAGTAATGTCAGCTAGATTCACAGATCATGATTATTTACAAGGTTCATCTAGTTATGAGCAGTTATTCTGTTACACCCACTATGGGGATCATTACTTGCATAAATCTGCACAGCCTAGAAATGTTTTTATGTATAATCAATGGGAACATTGTTCTACACCACCTAAAAGCAGTTCTAAAGCATTTTTTGAGAAATTTAAATACTTCTCAGGGTTTAACACCAGTGATGCAGAAACGTTTTATTACAAACTGTTAGATAAAACAGGAATGAAAACAATGCTGACAAATTCTAAATTGATATATTCAGAAACATTTTATGACAAAATGATGACATTTGGTTTTGATTATTGGAAAAATAATATTGAAACGAAAACAATTTGGGGTACAAAAGATTGGCAGGTGCAAGGCATTGAAGCACTATTTAGAACCTGCATGATACCTGAACAAATGTTATTTTTAAATGACACAGTACACCAAACATCTTGTCTTGGCCTAGCTAAGAACAAAGACCTTAAAACACCGTCTATACCAAAGCCAATACCTGAAAATGCAACAGCTGATATTGAGTTAGACGTGTCACAAATTTTACATTTCAACAGAACACATCCTGATTGGAAAAAGTGGTTAATCTGGCCTACAGACACAAATAGCTGTCAAGATAGATTCCTGAACAAAACACAGGGTTTAAAACTGACCAGATTAGACCCTAGATACTCCCAGAGACAACATCCAGGGATTATAACAACATACAGTGTAGGGAAACTCTGCCTGGAATGGCTAACTACATCCACACTGGCTGAAATTAAGCAACACTTGTCTTTATTAAAAGATGGTGCTGATTTGCGCGATTTCATTCTTGGACCACGCAAACAGCGTCAAAAGCGTTTCATAGCGACCAGTATCTATGCTGCTTACAACGAGGCTTGGAAAGTGAAGCAAATTGAAACTGCTGAAAAAATACGAGAAATTGATCGTATTAATTTGGAGAAATCACTTTCTGTAGTAGACAATGGGTTAATGACTCTGTCTTCCAGAATATATTCTTTGGACAATATTGTATCCTCTGCCTTTGATGTGATAGACGGAGATTTGCTAATGTTACAACATGGCCAGTCTCAAATACGCTCTATTATAGAATTAGGCTGGACGCTGCAAAATCTTCGTTCAGGCTATGTGCCTTGGCGTTTAATCAACACAACGTCATTATTTTCCATTTTTAACCTTACTGATAAACAGATCAGTTTGGCACAGAAAGGAGCAGACTATACAATCCTGAGCATCGAAAAACTCGAGAGATTACCATTGACAATGTCAGAGAGTCCTGTCATTGAATGGATAATACACGGAATTATCACAATTCCGATAACAACTTTCCGATTTCATAAATGCCTTGAGTACATACCTGCTGGCCAATATGAACAATTGGGTAAGGGATATGTTAAATCCGAATGGAAATTACCATACACTCATTCTTGCTATAGTGACAGTGACAAAAATGTATTTCTTAGTGGTGACAACTGTAAACACTCACTAAGCGGTATACTTTTGTGTCAAGGTATTAATTTACACGGAGCATGTGATGGAAATTCAAATAACCTCTCATGCCACCAGCTAGTCACACCTGCAACTCAGATAGAGCCCTTCTTTATGCAACTCGCAAACGGGAGTTACATTCTTAGAACGGATCACAGGTGCTGTGGCCTCGCGCCAGGGAAAAGTTATCTAGTACAAGTAACGTCCATGGTCAAATGTTGTATGCAAGCATTGTTTCCGAGCGGGCCTCCAGACATAGTGACTCCTCTCTGGCCTCGTCTGAATCTCTATTCTATACGAATTGATACATTAAGCAAAATGAAATCTGTACTTTTACAGACAACAGTGCCTATAACGTCATCTAAAGAGACGTATGATCTTCTAGTCGCAAGGACGGCTACTGAAGTCCATGACCTTTTATCAACAAATTGCCCCGTGCATTTCGTAGAAATGTTCAGCCAACTCCTTAACATGTCTAGTGCAACAAGCATCCCAGGCATATTTAAGACAGTCTTTACGGGACTGCTAACACCCTTCCAGGCAATTTTGGGAATCTTTCCTAATTTTGTGCACTCCATCTTTGGCGGCATACCACTATTTTTGGGACTCATCGCAGGGATTCTATTTTTGACCATCCTGCTACGTTATGGCAAGCCTCGGCTCAGACATAGCTCCCATGGGAATGGAAGAGACAATCCTAGCAATGCGCTACAGAGACAGGATAACTAACGTCCTCGGATTGGCCAGGCTGAGAGATCTAAACATGACCTGGTTCCTTTCATTCAGACCGATATGGCAAAATTGCATTTTACCTGTGCTACGGTGTATGCTTTGCGGCGATGAATGCGTGTTGGACATCTGTCTTTCACTTCCATCAGCAGTACCAATGGACGTCGATACTTTGCTCAGTCCAATAACGGCTCACGCATTGTGTTGTCCCCAGCGGCTACCAATCCTGATGACGGCATTCGTGGAGACTCCTGTACTACAGCCAAGTGGTAACAGTGGAGCGAGTGACAAAAGCAACATCATCCAGGTACAACGTTCTGTGAGCATTGCTGGTCCTGCCTTCGATGACAGCAATCATTCTCACACCTGCCAAGTTACAGCGCTATCTAATTTGGTTGAACTATCACCTGATTTTGTAGACCAATTCTTTGCGAGCCTGTCTGATACGATGTTCTCACCCATAGAGAAACAATAACTTTTGAAAAGCTTTCCGACACACAGCGTTCCCATGAACTCTGAATTCGGCCTTCAGTTTTGATCAACAAAAACTGCCAGGAGCTTTGGAAATCTATTTTTTTAAATTGGACATTTTTTAATAATTCACCTTTTTTGGCACGAACAATTCTTTGCTTAACGTAAAAACTATTCTTAGAGAACAGAAGCTTCACACTTCTATTTCTAAGCACATCTAGAGACATAACAACATAACACCAGCCTCTAGCACACATGTTATTACAATGCATTTTTATGTGATGATTTATCTCGCATTTCTTCTGTCAGAGATACTTCATGTGTAATTCCTTTTGCATAATCGTTCATTGATTTCATATGCAATAATTTTTTGAATGGTTACTATGCTTTAAAAAACGTACAGTACCTAAATTCCATGTATTACAAGTACGCCTATTTCGAATGCATTTATGTATTTTGGGGTGGGCAATGTTACACATGCATCTTATTGCTTAGTTTTAGTAATTTTGATGGACATGAAAACGTGGAGTGGGTGTTGCGTGCTTATCTAGGTTCCTGATCGATACTGTGACCTTATGCCCCTATTCGGCTATAAATCCATTTATTCCCTATATTGGCATAACCGTTCAAGTGCGATTTTCTGAAAAGTCATCTCTGGCCTCACACGAACAGAGCCACATTCCAGCATGACTCTCTGCTACTTCCTTTGCGACCAATTAGTGCAATGACAGTGCAGCAGTCACTATCTGATATTCCTAGATAACACTCCGAGTTCTTCAACAAGATAAAAACTTAGCAAACCTGGAAATCCCCGCTTGCTATGTTTTGATTAGTAATAGAACTCTAATGAGCAACTGATAACTGTCACTTCCTAGTGACATCTTTAATTGACGTCTTATGTCCAGCAAACTTGCGTCAAACCCGGCACCTGTCAGGTATAAATATTACCAACGTTGCCTTAAGCAAGAGAGAGAGATACGAGCTGCGAGTTCGTTCCCTGTTGCTGATGCCAGCTGCCTGCATGACCCTGTGTTGGTAAAAACTAGCACTCTGTCGCTGCAGCCTGCTATCCTGTGGTGGTGAAGCTGCTGATTACCATTATCGCCGCTAAAGCGCGACCTATGGTGCAGTACGCTTGAGGAGCCGAGCAGCCGTCCTCTGCGAAGACATCCAGCCCAGCTGCCAGCGGACGCTGTCACCCCTCCTTCCTCGACGCGCTGAGAGAAGCGAGCTGCATTTCTCGTGCAGAGAAATCCAGTCCCGGCGCTTCCGGTTTACCCTCGCGGGTGACTGGGATATCGAGAGAGACCCCTGAAGGAGATACCAATCCTCCATCATTCTATTCAGAGGTATGGTGTTGACTAAACCCTTAGACGAGAATTCTTGAAACAAACCTTGGCAAAACCAACTTAACTTAAGCTACTTACTTACTCCCCCTTTCACGTGTTAGGCTTAGGTCAGGCACACTGGGGTAGGCTTAGTTAGAAGCACCAGTTGAGTATGTTAGCCTAATGTATATATGACTGTATATATGTTTTATTACTTTTAAACCATTGTATGGCTAAGAAACCATATCAATGCTTTTACAGTTCTATTTCGCAATACTTATCTTACTGTACGTACTTTTTACAATGACAGTTATTGCAATTGTGGCAATACATTTCTCTTGTACGAGAAGAAAGACTGTTCAATAAATGTTAACCCTTTATTGATAAACGCCCGTCTCTCTATTCTCTACATACTGTGAAAGTAAACTGCACTAGACTGACTGAGTGAAATCTGTGTCTATTGTTTCACACGACCCTAGAGATCGACTCTTGATCTGAGGAGCAAAGTTGTCATGTTGCACGGTTGTTGGAAAACTGAATCCCTTCTTGTCTGTGCCAAGGAAGCTGATCACTTCCTATGCAGAGAAGAAAGTTTCCAGTGACCTCTGAGCTAGTTGGTAACACAACCCAATTAAGTTTAGCATAGTCAGTGGAGGCCTGGAATATAAGCAGTTCCACGTCGATACTACTGTTTATGTTATTCCAATGCGCAGGGCCTAGTGTGAAACTAGGAACTACACTACAATGCACAGCTTGTATTTAGTTCAAACCAGATTTATCTTGGTTAGACGATATTTGTTAGTGTTGGTGGTGCTCAATAAGGAGGCGTCGAGGGCCCTACGACGTCCAATTGACTGTTTGATACGTGTGACCAGAGGAACTCTGGTCTCATCCCTAGTTGGCACACACTGTGTTTGCGTTTCTTTAGTGTAAGAAAACCGCTTCCATTCAATGTTCGTTTTTCATCATTTATTTCATGAATTTGGTAATGCTTTATATCAATGCGTTTCAAATTACTTCATAGTTGTAGTCAACATGCAAAATCAGGCAATATCATAGCGTGTCCAATGCATTTCGGGCATTTAGAAGCATGCCCTTCATCAGGGAATTGACACTAAAAACAATAACATAAGCAAACATTAATAAGAGCAAATCATATACATATTGTCATTGTCTGTTCAAAAACAATATCGGGGACATTTGTTTGTCGGTTTACATAACAATCCGTGTGCTTCATGCAACTTAAGAAGTGAGTAATAGTGTGGGGAAAGTGGTGCTAGGGGTTAAAAGAGTAGGGTTCAGAGGTTCACTTACATGCCTGTGTTGAATGGTGAATCGAAATCTAGTGACAAGTAAATGTGGAAATAATTCGTCAGACCTAATACACGAAAAAAGTGTGCCTGTGCGCTCCAATGCAAGGCTTTGTGAACGCTGAAACTGACCTTGATGGTTTACGGGTGACGCGATCTATCCGCTGCTCGTCTCCTTGAAACGCCGGTGAAGACAAAGGCTTCCCGCGTTAGTAATATTCAAAAACTCAGGGGTCACGTGTTAGGTCACGTGTTGTCAAGGTAAAGAAAAGACTATTAGTCGGATCGCTTCATACTGAGAAGTCGGGTTGACAAATTATGTCGAGCTAAGGGCGGGTTGGTTGAGAAGTGAATCAAGAGTACACTCACAGGACACCTGTTAAAAAATCAGTTACGAAAAATGTGAGCTAAAATGAGCTGAGAAAAAGTGTGTGGGGAGCGGGGGATCGAACTGGCTTGAGGTTAATCTGTAGTGTGCAGTGAGCTATTCGTGGGGCTAACGTGCAAGCCTAATGTCGTCGGGTGAAAAACGGGGTTATACAGTGTCGAGGTGTTTGGGAACATGCACAATAACAGCAATATCGATTTTCAGTGCAATTGTATCATAGGTAACACGAAAGTTCTATTCTCTCATTCAAACCAATAGGTTTCTGGGTTGACAATTTGTGGATCCAGTAGTTCACAAGAACCTCAGAAACCCCCCCATGAGACCTATTGTATCAACCAGAAGGAGCATACATCAACCGATAGGCCAACTAATTGACAAATACCTCCAACCATCGGTGCAATCTACTCAAACATACATAAAGGACACCACGCAATTTTTACTCAAATTGCAACAAATTCAACTAAACCCAGAAGAAAGAATACTGCTATGCACTGCTGATGTTTGCAGTCTATATACAAACATACCCCACAACATGGGAATTGAAGCAATGGAATCAGCTATCTTGAACATTGATGTAGACCATGACTTCCAACTGTTTCTGATGGAGCTTATGCAGTTCACCCTATACCATAGTTACTTCAGAGTGCAGGACAAATGGTACCAACAACTTACAGGGATGGCTATGGGCAATTCAGCCGCACCTGTGTATGCGAATATTTTCATGCATTGGTATGAAACCCAACACATACTAAAGGACAGTAACTGGACAAACCACCTGAAAATGATATCAAGATATATTGATGACTTCTTCATCATATGGACGGACACAGAAGAGAAACTAAGAACCCAACTCAGCATATTTAACTCTATTGACTAAAGGATCCAACTCACTTGGGATATCTCAGATACATCAGTAAATTTCTTAGACGTGAAGGTCACAGTAACCCCAAATGGATTCAACACAGATCTTTACGTGAAACCCACCGAAAGGAACAACATGCTATTGTACTCCAGCTTCCACGAACCGAATCTGATCAGAAATCTACCATATTCCCAAATGGCAAGGGTCAAAAGAATCACTTCAGACCAAACCACTCTCAAATTAAGACTGAGTGAAATGTCTAACAAATTTGTGCAAAGGGGTTACCCAAAAAACCTAGTGGATGAAACCATGAACAGAATTGACAACTTGGAAAGAACCAAACTTCTAACACCAACCTCAAAACCTGAGCAAACACAGATAGTAGTGGTTTCGAAATATTCCACCAACAGCAAGAAATTCAAACAAATAATAATGAAGCATTGGACAATCCTCAACCTTGAACCTGACTTTAATAATGCATTCAGTCAACCCCCGTTATTTGCTTATACCAGAGCCAAAAATTTGGGAGAAATTCTACAAAGCAAACCCAACGATACCAACACATACACTGGAACTAAACCCTGCCTAAACTGTGGCAACTGCAACAACATTATTAAGGGACACACCATAAACCATCCAACACAGGGTTACCCAATAAAACTACGAGTTAATGCCACCTGTGACTCCAGCAACTTAATATACGGGATTAAATGCCCGTGTGGAAAGATGTACGTCGGGAAAACTGAGCGACGCATCAAAGTGCGTCTCACTGAACACAGATCCAACATCAGACTAAAGAATTTGAAATCAGCTTTGTCTGCACATTTTGTAGAACAACAACATAATGTTTCCCAAGTAAAATACATCATTCTAGAGACTGTTTCCAAACATGAAGGGAGAGACAACAATAAATTTCTCCTAAAACGTGAGAACTACTGGATCCACAAATTGTCAACCCAGAAACCTATTGGTTTGAATGAGAGAATAGAACTTTCGTGTTACCTATGATACAATTGCTCTGAAAATCGATATTGCTGTTATTGTGCATGTTCCCAAACACCTCGACACTGTATAACCCCGTTTTTCACCCGACGACATTAGGCTTGCACGTTAGCCCCACGAATAGCTCACTGCACACTACAGATTAACCTCAAGCCAGTTCGATCCCCCGCTCCCCACACACTTTTTCTCAGCTCATTTTAGCTCACATTTTTCGTAACTGATTTTTTAACAGGCGTCCTGTGAGTGTACTCTTGATTCACTTCTCAACCAACCCGCCCTTAGCTCGACATAATTTGTCAACCCGACTTCTCAGTATGAAGCGATCCGACTAATAGTCTTTTCTTTACCTTGACAACACGTGACCTAACACGTGACCCCTGAGTTTTTGAATATTACTAACGCGGGAAGCCTTTGTCTTCACCGGCGTTTCAAGGAGACGAGCAGCGGATAGAACGCGTCACCCGTAAACCATCAAGGTCAGTTTCAGCGTACACAAAGCCTTGCATTGGAGCGCACAGGCACACTTTTTTCGTGTATTAGGTCTGACAAATTTTTTCCACATTTACTTGTCTCTAGATTTCGATTCACAGTTCAACACAGGCATGTAAGTGAACCTCTGAACCCTACTCTTTTAACCCCTAGCACCACTTTCCCCACACTATTACTCACTTCTTAAGTTGCATGAAGCACACGGATTGTTATGTAAACCGACAAACAAATGTCCCCGATATTGTTTTTGAACAGACAATGACAATATGTATATGATTTGTTCTTATTAATGTTTGCTTATGTTATTGTTTTTAGTGTCAATTCCCTGATGAAGGGCATGCTTCTATCTAAGACGAGACAGGGGCTACAGTTAGCACTGTCTCGTTTTGAAGAGTTCTGCTGCAATCATGAACTCATGGTCAATGTAGAGAAGACCACATTTATGGTACTACATGGGGCTAGGCCTGTTATATCAAGAGTTTTCTTGAGCGGAAAGCTCTTGGAGCAGACCAATGTTTTTACTTACCTGGGGGTTACCTTCGGTGAAAAATTGAGTTGGTCTCCCCAATTGAAGTTTCTCACGTTGAAACACTCTCAGTTAGCGGGAGCACTGATAAAGGAACACAGGCAGTCACAGACAAAGCCTATAGCTCCCGTTGTTAAAATGTATACCGCGAAAGTTATCCCAGCAATTTTATATGGTGCTGAGATCTGGGGATCTAGTAACCTATCATATCTAGCATTAGCCCAGAACAAATTTTTAAGATCAATCATGGGCCTCCCCAAATCCACCCCACGCATCCCTCTCTTGTTAGATCTTGGCTGCAATGCAATAGAGGATATCGCACGATTTAGGATGTTGGCTTTCTGGAGAAGGCTCTGGATTACTCCAGAATTACACTTGTTTGCAAGGGGCCTGATTGAAGTAAGCGGTCTGGATCGTTCGAACAAGATCACATGGTTATTTAGTATTAATGAGGGATTTATGGGACAAGCCAGAGTCTGCTGAATTCCCACCTAAAGTAATATTCAAGACAGCTTATTGGAACCTAATTAAAATTAGGAGGTATTCAGCTTTGACTAACTCTTCCCTGTCTAGAGATTTTGGTGAGCTTAAAGATGAACCATGTATGGAAAGCTATCAGGATTTAATTACGAAACCCAGAGACCGTAAGCTTTATCATCAGTTCAGTGTTGAGACCCTTCCGGTAAGGAAGTTTACAGGTAAATGGTCTACAGATGCCGGAGATAAATGACCATTCTGTACGGATAGGATAGAAGATATTGACCACGTTCTGTACGTTTGCCCTGCTTACCAACAACCCCGTAGTATGTGGCTCAAACCATTATGCAGAACCTTGCGAACTAACTCAGCGCAGATTGCTAACAGGCTACTGAAAATTGGTTGTAATGAGCTTGCGGTCATAGGGGTGGCCAAGTTCCTGAGCTGGTCCTGGGCCATTCGGGAAAAAACGGGGGGTACATATAGCTTGTCATAGATATTTCTTAGCACTGCTTGGTATAAAATGGAATCATAGTGGTTTTTATTTTGTATCTTTTTTGATTGTATATAGATGAAAAGTCTTATGCGAATGACATATTTAATCCTGTCTTATGAATTGTTCTTAAATTGTAAATATATATTTATGTTTTACAATGAATGGTAAACTTGTAACTACCGATTTTATGGTGTAGCTATGGTTGGGGGAAGCTGTACCTTGTTTTTATTATATTTTCTGTCTTTTAAGATGAATAATCACTTAGTTACTGCATCATAAAAGCATGCAGATAAATTTTAGGTTAGATGGAAACATGTACATTAAGTAATATAGATTCATAGTTTAACCCATTTCACTTATGAATTCAATGTGTATCAATCAAAAGGTAATTGTTATGTATTTTAGGTGTTAGGAGATTTCTACCCATTCCTACCAAATAATGATGTGTGTGTGAAGAATCTAATGAAGTCTAAGATTATTTAGCAATAGATAAGTGTGGTTTTGAAAGGTTTCATTCATTCTAAGCTCCATGGTTTGCACATGTGAAATTGTGCACCAAGTGAGAAAACAGAACAAGATGCTGCATTTTTATACTAATTCCAAATGCACTGAAATGTTCAGTGAATAATCTTCATACATGTACTAAAATCCATTACAAGAAACAATATTAATATTTTATGTTTTGAAAGAATTTTACACTTTGAAAATGTAGTAATAAGTCATAGTTACATGTGCCATTATAACAAAATTAAATTGCTTTATAAGTACAAATAAGTTGGAGAAAAAATATAGAATCTCAAAGCATATGAATGAAAAGTATATTTCCATTATTTTATAATCTGTATTTCATGAACCAAATTGCTTGATTCTGCACTCATGGAAAGGCCTCATAAACTTGCAGTGCGAAAAGACACTTTGTCTCATAGAGAGAGTTTAAATACCAAGACTATTTGCCACAATTTTGCTACTTTGGGATCATCTGTCATGGCAAACTGTCCTACTGAACTCCCCCATGCGCTTTTTGAAAAAGGACTATTGTTGAAAGTAATATACGCTGGATGGTTCGACAACTTACTTAATGAGCACCACCTTTTAATTATAATATGTCTTCTTTATGCTGCATGACAATCAGCCTATCTTAACTGACCAATGGACTGAGTGATCTGACCAAATGAGGTGACCCAGGAGGAGTCACCCCGGACCTTGAGGATTATATTATACTTTGATGGGATGGAAAGACACACAACTCATCACACATCTCCCTCGGACATCCTATTTCTTGACGATGCTCCTTACTGTGGAACTTCCTGTCAGACTCTGCTGGTTGAGACCTGCGCTGTGGGTGCTAGTCCCGGACTGCCTGGATAGTCCTTTTGAACTGTCCTGGTTCATGTCACATCATTAACTTCCCTGAGGTTTGGTAATTAATGACTAACCCACAATCGATCTGCTTAATCATACATTTGGATATTAAATGCCTAGTATTGATTTAATTACTTCTTTAATGATTATGATAAAACTAACCATCCTCATATCCTGTTGCTGTCTCTCCATGATTTATCTCCAGTAATTGATTGTGCATTCTAATTGAGCTATTGATATTGGGAGGGAATTTAAATAGAGAGATCTCTGGACAGCAGATACTAGTGTTATTATTCTGCATAGCTTTATCCTAGTTAGACTGAATTTCTTCAGGAGATTTGGTCTAACAGTAATAATACTTTACTTGTACAGCCTATTTCTGAGGGTTATATACATATATGAATCGAATTATGGGTTTATAGGTCAGTAGCCCAGTTCCTTGTTCTCACTGGATAACTGGAGTTGGATCCCCTATGTCTGACCCCTCTTGGCACGATTCAAGATCCATAAATGAGAGCCAAGGCAATTTATAAATGATAAAGGCAGGTGATTAAAAAGGGTCCAGTGGCACTACAGCACAACTCTTGTTCTTGGTAAATGACTGATGCCGACAAATAAGTGCCAGTCACAAAAAATTACTGTTGGTGGCCTCACCAGTAACGACGGCTCAAATTAACCACTGGATACACTCAAAAACACTGGCAAGTGGAATCTTTGCCTTGTGCAGCCAAAGTCTTCTGCAGCTTGCAGTCCTTTTGACAAACATGATCTCTACTGAAAGGGCATCACACAGTCCATTCTATATCAGTTCCCTCCTTTCCTATGTGGGTACCATAAATTCACTAAACTGGAGATTACCAAATCCCATGGACCCCCTGTTACTTTGGAGATGCTTCGCACTTATTCAAGTTTCTACATGGTTCTTCTATCCATCCTCACCCTGTTTGTGTCCACTATATAAATGGAAATTTAAGATACAATATTGTCCAATCAGAAAATTGGAGTACAATAATATAACAACAATATTATATACCAGTAGCTGTCTGCCTGTCTTGGAGTAGCTCGCTCGCATTTTCTGGACTATATGAAAGTTCTGAATGTGGAAGTGTTCTATAGAAGCACATATGTAGTCTAGGAATGCTAATCTAAAAAGAGGAAATGTGAATGAAAGGTACAGGTATGTCACATTTGGACCTACCATTTAGGCAACATATCCCCAATGCTTCAAATGTGTTTTCCAGCTGTTCACCAAATCCTCAATTTTCTGTTGTTGCGTTGTTACTTGGGGGGGATTGCTCAGTAGGCATATTTTCCATTCTTCTGAGAGGCTAGACCATGATAAGTTTCTGTTAAAATTTACCTCCAATCAGTAGTAGAGCATTTGAGCGCTCTTACTTTATGCCCTCTAGTTTCTCCACCAGGTTGCTAGTGGTCTCACGTTTCGTGCTTGTGATGGATGTAGATGTATATTCCCAATGATCAGCATTCATCACATTTCCCTGTGAAGCCTCTTAGCTGGGACAATTTTGACAAAAACTAGCATCACCATTGCCTGCCCATATTTTCAAAGTATTACTTGCCCAATCTGATTTTATTTGTATCAACACTCTTACGCTCAGGCAGCCTCTGATGGGAGATGGAAAGGCTGGGGTAGCAAATATCGTATATTCATGGAAGGGCTCCTCTTCTAGCAGCCAGGTCTCTTGAAAGCATATAACGTCATACACTATGAGTCATTTAAATCCCTTCTTTTGTCAGTTTTTTTGCTTCTTTTGTCATTGCCCTCTGAGATCCCTTTTGCAGTGCAAACGCAGACCTTTGATTCTTTTTAGTTGCTTGATGACCTCCTTGTCCCTCTTTAGGGTTGCTGATTTATCGAGCTTGCTAGTCATTCCCAACTTGAATGTTGATACTTTTATTGTTCTTTGTTTTGAGTGGCCTTTGGACAAATTTGCCCCTTTTCCCCCCTCATTCCATTGGGCTGGGTGTGCTAACAGGGTCACTCACAATTTGCAGGCGGCTGATTTTTATTCCTATTGTTTTTGTTTCATTTACTCTTGCATCTTTTTGATAACCCAGCCTCATAGAGATTGTCACCTCCCTTGGACTACTAGGTCTGGTGCTCCAATTCTTCTCATCCTCCCAGAGCTCTGGGGGCCAATCGGTATAGAGACAAAATATCGACTCCAAAATATCGACTGGACATAATATCGAGTTTTAAATATAGACTGGACAAAATATCGACTGGACATAATATCGACTACAAAAATATCGTTTTTCAGGTAAGTGAAGTAATATCGACAGTATAAAATATAGATAGCAAAAATATCGATTTTTTAATAATATATAATATTTTATAGTGTATTTTTATGTAATAATATGTGTGAATAGTGTGTATTAATGTTATAAAATATTTTATTACATGAATTTTGTTTTGATAATAATTGCGTAATGTAATTCTGTAGCGGGTTGTGGGTTTATAGGGGAATAGGGTGGGAAGTAATTTAATAATAATTAATTAATTAATATATGTTTGTTAATATTTTTAATTAATAATTAATTGATAATTAATTAATATTAATTAGTTAATTAATTAATATAATTTTGAATATATTTTGTATTAGTAAATAATTGTTAATTAATTAATTGTAATTAGTTAATTACATTAATTAGAGTACATTTTTAATATATATAATTTTGTGTTATTTTTAAGTAATTAATTTTGAAAATATAATATTAATTATTAAAATAATTACACCTAATGTTCTAATATATTTACTTTATTGTTATTGTTAATTAATAATTAATTGGTAATTAAATAATATTGATAAATTTTGGGTAAAGGAGCATTTTTAGGGTTCAGGGTCAGTTTTCAGTTCATGGGTAAAGGGGTATTTTTAGGGTTCAGGGTCAGTTTTCAGTTCATGGGTAAAGGGGTATTTTTAGGGTTCAGGGTCAGTTTTCAGTTCATGGGTAAAGGGGTATTTTTAGGGTTCAGGGTCAGTTTTCAGTTCATGGGTAAAGGGGTATTTTTAGGGTTCAGGGTCAGTTTTCAGTTCATGGGTAAAGGGGTATTTTTAGGGTTCAGGGTCAGTTTTCAGTTCATGGGTAAAGGGGTATTTTTAGGGTTCAGGGTCAGTTTTCAGTTTTTGGGTAAAGGGGTATTTTTAGGGTTCAGGGTCAGTTTTCAGTTTTTGGGTAAAGGGGTATTTTTAGGGTTCAGGGTCAGTTTTGGGTTTTTGGGTAAAGGGGTATTTTTAGGGTTCAGGGTCAGTTTTGGGTTTTTGGGTAAAGGGGTATTTTTAGGGTTCAGGGTCAACAAATAAGATTTTAAAAAATTATTTTTATTATTTTCATTTATTATTTAATTATTATAATTTAATTTAAGTCGTTTTAAGTATATTTTAGTAATTAAAATTTAATATTAATTTAATTTAACACTGTTTTTAATAAAGTCGATATTTTTTACATCTATATTTTTGTTAACGATATTTTGTACTCGATATTTTTGTACTTACCTGTTTGTAGATACAAACTCGATATTTTGACTGTCGATATTTTGTCCACGATATTTTGGCAAGTCGATATTTTGTCAGTCGATATTATTTCAGTGATCCGGGCCAATCATTTCCTCCATTTAGTGGCCACTCATGTTCTTGTGCTCTTTTTGCACTTCTCAGCACAGATGTAGTTTTACCAACCATGACTTCGGCTGACTGGTGTATCCATGCAGGTTGGGGAGCTGTATTGAGCGTTAACGGATTACAGATTAACGTTATACCCCATGCAGACAGTTAGGATTTATTTTGTTTGAACCTCTGTGCAGTTATTTACTCCTTAAAGCCTATCTCTGTCCGCTCATATATTTTGCCCAAGCCTGGGGTCTTTAAGGCAATGTATTTGCTGTCATGTGACTTCAGGCTTTCTAATCCTGACAGTTTTTAGGTGAATTCAAGTATATTCTGTCTATTTAATATGTCCCCTCTGCCTCTGAATTTATACTCTGGATTAAATTACCTCTTTATGCGGCTCCAGTTGTCATTTGCCGCTTGTATCTTTATTTACCAGTAGTAACTGGTAAATAAACCCTAATTCGCCCCTGGAGGCATCCAGTGGTAGATTGATTCCCTCTGTCACAGACCTCTCTTGTGTGACTTGGATAAGAGGAAGCCCCACAGTTGATTGTTGGCACTCCCTCTGATTCTGACCTTCTTTCTGATTCTTGTTTTTTAGTTTTTAGTTTTTAGTTTTAGTTTAGTTTTTTAGTTTTTAGTTTGCTGGTTTAACGTTGTTAACAGTTTTGATAATTTTACTGCACTCACCCTAGGTGGTATTTCAATGACTTTCAGTGCATTGTAAGGGTAGGTGTTGCTGTTTGAATTCTTGCATCCATACTTTTAAGTTTTCCTTTGGCCTTTCATCTGTGGGCTCACTATGATATTTTCTCCCGGGCCTATCCTGTCTTTGGTAATTTCTTCCTGTGATCAGTTCACGTTCCCCTATATCCCACTTTGCGGGGGATTCACAAGAAACTTCTTGATTTCTCCTTCATGTAAAGACTTGGCTGAGGGGACGTGCCAGTCACGTGGACTTCTTTTTGGACATTTTCCTTATGCACTTTTTTATTTTTCCTTGATAGGCCATCCCATTGAGGCTCCTGCATTTTTTAATTAGTTGCCTCTAGAGACACTTGACTGCAAACTTTAAGCTTATCATCCTGAGGAATTATAACTTCCTCTGCTTCCATGGAGGGGGAGGCATCACATTCAGTTTTTGTGTTGTCGAGTGAGTTATCCTCGCTTATACGGATTGGAGCTTGTCCTGTTCCAAATTGATTTTAATTCTGCTTCTGATTAACCCAGGATACCCTATCTTCAAAGATGTATATGTGTGGTTCAGGCATTGTAATGTGATTTGGGCACTAATTGACCCTTCTATTTCTCATTTAGTTCTCTCTCTTCTGTTTGCAGGGCTAGCGGCACCTTCCTCCCTTTCTGACTCAAGGTGGTCATGACTTCTACCATTTGCCATTCTTTTCGACTGTGGGGTCACATTAGCAATAAATAGCTTTTATCTTTGGCAAAGTCTTGGGCCTGCCTTATTAGCTGATTCTTTCACTCCAATTTGCTCCCATTTACCATGGTGAAGCAGGCTAGTGCTTATAACACCTCAATTTGTATGTCCAATTTTTCTGCATGGAGCTTACTGGCATTTGTGATAGATGATACGGTTCTCATTAGGGTATTACCTCCACTCTTTGGCGAGTTTTTAACTGATATTGCACATTGTTGTACATCCTTCTGCCCCCCCCTCAATTGTATGCAGAATTCTTCTTGTCATAAATCTTGTCATACTCTGCTGCTGCTGTTGCAAAAATCTGGTCTTACCTACTCCATTTTATTAACCGATGGAGCTTCTCTGCACCTGTTTGTCGGATCTTTTGGGCTAAAGTTATTTGTCGCCAAGGGCTTGATCCTAATCATCAGAGATATAGGGATAGCTGGGGGAGGGGGGGTTGGCAAGGTCCCTCGCTATCAACTTGGTGGCCCTGGTCATCTTCACCTGTATGAAGATCCATGCCACATATGCTGATCTCTTACCCCAACACCAAAGCCCACCTCAACGGCAGAGTGGCTTGACTTACAGAGCAATTCATAAACGATACCTGTGTGGTCTTGCCCAGGTCAGTGCTGGTTAGAGGGTAAAGACCCCTGTCACTCAAAGATCACTTTTTATCTCCTCCCGTCTCCTTGGTGCTATGTATGACTTTGATGAGAATGTTTTACAACTTGAAATGTTAACCTGGCTTGGAATTAAGCTTAACACCACTGATGGAGTTACCTTTGTACCTTCTCTTTCTGCGTTCCTTTTTCCTTCTCTACTGCATTCTGTCTTTCCTTTCTTTCACTCCTTCTCCTTTTAATTGTATGTCCTCCATATCACCTATGTTCCTTCTCTTCTGCGCTCCTCCTATCCTTTCCTCCTTCTCTCATGTGTTCCTCCTTTCCTTTTCTTTTTTCCTCTTTTATTCCTTCTTTTCTTTTCTTCTTGCCTTCATTTCTTCTCTCCTTTCCCTGTCTTTGACTATTTTTGGCCTTACCTTCCTTCCTTTCTCCCAATTCTCTTTTCTTTCTTCCTTTTCTACTCGCCTTCCTTCCTTTTTTCTTTCTTTCTCTTTCACCAGTACAGCTTCAGTTGGTATAACACATTAGTTCAGGATAGATTTCATTGATCGAAGTAGTTTTCACTGGAGAAAAAGATGGAGGTCCCTGTTCTTGGATTTTTTACTGCTAGCTGTGGCCTGATTGCAAAAGATGCTCTCCGAACAGACAAATACCTACTGCTTCTCATGCCTAGCTTTCTTTCATATATGAATGGATGTTTGTGCCCAAAATACAGTACTTTGTGCTCCTCCCTAAATAAATTAAGTGTCAGCAATATGAACTTCCTCAAAAAGCCACTATTCACAAGACTATGTGTAAATGAATATATCTAGTTTTCCGTAACATGCCAATTTTTAGCTATTTCACAAACATTTCTGACTTAGACATGCTTGATTTGTGTATGTTGCAAATTGTAATTAAACAGTGTAGGTGCTTTGGATTCACCAGGCATGCTGATGTACACCTGCTATTCCAGCCCTCCATTTCTGTATGTATTCCTCAGGTTTGGACATTTGTGTAAAGCCACTTGTTCTTTTGATTTTTAATAAAAAAAATATGTCCCCCAAAATTAATATGGGAAGTGCATCCAAAACTTCTGATGAAAACCATTCAGTTTAGATTATTTGTTATTCACCTCATTTGCATTTGACAATTCCATGTACACTACACAGAAGCAGAGTGCAGGTTTTAATGTCTGTTGTGCTATTTGTCAATCAGTCTAAACTAGGTGTTTATAATTAAACATGTTTCCAGGTATAAATAAAGGTGACTGACTCAGATTTATAAATCATTTTTAGAAGGCAAGCACAGCATTAAAATGAACCCATGGGGGAGTTTGCGTAGCCGCGCTACTCAGAATCCCTCAAAGTTTCAGAAAAACTGTGCACACTATGCAGAACTCCACGTAGAGCACAGAGTTGCTTGTTCCGCTTGTTCGCGATACGTTATTGTTGTTAGGCAATGCAAATTGCCTGTTCGGGACGCTTATTGCATGCTCGGGGGAAGCATTACACAAACTTCACCACGCGGTCACCAATGGGTGTGGCCATCTTGTTTTTCACTTTTTTTATGGTTCTGGGCCTGCTATTCTATCCTCCCTATATCTTTTCAATCCTTAGTTTCTAGAAACTTTTTCCTGATCTTTTTCTATTTATTATCTATCCCTCTCTATTCCTGATTGTATATTTTGCTTTTTGTTTTACGTTCTGTGTGTTTTTTTAGCATTTTTAACTCTTTTTCTATTACTTGCTTTTAAATTTTATTTTACTTACTTTTTAAGCTCCTACATTTCCTTTTCCACACCCCGCCTACCCAGAACCAAGGCGAAGAGTCTTACAAGACTAAAAGCCAACAAGTGAGAGCTGCGCCTGCCTTCCTTGCGGAAGGCGCCACCCTAAAGGGGTGAATCCACGGGCCTTATTCTCCGAAGTGGAAGTCGCCACACTTAACCCTGGCAGTAGGCCTGGGTCCGGGCTCCAGGAGCATCGCCGCCAGTGAGAGTGGGTGCACCGGCAGTGATTCACTTTTCTGGGGTCCGGTGCACTCATAACCAATTGACACACTGGTGGGCCGACATCCTGGATCGGGAGCAGGACCTACTGAACCTGCTAGGTATTGAGGTCCCGGGCTTGGTGAGTGGCTAATTATATTACTATCGTGTTCTTCTGTTCTGTGTTATTTTGAATATTATTTTTTTCTCAACTATCTAACATGCTGCTGCTGCATGCAGGTAACTTATGTTTAATAATCGTATATTATGTGAGTTTTACTTCCAGGCAGGTGTTCGGCGCTACTAACTAATCGTACTTGTTTGCAACTTTGCACCCACTTGGGCTGGTTATTTAAAAGAAGATAGAGAATTTAAGTTATGTAATGCAGAATGAAAAGACTCCAGTCGTTTCCTTTGTCCTGTCAGGCTGTCCTGTCCTGTCCCTAAGATAGTGGTAGTAGTTAGTTAGTTAGTATTATGTAATTTAGTGGCCTTTGTTATGCTTACTCTAATATGACTTCAGTCCAAGTAGTATTTACAACAAGGGGTGGTGAGGGACAGAGTCTCTGAATTAAGCAGAAAGCTCTCACCCAGTCAAGAGATCAGGGCTAGATCCAACACCGTTTTTTAGCTCACTGCACCATCCCAGTTTCAGAACCTGGCTGTATGCAAATTAGTCTGTTCCTGTCCCAGTGCATGATGGGAACAGGGCAAACCAAACTACAAAAGCCAATTCTTACACTGGGAAGGAAACAAGCTCCCGGGGACCGGTTTCTGGCATTACAGCCGTCTTCGGCCCGGTTTGCTTGAATCCTGATGGTGCAATGAGCAAGGGTCTCACATCTGAGAATACCCTTCCACGCCTAGGGTGGACAAAAATATTTACAACAAGGGGTGGTGAGGTAGTCCAAGTAGAACATTTTGTAGTTCGTATAGTGAGTGAATAGCAACCAATCAATTTGGTGTATGCAAAAACGCAACATGCATGCGCCCATCTATGCATTAAGAAGAATAAATGCAGACTTAAGAATTGGCTCATCAAAGGGGGTTGGAGTTGAGACTGAGAGATGATTGGGAATGAAATCGGAACCTAAGCAAATATCATTTTTTTAAAATTCATTCCAAAGTATAGAATAGGCGGGCTAGGTATCTTTAGGATTAAGGAATCAGACTTGAACTGTGGAATACTAAAGATAGGATGGTGCGCGACTGCGATACTAGTCTACTACTAGTCGATCTGATTTAGGATAGGTCAACGTTATTGCAATTGGGGAAACATTGTTTACAATGCGGGGATTACATCACAATGCTATTACATCACGGTTTTCACAACACAAGTTGTTACAATGACTTGCGCTGGATGGCGCTCTAGGACACGGAATAGTATAATTTACTATCCAACACCTTCCCTACTGTATGTAGTCTGGAGTTGGAATAGTAAATGATACTACGCCTAAGTCCAGTGCCCTCCAACGCAAGTCGTTGTAACAACTTGTGTTGTAAAAACTGCAATGTAATGTACCACGATGTAAATGTATGCGTTGTAACGTCATACATCCTTGCAATTGCCGTTTTCTGTCTAAAAATATTTTTAGTGCGATTATATTTATTTATTTAACACAAATCATTTTTTGTCTCTTTAATTATGTCTTATATGATCAGCATCCAGGGGTAAGAAGAAGACTTGGGGCATCATTAGGATGGCGGGAGGAGGGACCGCCCACCATAAGGGCGGGGGTCCCGTGGGGGCAATTAGGATTCGCCCGCCACAGTGGCGGGTGCATCCCATATTTTTACCATTGCGACGGGCGGGGCTGAAAGCACCGCCCGCCGCAATGCTAAAAATACATGTTGTGCTTTCCAAAGCACAACGTGACAGACACCGCGTGGTGCCAGCCACGTTGTTCTTTTAAAGGTACCCCCCATGTGCACCCTCCACCCACCCGGAGTCCATGGGGGCCCGCAACGGGCCCCCCAAGCAGACTCTGCATGCCTTTCCGTAAGGCATTCACAAATGCACATACTAATATGGCTGGCGGAGTCTGAAAGACATCGCCACCATATTGAACCCGCGGTGGACAGTCGTTCCATAATAATAATAATAATAATAATAAAGGAGTTTCTAAAGCGCCTGGTTACGCCCTCACGGCGTGTCCCCGCGCTGTGGAGCGAGAGTCAACAGGGGAGGGGATTCTATCCCTACAGGGTAAACAGATGAGTTTTTAAAAGTTTCCGGAACATAGTTTCAGTGTTGGCTAGTCTGATCACCGGTGGAAGGTTGTTCCATTGGGTGGCTGCCAGCACCCGAAAGGAGCGGCCGCCCATCCTGGCTCTTCTTACACGAGGAACTGTAAGCAGACCCAAACCCGCCGAGCGAAGTGCTCTTTGGGGTAGATAGGGGATAGCTAAATCCTTCAAATACCCTGGCGCTTCTGCAGAGGTTATCCTGTAACAGAAAAGGAGGGCTTTAAAGAGAATTCTTTTCCTCACAGGAAGCCAATGCAGGGCAGCCAGAGTGGGCTTGGATGCTGTTCTTTTGGGGAGTCTGAGGACTAAACGGGCCGCCGTATTTTGCAGCACTTGCAATCTTCTCAAGTTCTTCTCTGTAGTCCCTAATAGCAGCACATTCGCATAGTCCATGCGAGAAGTGACCAGAGCTTGGATCATAATGCGTCTGGCCTCGAGTGGCAGTAGGTCCAGAGTGCGATTTAGGGTCTTCATAACCCCAAAGCATTTCCCCACCAATTTGTCAACATGACTCTCAAAAGAGAGTTTAGGATCAACCCAGACCCCCAGATTCTTGGCCTCACTGCATGGGATGGGCAGAGAGCCAAGGCAGGGCGGCCACCATTCCTGAGTCCAGCTCGCCCCATCTCCCCCTATCACTAGCACCTCCGTTTTAGCCCCATTGAGCTTCAGGCAGTGTTGATTCATCCAGCCAGCAAGCTCTTGCATGCAGGTTTTAAAATTGGCAGCTGCTAACTTAGGTGACTGTGATAGGGAGATGAGCAGCTGCGTGTCATCGGCATAAGATACTAGATCTATGCCGTATGACTGAACAATAGCAGCCAAAGGAGCCATATACAGGTTGAACAGGGTGGGACTCAGGGCAGAGCCCTGAGGCACCCCCTGTTCTAAGGCCACGCTGTTGGAGAGGAACATCCCTCTCTGAACCTGGAAACTACGGTCAGAGAGAAAGTCCTTGAGCCATCCCCAGGCTGCCTTGGAAACCCCAGCGCTGCTCAGACACCGTAGCAAGGTGGAATGTGCCACGGTGTCAAATGCGGCGCTGAGGTCTAGCATGATAAGTGCCATAGTGTTACCCTCATCAGCACCAATCCGTAAAGTTTCAGTTGCTCTCAGCAGGGCAGTCTCAGTGGAGTAGTTCTTTCGAAAGCCGGACTGAGAGCTATGAAACATATTATTTGATTCTAAGTACTCCATAAGCTGAGTATTAACCAGTTTTTCCGTCACTTTCGCTAAGTACGGTAAAAGGGAGATTGGGCGGAGATTTTCCATTATATCCTGGCTTACATTAGGTTTCTTTTTTATCGGTAAAACTATGGCTTTCTTCCAGTCTCCTGGAAGGGTGGCCGAAGAGAAAGACAGCTGGATGATATGTCTGAACAGAGGCTCTAGCACATCCAGACTGGCATTGAGTATTTTGGGCGGGGCCGGATCACGAGGGGAACCCGATTTAACCTTCTTGCATACAGCGACAAGTGTTTCCGCAGCAGGGACATTAAAGCTGGGTAGTTCAGAATCCAATAACCCCAACTCCCTACTACTGTCGAAAAGAGGGCCATTGGTCAAATTACCCGTAAAATTGGCATAAATGTCCGAGATTTTATCTGCAAAGTAGTGAGCAATGTTGTTGCAGATTTCCACTGAATCAGCGGAAGGACAGCTATTGTTAGAGATTACAGATATTTCTTTAAAAATTTTAAAAAGTTCCTTCGAAGAGTTTTCAGCCTCCACAATGCGATTTTTATAATGTATGGCTTTAGAGACCCTAATAGCCTTATAGTACTCTTTTTGTTTTTTCTTATAGTCTGTTTTAATCTCCGGGCAGAAGCTAACTCGCCACTCACGTTCCAGCTGCTTGCAAGCAGATTTCGCCAGTTGAAGTTCCGGAGTAAACCAGGGGGAGGTTTTCCTCACATTCTTCGTGTTTCTCTCATTACGCATGGGGGCTGTTTTATCAAGTGCACCTAAAATGCGATTATGTAGCTCATGATGGGCCATTTCACAGTCCGCCCCTCCTAATGGACCGCCTACTGTGATTAGTTCATTGAAGGTGGACTGCGAAAAACTTTTCCATTTCCGTCGCTGATACCTCTGCTCAGAATCTTTCCCAGACTCCGCCTCAGCAAACTGAATCAGGAACGGGATCACAAAGTGATCAGACCAGGGGACCGGGATCGGAGTGAGAGGTTGTACCCCAGAGCGATATCCAAAAATGGGGTCTAAAAGGTTCCCTAATCTATGCGTAGGGTCCTGATTAATAAGCTCAAGCTGTAGGGAGTGGAGATTGGAGCAAATATCCTTTGCTTCCATATCCAATGGATCATTGAAATGAGCATTCATGTCACCGAGCACAAAGAAACTCCTTTTCCTAATAGCTTGGTGAGCAGTCGCCTCCATGAGGCTGGAGCTAAAATCATACATCCTACCAGGTGGTCTATATACAAGAATACCTGAGAGAGAGGTTTGAGGTCCAAAGTTAATGGTAAAAGCCCCCGCTTCAGCATGGTCGATGGTAAGTGGTGTTAAAGAGCATTGGAAAGGCAGTCTGGAGGCGATAGCAATCCCCCCCCCCCTGCCTTCCTGTCTATCCACTCTGGCCAAGGAAAATCTGCCGGGGACCCCCCAGCCATTATAATATGGCGGGGGGTCTTTTCTACAGAGATGGAGGGCGGATTTCCCCCGCCGGGCCGGTGGTGACTACCGCTGGCCCAGCGAGGGCAATCCACCCGCCATCCTAATGGGGCCCTTGGTCTGCTGTAAGCATGGGCGGAAAATCCGTTTCGCTCGTGGATTTTGCGGATTTTCGGTAAATTCGCAATCCGCGAGATTCGCGAATCTCCCGCAAAATCCGCAAATCTGCGAGCAGCGGATTTTAGGACTTGCTCGCACTGTTCGCGTGAGTTCGCGGCTTCCCAGTACAACTTCGCGCCCCGCGAATAAGCACTAAATTGCAGAAATACGATCTTAGCAAAACTGAAACTACTTACCAGGTTCAAAAGTTCAGGCTCATCATTAGTAGCCATTTCCTGTAGTGCTTTCTGAGGGGCCCCTCCAGAGTTCAGTTGCCAGTTGCAACTATTATGTGACCCTGCTCTGAACCTCAGAATAGTTCCACATATGCCACAAAGGTCCTGAATTACAGCTAAGGGAGACAAGCAGGAGCCAGGCTGGAAGTTCAAATCCATTAATCAGCCCCTAATTCATTATTGTCAGTTGGGGCAGGGCAGGTGTTGTAACTAATTTTGCAACAATGAAAGCACTTAGCAAGTGCAAAAGATCACTAATCAGGAAGCACTAAGGAAGCAGGTGCCAGCTAAAAAAATATTCTGTGACACATTAATCAGCCCCAAATTAATTCAGGTCACTTGAGGCAGGGAAGGTGTGCTTTGCTTTGCCACAATAATGTACACTGACTGGACAACCAGAGGGTGCTGTGATGAAACAGAAGGTGGCATGGGTGGGCCAGAGGGTGGCATGAGTAGTCAGAGAGTGGCAGTGGTGACAGAGAGTGGCAGTGATGAAGAAGAGTGTCCCAAACAGGCTGGACACGTAGAAACAACAAGTTCGCAAAACTTGCGACCCGATAGGTAAGTTCGCGTTTGCGAAATTGTACAAAACCCTCGCGAACTGGCAGAAACCCGCGTGAACACAAAAAAAAAATCCGCAAATTCGCGAGAATTCGCGGATTTTGCGGATTGCCAGTTCGCAAATCCGCAAAATTCGCGAACGCGAGATTCGCAAAATTCGCCCATGCTTAGTCTGCTGGCAGTGCTGAGGGAGGTGCGGGAGTCGGAGGGGCCTCCCAAGAACTGCAGGAAGCAGCCTCACGCAGAGATGGCTCTGCCGCTGGCCCCAGTAAGTCCTCCTGGTCTTGTTATATTAATATTCCCCTAACTTTTACAGATCTTCTTTCCATTTCCTAATTTAAATTTTTCAAATATCCTCTTCAATCTATTTGTTTCTAAATTCTTGTTTTTGCTCCATTACTTACTTCAACGAGTACTAACATTGTTTCTAGTGTCTGTTTTTTTTTGTACATCAAATCAAACTGTCTCTGACTAACCTCCGACTCTTTATTAGTCTGTCTGTAGCTTGCTTTCTTCTGAATTTCCATTCAGCTTTCCCTCTTCCCTTATTTGTGGATTGCCCAGTGGTGGTACTGTAAGACTCAGACAACCCATTGGTCCTAGGCTACTACTAGTACTAGTAGTAGTAAGGACTCCTTACTACTACTTGTACTAGTAGCACTAATCTTCTGTGCAGATTGCATGCTCAAGTAAGGTATTCTACGCAGGTTTGTGAGATGAGCAATCAATCAATCAATCAAGAGTATTTGTAAAGCGCGCTACTCACCCGCTAGGGTCTCAAGGCACTGGGGGGGGCTGCTACTGCTCAAAAAGCCAGGTCTTGAGTTGCTTCCTGAAGGAGAGATGGTCCTGGGTGAGTCGTAGGTGGGTGGGGAGGGTGTTCAAGGTCTTGGCGGCCAGGTAGGTGAAGGATCTTCCTCCTGTGGTGGTTCTGCGGATCCGTGGGACAGTGGTGAGGGCTAGGCTGGCGAAGCGGAGCTGGCGGGTTGGCGTGTAGAACGTGAGGGAGTTGTTGAAGTATTCGGGGCCCAAGTCGTGGAGAGCCTTGTGTGCGTGGGTGAAGAGTCTGATCGTGATCCTTTTGCTGACGGGGAGCCAGTGCAGGTCCCTCAGGTGGGCGGAGATGTGGCTGTGTTGGGGAATGTCCAAGACGAGTCGTGCTGAGGCGTTCTGGATGCGTTGGAGTCTTTTCTGTAGTTTGACGATGGTCCCAGCGTAGAGGGCGTTCCTGTAGTTCAGATGGCTGGTGACGAGGGCCTGGGTGACCGTTTTCCTGGTTCCAGTGGGGATCCAGCGGAGATCTTTCGGAGCATGCGGAGAGTGTTGAAGCAGGAGGAGGTAACGGCGTTAACTTGCTTGGCTATCGTGAGGGAGGAGTCAAGGATGAAGCCCAGGTTGCGTGCGTGGTCCGTGGGCTTGGGTGGGGGGTGCAGAGCAATGGCCACCAGGAGTCGTCCCAGGCGGAGATGGATGGGCCGAGGATGAGGACTTCCGTCTTGTCTGAGTTCAGTTTCAGGTGGCTTCATCCAGTCTGCGATGTCTTTCATTCCGTCCTGGAAGCTGGCTCTGGCAGAGGTGGGGTCGTTGGTGAGGGAGAGGATCAGTTGGGTATCGTCGGCGTAGGAGATGATGTTAAGGTTGTGAAGAGGTTGGGGCTGAGCGAGGAGTCTTGAGGTACGCCGCAGATGATCTTGGTGGCTTCTGCGAGGAAGGGCGGGAGACGGACTCTTTGGGTTCCGTCGGAGAGGAAGGAGGTGATCCATTCCAGGGTCTTTCCTTGGATCCCGGCGTGGCGGAGGTGGGTTGTCAGGGTGCGGTGGCAGACCGTGTCGAGCGCAGCCAAAAGGTGGAGCAGGATGAGGGTGGCGGTTTCTCCGTTATCCAGCAGGGTCCGGATGTCGTTGGTGGCCGCGATGAGGGCAGTCTCAGTGCTGTGGTTCGCTCGGAATCCGGACTGCGATGGGTCGAGGGAGCCGTTCATCTCCAGGAAGGCTGTCAGCTGTTTGTTGACGGTTTTCTCAATGACTTTTGCAGGGAAGGGGAGGAGCGAGATGGGGCAGAAGTTCTTGAGGTCTGAGGGGTCTGCGGTGGGTTTCTTCAGGAGGACGCTGATCTCTGCATGCTTCCCGCTCTCCGGGAAGGTGGCGCATATGAAGGAGTCGTTGATGATGTCACGAAGTTTGGGTGCGATGATGGAGTCGGCTTTGTTGAAGATGTGGTGTGGGCAGGGATCGGCTGGGGAGCCCGAGTGGATGGTGTTCATCGTGTGGCTTTCTTTTCCTGACTCATGCCCAATAAGTAAATGGTGGTCACTCACGTTGGACACCCCGAAGTGGTGTATATTACTTTTTGTAATCTAGGCCTTGTACTTTTTTTATTACCAGCAGTTGATGGTAAACACTGAGCAACTGATTACCGTGCACCATGGCATGAAGTAAGTATGAGGAGGAGGACTGCACCATTATTTTCCAACTAAGAGAGATGGCATGTCTGCACAGTTGGCCACTCTTTCTTCTTTTCAAAAAATGTGATGCACCAATAGCTCTAGCCACTGAGTCCAGTCCTTTGGGGTGTCCTCTTATTGAGAAGCTTTTCAAAAATTGCCAACAACAAATTGCCAACGGATGTTATTTTGTTATTTTGGATAGGATATACTGTCAATTCTACTCCAGTATCCGAATTGTAGATAGTGAGGTGTGTGGTGTATGTATTATTAATTATGTATTTTCAATCTTGCTAATAAAAAAAAACATAGGGGAGGCGTATGGCATCTAAAAAATGTGAAATATTGTTTCCAGGTGTACCGGCCACCGGTGAAGGGCCAGCGGTGAGTGCCATGCCACTCCGGAGGGAGCGGATGCGGCAGCTGCAGGGTGTGAGCCAGCAGCAGTGGCGGGCGGTGCGAAGTCATATTCATTACTTATTGAGAATGATGAATACACTCGCTGCAAGGGTGTACACACTCAGTAGTATACTGTACCTCTGCTGAGACTAAGTTGTTGTGAACACTGAACTGTTGAAGAAGACATCATTTACTTAACATTAGCATTAGTGGCGGGGGTTGAGTAACTAATGGCCTATTTGATTCTAACTTCAATTCGGTAGAGAAAGTTTTCTGATGAAGACAAAGAGTAAGGCGACATGTAATATAGGCTGGCAGCAAAGGATGCATGGGTGAAGGAAAGGGCCCCGATGTATAGATGGCTGATGATAGGATGCATGGGCAGTTGAAGCATGGGTGAAAGGTGAAAGGAAAGAAAGCAGAAAGGATGCCTGCCTGGGTGGGTGAAACTGTATGGGTAAAAGGAATCCTCCAGGGGGTTTGAGGGGCAAACCCAAAGGCAAGCAGGGACGCATGGGTGGTGGTTGGGTTAGTTATATCTATGACAAATATATATTGTTGGTGAAAGGTTTATGATAGCCATCTTTATATGGATGGATGCCTGGATGGTATCATAGTAGGTGAGAAGAAGAGTCAGACTGGATGAAGAGAATGTAAAAGAAAATTAAACCATGTCAAAGTACTAAAGCCATGGGTAAAGAATAAAATTATGCTAGAAGAGCAATGGAATGATAAATGAAAATAAAGCCCTGGAAAGAACAAGGACTGTTGTTTTGCAAAGTTTTTGAATCTCATTCAAAGGTTTGAGGATGGATTTCAGAATGGAATACTCACAGTAGTTAGCAAGCACAACATATATATCGTGCATGACTATTATGTACCCTACCCACCCATCGGCAATCGCTACCCTCGGACACCAAGGCCCACTTCCGCTCCAGACCCTACCCATGTCATTTTGACCGTGTCAGCCATGGGTGGCCTATCTGCTGCATGGTAACTACTTACAAATCAGTATGTCATCATCAGCATCACATGAGTGACGTGATGCCATGACGTATATCATCATCATTCATAAGCATGTCATTTTGTACCTTTTTGCAGTAGCCAGGGTGAAAGTGAAATTGAGCATTGAGCTAGTGAATTAAATAAATATTGCAAATTGATTTCAAAAGTTCGAGAAAATATTAGTGAACGTTACAACATGTTCCTATATAAAAGGAAACTAGAAGAAAAATTACATACAAAGAAAAAACTTGGCCCCTATTGAAAATACAGGCCATCCACCACATTACATTAAAAAAGCAATGAAAAGTACACAGAAATGTAGGTGCAATGCCCCAATCAAACAAACAACACCAATTTTCCAACTTAGTTGTGAAATCTCAAATCCAAAAGTCCTCAAATCCAATATTATATAATGCAGCAGACAAAAAAGGGAATATTCCAGCTCCAAATCCAAATGAAAAGTAAACAGGAGATGGACAAAGCACTGGGAGGAGCCTGCTGGACAGAAACAGGAAGTTGGAGACACTGGGGCACTTCCTTCCCCTTAAAAAAACAGTAAAAAATGAAAAAGGACTCCTTGCACAAAAAATACAGCCAAATGTCAATCTAAGGATTTTTTCTAATCCAAATCATCATTTTGAGAATGTTTTGATGCTGCTCGAGAGAGATTCTTCTCCAGATTTCTAATCCTTCGTGTTTGGGATCACGATCCTCACAAACGTCCGTTGGAAGTCGGATGGCGTGCCCGAATGACGTGTTCACGATCCACACTCTTGCAGGACCATGCACCCGGCTACCAAATCTCATGGAGCTCGTGAACGGATGGGAAATCTCGCTGGCGATCACAGGCATCCCAGTAAGTCGCTCCCGCACGTGCAAAAATGCATTTTGAGCATATGAACAGAAAAAAATTACGCTCCCGTTGAGGAGTGCAGAGTTTTTGGTAACTTTGTGTTCTATGCGGAACGCAAAGTTGCCAAATAACAGCAAACTCTGCGAGCAGAGTGGAGTTTTAAGCCCGGGTTTAATTAAAATAAAAGAAAATATCAGAGTACTATAAGAATAAATTGTATTCACACCCCATCCACTAAAATTCAATACCCCTTAGCTCTGTTTGATTAAATTCTGCAATGACGTATACAGGATAGCACCATGCTTCATTCAGAAGCTGGCAGTGAGCTGCTGTGAAGGAAAGGCAGATATATAATAAGTTTCCCACCTCTTAACCACATTGCATGGAAGTGGGAGGAGTCCACCATAAGCAAAAAAGAAAGAACAAGTAATATAGTCAAGCTAGGTCACGATTTTAATCAAAACAGCAGCCCAATTGAGTGCTGGCACATCTTAATAAGTGCCTTTCAATGTATAACGGAGCAATGCAAGGAAATAGAGAGCACATAATGCAGTATCCGAACCTTTTCGGCATCAAGATGCAGGAAAATTCAAGGAAAAGCAAAACAGAGCCCTACAAAGCTACAGCAATAAAAATGTAGCATCTAAAAAGGCTGAAGGAAAAAATTAAAGCTCTGAGGCACACATATAGAAAGCAAATATGCACCGATACGAGAACAAAGCATGACCGAAATTGGGCTAAACTGTATGCAGCTCTTCAATGTAAAGTTCCAAGGAAATGTTGGGCCCTCGTAAACAATCAAAGTAAAATAGCATTAACTGGCAATATCTCTACAAAGCAGTGGAAGGGATATATACTAGGGTTATATTAAAAGGAGGAAGTCTCGCCAGCAGCAGCAACTATTTTTGAGGAAAATGAGAAACTAAATACAGCTAAAGAAACCTCTGCCCTGGACAAAGCTCAGATCGCAAATTTTGAGCAAATGGAGCTCCAGTACCTAAGGACGTTATAGCCACCTCGCGAACGGTGTTGGAACATTCACTTTATAGGATGATGGTTTTAGTGTGAACACCAATGTTAAAGAACTTTTCTTGCAGGAGTATCTTAATGGAGATTTTTTATATCAATACAAAATAATCTTTCTGTATTGGCTTGGTCTTCCTCTCAACCTTTCTTTGGCTTGATGGTGGCCACTACCCATGTGTAGATGACCAAGCACAACATCCAGGTGCCTGCACTGGTAAGGGATGTTTTCTCTTCACTGCAGGCAGCCCTGCAATGGAATGAAAAGGGAAGAAACAAGAGGTGTAGTATGGGGCTTTTCTTGCTGTCCTTTTGTGGCAAGTAGACATCCTCTTTTTTTCAAAAGCCCCACAAATAAATGAATGCATATTTGCAGTCAGCTAAGGTTAATCCTTTCTGGCACACCTGTAGTTATTATGAAGAATTTACCATACACATATTTTGCAATGTTCACAACCCATATTGTAAAAGTCAGTTATATAATATTTGTAAATACTTGAAATATGTATTTAAAATAAACATGAATGTCCCTCTGTCAGCTCCAAGCCATTGGCTTTGCTTGCATGGGGAGGCCAGTAAGTATCACTCTTAGGTGCAGCTACCGTACCTAAAAAACTTTGACTTCTGCCACCATTCTGGTATTGTACAGAGGGAATGATAGGGTTATAGACTTCCCAATACAGGGTGAGGAGACCAGTGACCCAAGCTCCAAGCATCCCACAAAATGTCTCGAAGGAGCACCTACTTGCAACTGGGGAGTCCTTCAGAATCAGAAATTCCACAATCTCTTTCCAAAATGTAAAAAGGAACAGCAATTTCAGTATCAGACATAATTGAAAAGTGGTGCAGTTGGCACAATAGGGGCTTTTGTTGTAACTTACATGATAACTACCTTACTCTAAGATGGTAGTTTCTCTGGCCTTAAGCCAGTCTAGCAAAATGACTGATTTGGCAACAAAGCATTATTGCCCCCTTTCAGATACAATTGTGACTTCCCTCTTGAATTAGGACCAAGATTGGTTCTTTTTATAATTTGTGATTTAAATACATGGTTGTTATATAAAATGGCCTTTGCATTACTGAGATATTATGAGAGGTAAAACGAATATTTATTCTTCTTGTCAGCTTCAATAATCCAGTTCTTCTCCCTTACTTGGAAAAGCAAATTATAGAAACATACAAAGATGTTTCATGCAACATGAGAATGAATGGTTTCTGTGGCATCACTAGCCTTGATTACGCGGTTTACCCCATATGCCGAACTACTGCCAAAAGTATCATCTAAATAGAGTAAAGCCCGGCTGACGGTCCAGTCAATGTGAGGATATCGTAACTATAACACATTTCATTGGGGAAAGATGTGCCAATCTCCTCACCAAACAAGCTTTCCCTAGACCAAGGTGTTGAACATTTATCTGGAATTGGTGTACATCGCAGTATCATAACTCAAAGATCATTTCTGCTATATATAGTCTCTTGGGTGTTTATTGGTAAGCTACACAAGAATTTAGCCGACTGATAGAAAATTACTCATAACCCCTCATTGCAATGTTCTGGGTGGAAAAAAGGGGGGGGTTACAAATGCATCTTTCTAACATATTATTGAATAATTACTGGGATAACAAGTAGTCTAGAAAACTTTGATCTTCCACAGTGGATATATTAATGTTGATAAAATGAAATAAACATAACTCCAAAAGCGGTTGTGATGGAGCAAGGTTTTGTACGTAAAGAAACTTGCTCGGATTCAATCCTCTCGAATAATATGTAATAATGTAACCAACATGTTTGTGAATACTAATAATTGCATTACACGAAATTTTCTTCATCTAGGGGAAGCTTACCAATGTGTTTTTTAATAACAAGTAACTCGAGTGTCTAATATGGCTGCTAAATACGCGGGAATCTTCTGCGCCTGGGTCTACTGCATCTACGTAGTATGACGTCTTTCGCTTTGGTGGGAAATCTTTGCAGCTGCGCAGTAGTATTAAAGATGGTTGCTTTGAATTTCACGTGCTAATGCACGTGGCTATGCTAGGACTAAACCTCGATTTTCTTACAAAACTGCTAATGCAACAGTTAAAATGAATTAAGGGAATTAGAGTAGGAATACGTGGTATACAGTGCATTCATTTATTTCCTTATTCTAATATGTTTTTCTTTGACTTTGTTATTAGTTCATCTTTGGGCCTGGAGGTTGACTGAAAACTCCATTATGTCTGGTTGTACGCAAGCGCATTGGACTCTGTAAACCTTCGGGCTATGACATTGAAACTCTGCCAAGTACAGTTGACCAGAAGACGTGCATGGGAATAGCACCTCTTGACCCAGAGAGGGGAAGGATAAAAACCAAATTTTGCATACAATGTATAAATCCTAATGTGAAATGTGGGTGGGAAAATAAAGCTTGGGAAAATAATTAAGGGGAGGGAACATAGAACAATGAACCTAAGAAAATGACATTACATTAGTATTGTGTGATGACCTCTCCCCATCCCATTGTCCAATCACAAGTAGGGGATTCCCGAATATTGAAACATTGGGGGGTGGTACATACACTCAGAGTAGTTTAACTAAGCTAGGCTCAGTCAGTTAGATTGTCAGACTGGTCACCGACCTGCCACCAACCCATCATTGCTGCAGAAGATGACAGAAGCCACAGAGGTCAGAGGCGCTGCTCGAGCACTCTGACAGAAGAATCGAGAAAGGAGAGACGGAGAGAGAGCCGAGTCAGAAAGATTGCTGAGGGAGAAGAATCGGTCCATCCAGAAAGGGGAAGAATTTAGGAGAGTAGCAGCAGAGAGTGGTGTAACACTGGCCTTGCACTTAGAAGAGGGTACCTGTCCTGTCCTGCACCTGTCCTGATCTGTTGACTCCTGACTACTCGGGAGTCCCTTTTCCAGCTCCTTGGCCAGGGGTTGCTCCTCACACCATTCTAGTAAATAAAATTCTGTGTGGTATGTCTTTGTACCGTTTCCTTTTCCACCCTTCCCAGGTACCAACATCATGAGATTTTATTAAGCCTTTATGTCTTCACTTAGGGCCATATGTATCAAAATATTCTTTTGTGATTCTCAAATAGCGATTTTTTGCGAATCGCTATTTGAGAATCGCAAAATGCTATGTAAGTAGGTTTGGCAGTACATTTTGCGAATCCAACATATTTCTTAATTGTGAATCTCAAATTGCGATTAGCAATTAAGGAATACCTCCCTATTCATTCCTATGTGCCTAGAGACCCATAGGAATGAATGAGAAGACATTTTCAATTTGCGATTAGCAAATACAGAATTTCAAATTGAGATGGCAATTTCAAGGGTGCAAGGGTGTCAAAAGGACACCCTGTTGCACACTTCAAATAAGCATGGGTGCACATGTGGCGCATATACATGCCCTAAGAGCATGCATGTGCTTTACATTGCACTTTGAAAAATTCCAAAAAGTGCATTTTTCCAAGAAATTGCAAATTACCACCAACTTGAAGTTGGTGGTAATTAGTGATTCCCTAAGGCCAAATTGCACTTTTGGGTGCTTCTTACATTGCATTTAAGGAATCGCAAAATTTGATTTCCTAAATGCAATCGCAAATTTTGCGAATCCTTATTTTGCACGCAGTTTTGCCTTAATACTTACCACTAAGCAAAACAGCAATGGCAACAGCCGAAATTCGCGTTTGCGATCTCAATTTTGCTTGATACATATGGCCCTTAGAGCATTATTTTTCTCTTTAAAGTTGGTGTTTAACATGTATTGGTATTTGACTCACAGCATTATTGCATAGATAAAGGTTTTAAAACTCTCCCGAGTCTGTGGTCATTCAAAGAAATAAAGGTTAATGTCATATATACCTATTATGCTAACAACCTGATCTATCGACCAGAGGAAATTAAGAGCTAAGGTGTTAAGGTCGTGTAAGAATTGGTGTACAGGTAAAGATACATTTGAAGGTAAATCAAGTCCTAAACACCAGCGTATGAGTGCCAGCTTATTGTATGAATGTTTTATGGGCCCAGGGGAGTATGGTATTTTAGAATAAACCCAAGATGGTAATCTCGCTGCATCAGTTGTAACCATCTACCAGCCAGTTTTTGCCTAAATGCCCTGTGCATTTTAGTAGTATTATTTCCCATGTTGTGCTATTGACAGTAAACATTGTCGTCCCTGCACCATATTGACTCCTGTTCTCTGGTCTTTCCATTGTGATACTATATCCCTATTCCCTTTACAACTGTATATTTCACAGAGTTAGCCGTTTTCTTTCAAACCATGCTCATTCAGACGCTGCCGGCATGGCTCACGGGTGGCGGGGCGGGTGTGGGGAGGGGGTCACGAGGGGTAGGAGGATGTGGGGTGGTTGTGCAGGGGAATATATTTTTTAAAAACGTACCTTGAGGGTGGGTCCCACGTCTCTGGTCCTGCTCCTGTTCTCCTGCCTCCGATTCCAGTAACAGGAAGCAGGCAGCCAGGCTCCCTATCCATGGCCAATCACAACGCTGCATTGCAGCGTTGTGATGGGTCTGAGAGCCATGACACGGCGCTCAGCCACAGCATGTGGGGGTGGGCATGTTCTTCTTGCAGGCTGTAATGTAGCCTGCATGGAGAATGGTGAAAGTGTGAATGCTTGGTTTGGAGACCTGGAGAGGGCCGACCAAACAGTAATTGCGCACTTAGGAGTGGGCAAACCACTGCTCCCGGGCCCTGCCCTGACAGCAGAGCAGCCCCGCCCACCAGCCCGCCAGCAAAGCAACAGGAAACATAAAATGATAATAATTAAACATTATTATCATTTTATGTTTCCTATGCAGTGCACAGCATAAAAAGCAGTGGGACGACGCTCCTCCACCATAGCGGAGGAGCCGCCACTGTGCCCATTTGGTATAACCCATTTGGCAAAACCATTGGCATCAAAACAATATTGCCTTGGACACCAACTGAGGCAGGATCTCTCCTAACTGGGTCAAATATAAGAAAGGAAGTTTTGTTGTGGCCATTCTTGGGAGCTGGAGCAGAGGTCCCTACAAAAATGTCTACTTGCATACCTTCTTTCTAGGGGATGGTAGGGGCTCCAATTAAGCAGTGATGGTGAGGGTCCCAAGAGTGGTATTAGTGTCTTGTACCATAAAAACAGATTAAGTGAGCTTCTTCCAGTGCTAAACACCTTTCTCATCTCCAAGGGTTGGTGCAACTCTGTCACACCCAGAGGCAAGTAGCAAATGGAATTCAGCATGACTTTTTTTCAATCCAGCTTTAACTAGCTCGGTTTTTGATTTAAAAAGAAACAGAGCTAACTTAAAATATTTTCATTATTATCTTTTTCATTTCCAGTCTGTACGCATAGCTACTTCATGTTTTCATTAAGAATAAGCCTAGTGGTATAAGCTACCGAGAAATAATAACTTTGTGATTGAAATAATGACCTTTGATAATTTGTATTTGCAATTTATTTCTGTGTTTTATGCTAAGATTAAGACTCTCAGACATAGCCTTAGACCCAATAAGTCATCAGCGCCGGAGGCGCCACTGAAATGTAATGACAGGTCTTTTAATGAGCAGAGTGGATTTGGTATTTGCAGAAAAGCCACCAAAGGTGCCACATGCATATTCATTCAATGACATTCAAAATAATTGTAAATCACTCGAAAAAGAACCCATTCCTGAAACATAAAATTTACAGACTACAAAATACAGACATTTCATTCAAATAATGTAAATCGCTTCATAAAACTCTACTGACAGCGTTTTTATTTCATTTACACCTTAGACAGATTAAATTAGCAGCATATGTGCATGTAAAACAGGCCTGTTCAAATATGTTAACACAAATACGACATATCTTAATAATGCCGACAACTTCTAACATAACTCTGATGCCATTTACGAATATATTAATCACATTCCATGCAACATCTGTTCTTTAAAATGGGAGAAAGTGTGCTTTTTTGGAATCTCCTGTATGCGTTTAAGCAAAATGGTGCACTCTTCACTATAGAATGGAAAACCACATTGTCCTAAAGAACACTATGGCACAATCTGTAATCCATCCAAAATGTGGCCTGGATAGAACTACAAACTTTATTTCTATTTAGAACTAGTGTAGTGTTCACAAATTATCAAGTTTTTCACAAGGACACTGTGTCTGCAATATCAGGATCCAAGCATAGGCACCAGGTTATAAGGATTTGTGGGGTTTAGGCCCCACCAATAATTTATGATGAGTCCAAGGGTGGGACAACACAAAAAGATGATGGACGGAATGCAAAACATTGTCAAGTCAAGTCAAGTGAATAATCTTTATTCGGATATTTCATTATCCATAAAAGTACACACATAATCACGCACATGGTCAAAATGATAAAAATAACATTAAAAATAGAATAAAATAAAAACATTGTTATGTATTCCATTTCATTAACAACAGCAGCAATACTTGCATAGCAGTGTGCAACACTGCGTTATTTCCCATGACATCACCAGCTTTCAAATATATTACTTTGTAGCAGCATCAAGTAAAGTGCCCAGGTGCAAAAATCTCATTTAAGATGGCAGCAAAACATACAAAATACAAGAATACTCATAGCAGCAGTTACAGAAGCAGATTACTAGGGCAATTAGAAGCATCGTCTAAAGTGCGAGTAGTGTAAAGTGCATAGTTCCTATTTAAAATACCGTTAAAATAAAGTGCAAAAATGCAAGGTTTCCCATAGCAGCAGTAGAAAGGGCAGATTACTAAGACTCGTGAGTTACAATTAGCAGCATTACGTAAAGTGCGGCTGTCCGATGGTACAAAAATCTAAAAAAGTGCAAAACCTCTAAATACATATAATGCATCCTAGCCTAACAGACATTAGTTCATAGAGGAACGAGAACGGATAGCCATTTTTAAAAAAGTGCACACTCGATATATAATGTCATCATCTTTGAGCTGGAAAATAATTTTATAGGTTACTTTAAAATCCTTTATACCCTTAGCTCTAAAAAACGGTATCAACAGCTGCTTACTATATTTTTGGTAAAAGGAACAAAAGAACAGAAAGTGTAGTATGGATTGTTTCCCTGGATTCCGACATGGGCAAGCCAAGTTCTCAATGTTAGGTTGATAGCCTATAGGAAAACACAGTAAGTATTGTATAGATCATGATCTTAGTCGAAAGAGAAGGCTGCGCTCCCAGCGCGTGATGTCTTTGAGGACATAGCCAGCAGGTAAACACGAGATGGGTTCAACATCATCTTTCATTTGGATGTACTGTTTCACAGAGGTTTTGACTGATTCTTGTTTATGTCTAACTTCCCCATAATGTTTATATAGGATATTACGAATCATCTTCCCATCAATCCCATCTAATTCATTAGGATTATCAAAGATGTGCTTGAGATTGACTGCTGTCAGGCTCGCCCGTACTTGGGCCAGCCAGGGAATTCTAATCCCCTGGTCGCATTTTAGGCAGTCAACCAGGATTTTCCTGGTTAAGGAGGCTTCAGGGTTTTTCCAAACCTTTAACCAAAACAGAACAAGACGAGACCTGATATAGTCATCCAGATAAAACAGTTTTAGTTCAATGTGGCTTACAAAGATAGGCGATGATATTGGTATTCCCAGAAGCCTTCTGCAAAATCTATTTTCCTCAACCTGTACGTTTTTTAAATTTGTGTATCCCCAGATTTCAGCCCCTTAGGTCATAATTGGTACACATTGTGTCCTGTACATTTTTAGTAATGACAGTACCACCTCTAATCTTTTTGGTTTAGGGAGGTTCAGTACTGAATTTGTAACTTTAGTAAACTTAGACCGTCCATAAGCCAAATGTGGGGTCCATGAACCGCTATCCGTAAATTGTATGCCCAGATAGGGAAAAGTGCGAGTGCATAACAGGGAGTCTTGGTCCAAAGTGATCCTATTAATGTGGCGTTTATTAGGGCCACAACACATTAAAAAGGATTTTTTTTAAATTGGTACAAAGATCAAGGCTATACATAAAATCTACAAATCCCCTAACTAAAATCCTCAGGGTGTTTGGTGTACGACCCATTAAAACAGCATCATCTGCATAAAGTAAGTCGGGCAATTTAGTGCCATTTATTATTGGGACATCGGGGGTTTGATTAGACAAAACATTATGGGGTTCATTAATATATAAAATAAATAAAAGTGAGGCAAGGACGCACCCTTATCTAACACCTCTACCGACCAATATGTCTCCTGACACTGCTCCGTCCATGCTAATCCTTTTCTTGGGCTTTTAAATCTCTATGGAGGTAGGCTAAAAAATGTACCAAATCATTGTCCAGACCATAATCCAGGAGACGTTGCCAAAGCCTTGATCTATTGACAAAATCAAAGGCGGACGAGAGGTCCATGAATGCCAGGTAAAGTGGACTGTGTCGAGCGATGGTATACTTTCCTATTATTAAATTGAGGTTCAGACACTGTTCCACTGTGCCTAAATTGCTCTGAAACCCCAGCTGGCATTTATTCAGAATGTTTCCATCCTCTGCCCATGCCCTGCTCTTGTTAAATAGGACTCTCCCCAATATTTTGAGGGTGTTATCAATTAATGAAATGGGCTTATAGCAACTAGGGTTGGATCTGGATCCTTTTTTGAAAAATGGGGATGATTACAGAAGTTGACCTTGTACTGGGGATTTTAGTTGTAGTTAAATTGTTAAAAACATTTAATAACAGAGGGGCCCAGAACTCCGGCTCTAATTTTATAAGGTCAATAAGTAGACCGCCCGGGCCTGGGGCTTTATTTCCCGCACTCTAAGATATTGCCTCCTCTACCTCACTTAAAGACATTTTAATTTGAGTGGGCGGGAGGTTTTCCAGGGTATCGTCACAGTATGCTGGGAAAGCATATATCTTTGAGAAATGGCAACCCATGCTTCACTAGTGATATTACAGTCGAGAGGTGTGGATGGGTTCCCAAAGGCTCTCAAAGACTTGGTGGCAGTCCAAAAATATTTGTATTATTAGTTTTGGCAGCGCAGGCCAGGTTGTTCCAATGTTCCTTCAAGACCGCGTGGCGCCTGAATTTTATTTCCCTTTTATAGTGAGACCTTAATATACGAATAGGGGTGAGATCTCTAGGTTGGGCCGATAAAGCTGCTCTCAGTTCCCTATTGGCTCTGGAACAGGTGTTGTCAAACCATCTAGGATCAGATTTATGTGCGGCCACTGGTCTTGAAATCAGATTTTTAATGCCTACACATAATTCAGTAAAAGCATAGACTGCCTCAGGATTAGGGTTTGCCAGGGTGAGACAAGTCTCACAGAGAGAGGGATATGTTTTTACCATCTTCATAAAAATCTCTCTATAGTCCATGCCCCTCCATTTAACTCTCGAGGTGTCAGTTGAGAGATGTAAATTACCTGCACCCAGTTCTTTCTTAAAATATGGGTGCCGTGCAACCTTTAACAGTGCAATTATAGGATTGTGGTCTCCAAAGGTGGATGGCCTTACCTCTGCCCCAAGAAAATAGTCTTGTAATGAGGAGGATATAAAGACATAGTCGATGATAGAGGCTCGTCCTAAGCCTCTATACGTGGGCAGTGGATTATCAATTATATTTATAGGGGCGACATCCATCACATTTAAAAGACTGGAATTTGCTAAGTAATCTAATAACTCGTATCCTCTCTTGCATGGGTTGTGTACGATGGGCTGGGGGGAGTTCCCATTAAGTCCCTTTCCTATCTTGTCATTGAAATCACCCCCCCCCCCCCCCAGACATATCCCCACCAATTTATACTTTCCCAATAAGTTGTTTCGGTCCTGGATAAAATTAAAAAGTTGTGCAAAATTAGGATTAGGTGCAGTTAAAAAATCGTTATTATAAAAATTAATAAAACAAGTTGAAGCACCCGGTGTGTAGATCAGGACTTGAACATTAATATTTCCAGTAGGGATTAATTTGGCTCTACCACCTGAGGTGATACTGACCCATATTGATAGTCCCCCCGATGGTCTGCCATGTGTGGGATTAGGGGGAATGATAATAAAACATTCGTACCCATCAAGGTATAATTCTTTAGTAGCCCATGTCTCTTGAAACAAGAGGATGTCAAATGTGTTTATCATGTCTACCCAATACTCTGAGTTTAGCTTTAAGGCTAAGCCTGCCACATTCCAGCTCAGAACCTTCAGTGTGGAATCAAAACTATCAATAGAATGGGACTGTGGCGCCCCAAGGCTATTACAGACAATCTCATCACTATCCCTGTGCACCACCGAGCTATTAAGGTGAGTTTTTTGTAAGGGTCAATCAAGGGCGTCTAAATCAGAGATAGCCGAATAACGATTTACACACTGATAAGAAGGACTGAAGAGTGGGCGCTGTATCGGTGAGCATTTGTAAAAGAACCCAAGGGGTAGGGCGCAGATATTTGTTGAGAAAAGACTATTAGTTTCCTTAACTGCAAGTATGAATCCAACAGTCCTTGGGTGTGAGAAATTGATAACGATACAATCCCCCCTGATGGTTTTCGTTGTGGGTCCCACCCAGCCCACCCTACGGACCATTAGAATTTCATGCATATCAGACCTACTGTACCCTTTATGTTTAGCCATCCAGTCCACACATTTATTTCTTAATTGTACCCATGACTCTGGTGTATTTTTCTCTAATGGGGGTACCCTGCGAGAACTAACACGTATGGACAGGAAGCAGGTGTTAAATTCAAGGTGTCCTTATTTGGTTCGGCTTGCCCCTTATGGCCGACCACAGCGGTGTGCTAGTATTAACCGTCACATTTCCTTGTACGACATTTGAGTTAGCGATTTCGGATGTACCAAGGGATGTTGGTTTATAAGACTGGTAGTGGTTGGCACCGATTTTTCATTTTGGGGGGCTAAGGGTACATGGTGGGACAATTGCACTCTTAGCGGGGGGTTTTCCTGGGTATTTACCTGGCTAATTGTATCATGGCTTTCCCTACAGGGAAATGTGGCCTTGGAAGTTAGGGTTTCCAAGCGATCTAAACGCTTCCACAGCTTGTCAAAGCTTCTGTCCACAAGCCCTTTAATACGATTATACAATGTATCAACAATAATATCAATAGCAGTGTGCCCAAGTGTAAAGTCCGAGAAGCCAGTTTGTGTAGACTTCATCTGAGTGGGTTACATTGTGTGACCTCGTCAACTACGATGATTGGGTCAGTGGAATTACAACATGGGTCCCTACTTGTGATTGGATCTGCGGTAGTTATATTGCCCCAGAACCACTTGTTTAATGTTGAGCTTTGGGATTTCAAAGGTGGGGGCTGTCTTCGTTTGGGTTTAGGGCAAGGTGGTTTCAATGCCTTCCTCTTCTTTTTTGTCCCGCATATTTCTGGGTTGGGCGATGGGAACACATTTACTGTGGTCAGAGGTTCAGTCTGGCTTTGTTCGGCTTCGGCATTATCAACTGATCCCGTGAGGTCGGGCCCTTCCATGTCCAGTATATTCCCTCCAGGTACAATTTGTGGTGAATGTACAATTGCTCTGTGTCTCAGTGACTGTGCCACACTTAAATCTATGGTATCAGGATGATCAGTGCATGGTGGTTTAGAGGGGCCCAAGGACAATCTTCTCTCAGCCAGCTGGATTTCGCTACTCACCAAGTTCATGGCGTGTTCCAGCATTTTGTCTATAGAGTTTAAATTGCCCGCTCGGGTAATAGTGCCGTGTTTGCTCATTTTGGCCAATCTCCCACAAATATTCAGGTGAGCTAAGACGCCACTCACCGTTCATCAGCTGAATGCAAGATGTTAGGGGAATAGCCCGGCCCGGCCTCCTCTGGCCCCGGACGGCCCGCCCTTCACCCGGGCTTAGCCCGGCGACCGCCCGCGCGCGTTCCCGACGCAGGGGCTCTCGATGGTTCTTATGTGCCTCCGGGCGCGGAACTGCCGTCGGCGTCTACCTGACGCTAATGATGCTGGGCGGTGTAGTCCCCCCCTCTCTGCGGCGTGCCGAGATCTCAAAGGCAACGGCGGCGGGGGGAGACTGGTGAGTGTGGCGCGGTGTCAAGGGGCCAGCAGGCATGGCAGACACAACAACAAGGAGCCTCCAAAACCTCCCCTGCTGTGCTGGTGAGTGAGAAGATTAAGCCCCGCTCCACCGGGGCTCTCCGTGGTTCTTATGCGCCTCCGGGCGCGGAACTGGCGTAGGCGTCTTCCTGACGCTAAGGATGCTGGGCGGTGTAGTCCCCCCTCTCTGCGGCCGTGCCGAGATCGCAAAGGCAACGGCGGCGGGGGGAGACTGGCGAGTGTGGTGCCGCGTCAAGGGGCCAGCAGGCACGGCAGAAACAACAACAAGGAGCCTCCAAAACCTTCCCTGCTGCGCTGGTGAGTGATAAGATTAAGCCCCGCTCCTCCGGGGCTCTCAGTGGTTCTTATGCGCCTCCGGGCACGGAACTGGCGTAGGCGTCTTCCTGACGCTAAGGATGCTGGGCGGTGTAGTCCCCCCCTCTCTGGGGCCGTGCCGAGATATCAAAGGCAACGGCGGCGGGGGGAGACTGGCGAGTGTGGCGCGTCGTCAAGGGGCCAGCAGGCACAGCAGAAACAACAACAAGGAGCCTCCAAATCCTCCCCTGCTGTGCTGGTGAGTGATAAGATTAAGCCCCCTGAACATTGTCAAACATTCACCCCCAGTACAGAAAGGGCCTAAATCCATACTTTTTTTGCTCACCATACCATTGCAGTTTGGACCCAGACATATGAAATCAGTATTGACCCCAGTCCCGTGGGCACAGTCCAGCGGAACGGCCAGGCCAGGTCCTCCCTGTTATTGAAGGTTCTCACATTTGTCTTGATTTCTTACCTTGTATTATATTGTGTTTATCCTTTGTGTGGTTTGTTGTGCTGTCCTTTCTGGAGGGGGGGAGCAGGAACGGGAACTGTCTTTTTACTGTGATAGTGCTTTTTAATTGATATATGATAGAATCTTTTTTATATTTACCATGAAAAACATATGATACAAAAAGTTGGATACTTTTATGTTTTTTATCAATTAAAGCCTTATGTACATTTCTTTTGTGATGATATGTTTTAATATAGATGAACTCTAATTGGATGTGGGAAGTTTTGACTGCCTGAAGGGTGTGACTGAGTGGTTGATTGCACCCATTGGCTGATATATTGGCTCCAAGAGGAGTTTTTCATTCTACTGATTTTTAGTGACCTGTTACCTCAGTGTGAGGGCCCCTCTCTCTTCTTTCGAAAACCTTATGTTGCCAAAACTTAGAAAACACGTGCAAGGGGTGTGGCTATCATGCAGGCATGAGTGGATGGTCACCTAATGGCCCTTTCTCTATTCTGTAATGTTGGGGAAAAACCTCAGCTGAGGGGAATTTCCTTCCATACATTGCAGGAATATCTCAATCTGAATGCAGGAGCATGTCCTGATGCCCTCCACTTTTGGTTTGTGCCATTCCAAATCACATAGGATCCAATATGGTGAGGATGTCAGAAAAGACAGCACTCGAAATTGAGGAATCACCAACCCTGTTATATGTCACACAGGTCTGTGGGTGTTGGAAGGGGAACATCGAAGGACCTGAACAAGATCTGCTTCGATGCACCAGAGATTGTGGAGTTGATGGCCACAACCTCCACTTTGTCCTTGAGAGGAAGAGGTAAGAAATGTTGTAGACCAGCTCACACTGACAGTCTGAAGGAGCACCATGGTGAACTGTTAACATGAGGCACTATTTGTGTGAGTAACTCGCACTCACTCAGAGACTGAAGCTTTGAAATAACTGGGCTTCACTGCCTCAGCCACCTTGATCATTTTGGACGTTCCTTGTGAACTCATATACCCCCGTCCTTAGTCTTCTTCCTGTGGGGGTGACACTTGGATGTGGGCTGCATCATGGTAGGAAGAATCCATTGAAACCGACTAGCTTCTTCTGGTGGAGAAGCAGCCGTGGAAACATATCCTTTTTTGAGGCCCCTCCCCTAGTGCCCTCGGGACACTCATAAGGCCTCCTAAGAAGTACCACACTTATTTCCTTCAGTTATCCACCATATTGCCAGGAAGAAAGTGTTGACCATCCAAGCTCAAGAATTTGAGGCCCAGGCCCACTCTAGCACCACCATGGAACTGACCATGGTAGACTTTATTGCGGTGCTCCAGACCTTCAACTCTGAACTGAGAAAATGAAATCAAAATCAAGCCAGCCCTAAACACAGGTTTTCAGTCATTGAACTCCGAAGTTAGTGTCAAATTTAATGTGCTATAAAACTATGAAGACTTTGTGAACTTGAAGGTTTTGTAAATGGAGAAAAAAGTTGAACAACTGGAAACTATAAATACAGCCCATGATACTGCATAGGACACACTGCACTAACAGGTCAAAGCAGCAATTTTGAAATGTGCATATCTTGAAAACCACTTTCAGTGGAATAAAATCTTAGTCAGGGGCCAAGGGGAACGAGTAGAGGGGCCTGACTTACACACCTTCATGGTCGGTCTCTTTTCCTTAACCTTAGGCAATGAAGTTTTGGAGGTTAAGAAGGAGACCTGGGCCGTCCTGGTCAATCGGGCTAATGAGATACCACTGCTTAGTTTCGACGTGTCAGAGAAAATGAAGAGGTACTTAATACAGTGAGAAACTTTCCTTTCAAGACTTTGAATGCTGTCTCTGCCACAACATTACATTGGAGACACAGCAATGCAGACTATTGTTCTGTCCAATTACTGACAAGCTGAGGCACAAGAAAATGAAACCAAGATGAACCTTCCCATTTTTTGTGGATAAACCAATAAAATGCAACAACACATGGAATGGGAGGACACAGCAAAAACCCTGGAAATTTAGGTCCCACCACAGTGAGGTGACCTCTAAACATACAGTGATAAAAGAAGATCACAGAGGGGGAACTGGGTTGGCTCGTGGGAAAACGTGAAATCCCAAATGTAAGAAATTGTAGTTATTGGTTGAGGGGAATGAAAGCCCCTCCCAGGCAAAAGCCACAATTCTTCTAAGGCTGAACAACAAAAGTCACAAAATTAACCTGATCTTAACCCTCTAGTAACTTGTCACAAAGCAGTCAGGCTTAATTAGAGGCAAAGTGAAGTGTTTTTAATGTAGCACACAAATAGGAATAAAGTGAAAACACAACATAAGAAAAATCCCAAACCAATTTAGCATAATAGAGTAGATCGTAATAAACACAATGATACCATAATGGCACAAATCCATCAGTAAAACCAGAGTCATGAATTTTTAAAGTTACTAATGTAAAATAGGGACGGGTCAAAAGATTCTCCTCTCCATCTAGCCCTGGAGTTGTTGCAAAGTTATCCTTGTTAGCCTCTAGTTCATTCTCCTCCTTATCCACTTCATTTTCCTCATCATCATCCTCCTGCTCCTCTGCTGCAGCTTCCATTCTGCAGACCTCCTACCAGGCTCCGAGGGCTATCTCAAATGGAAATTTTGGAGAGCCTTTGGCTGTCTTTAGCCCCCTCTCCCTGCAGAACAATTTCAGCTCAGTCATACTGCAGCTTTCAAGTTTGTTGAGATCCAACTCCATCTTTGCAGGAGTTGCATCTCGATAAACTTGAAAGCTGGAAGGGTGCCCAAAGGCAAGACAGGAAAAGAATTTGGAAAAAGGAAAAAAAACATATGGCCAATCAAGAAGAATGTAAAGAAGTTGACTGATGTAAGATTATTCATGTGGGATTTTAGGTTTGTACAAATTCACTGAGTAGCACTGTTGAGATATAAAATTAAATATATTCATGATTGGCCCACTATGTACCATATAACTGTATATGCATATAAATAACCACATAGTATCACATAAATATATATATATGCTTTGCGAAAGATTCATGTAGGCCCGTTTAGACCTATTGATATAACTAGGGCCACCTTGTTTCGTTTCCCCGTGTTCATGTACTGTTTCCCAGAAGTCACGTGGGTTAGTTCTTGGTACAAAAACTATGTTGAATCACTCAGCCTGCTTCTCTGATCCTTTGTGCGTAGCTCAGGGAAACCCAAGGTCGCACCTGCCCCTCTTGTGGGGTGCGTACATTCTAGCAGAGCCTGTTCCTGTACTCCCCGGGCTCCAGATAGACAAGAGGGCATCTCACTGACCTGCCCCCGGAATAGCTTCAGCTTAGCTACTAGCAATCAATGGTGCCTTATATGGGTTTTCCTGCTGGCTCACTGACAACTTGTATTCTTCCTTGTAGGGTGTTAACCTGAATGTGTGAAAACGTATATATGCTTTGTATCACTTGCATTTCGTCAGTCTCCTCTGCGCACCTCCATGGGTCATGTGGACCGAGGCTCCCCTGCCAGGGCTTGTATTTGATTGAATAAACGATTCGACCTTCTCCATTGCCAACTGCCTTATTATTCCTTTATGTTATAAATGGGCTATTGGTAAGTATAGTCCGGACTTGTGAAATTTCGATTCCTTCAGTTGGCGACTCCGCCGGGACTCCGCAATAGGGTCGTCCCCTCCTGTAAACAGGAGCAGAAGGGACAGGGAGGAGTTCTGGCCGAGTGGGTGGACAAGCAGTATTTTGATCCGAAACACCCGCTTGTGGTAAGATAATGAGAGATTCCGCCCACAAGCCCAGTATCCCTCCCAGCTGCTGAAGACCCTACGCCGGAGTCCTACGGGCTTAACCCGAGAGAACAACAGGCTGTGTCGGTCTGTTTAGAAATCGGCAGTGGAGAAGTCGGGATCGGCCTGAGTGCACCAGGTGAGTGAGCTTTGCAATTGTATTAGGAAACGGACGCTTTAAGGAAGTGTTCATTTGGTAATAGCAGTCTGCTTTTTGTTGGTGGTCGGGGAAGCCGGTCCACAAGGGAATCAGAGGGGTCTGACGTTGCGGCGCAGGGGCTGCACGGGTAGACACCTCATGGATTTATTTGGTAAATATTGGAGATAATACTTGGTGCCTCGTGGAGCACGAAGTGCTCGCTCGGCTAAACTCACACCGGGGAAGCCCTGGGAGCAACTGGGTAAGTTAGGGTTTTGGAGCCTCGTGACCCGAAATCCAGCCCAATCAGAAAGTGACCAGTGGATGACCAGGGAGTGGGTTTGTGGTTTTTCCTACCAAGTGGCTTCAGTTCATTTGTGGTTGAATTTCGGATTGGTCTGGAATTCTTTTTGAATTGATTCCCCGAACGAGAGTCGACGGGCTCTGTTCGTTTCAGAAGACATGTCATTTGCATTGAATTTGTATTGAGCTCATTGTTACCCTGACGCGCTTTACAGCACTTTACATTGTTGGAAAATAGGAGGAGTATGAGAGAGTGAATGGTGAAGAGGGCGCGCCCGTATGAAAGAGATGATTGAAATTTGTAAATAAGAATTGTGCTATTATTATTGCCATGCCTTGTTTCAGCAAAATATGTTTCGGGTGCTGCTGTCGGAGAGGCGCTCAGTTGGAAGAAAGACAGCCTGCCCCTCCCGAAGGGAGCCCCAGTTTTGATATGTATGTTAAACATGGTCTTACACCAATTTTGTTCAAGACACTATGGCATAAATACACAAATGATAATACTGACTTGCAATGGCCCCTAACAGGGTCATTTGATGAGAAAAAGATTAATTACCTCCAAAATAAAATGTTTATGAAGAAAAGCCGCCAGTCGATGTTTGAGTCCTTGAACCTATGGTTAAAGGAGGCTAAACGGCGACGGATAAGGGAGGAGAAATTGGGAAAGATTAAATCTGGGCAGACTGTAACACAGAAAGCTATAGCTTACGATAAAGGAAAGGTAGAGGAAAATATCGCCCAAATGGATAGACAGTTTTGTTTGGAAACTGATAAAAGTTACGTGGCTCGACCCGATACCGGAGATGAGTTGGAGGACTTATTAGAAGCTCGCCCGCCTCCTCCTTATGCTCCACAGGGTTTATATCCAGCAGTGCCTCTGGCTAGAATGGTTCACCCCGGGGCCGCGTTGGTTATTAAGGACCCTATGGGAGCGGTGGCTACGGGCCGTCTGATGGGTCTGTACGGAGTGCGCTACTCCCCCCTCCCTCCCGCCGACCAACTACCTCACCCTTAATTTTGTTACAACCGGACACGGTTGTTTCTTCCCCTTTGCATTCGGTATTTCTCTCTCCCCCGGCTCGAAGCGCTATAGATCCTCGAGCTTTAGCTACCTTAGATACCACGCCTAAGCGTCTTGGGTCTGATTTGAGTGAACAACGGATTTTTACTAGATCCTCACTAGGTATGGAGGAAAGAAAGACTATAGTGAATCAGGCGTCCCAATGGATGCGGAATGCCATTTATACCATGGAAGACATTTGGAGCACCATGAAAGATTTTGAACCCGTTGCTCAGCAACTGGCTTTAGAAAATATGGCGATCCGATTAATTTCACTATGGGAACAGTGTTTTGAGGAAGGGTTCGCTCCTCAAATACTGAAGGATATAAGAGATCGAGCCCATAAGTTCCACTTACAGTCTGATGAAGTATATCAGAATGTAGCGACTCTCTTACAGTATCGAGAGCGAATGCATCGGAAATGTGCTGATTGGGGCGCCAAGCACCCTATGAGAGAGGTGCATCCTCTTTTCTTTCCAGAATTACCTGAAATAAAGGACGCAGGGGGCAATGTTACTAGAGCAAGGGTGGACGCAAGGCTTCAGGAACAATGGGTTTATACCCCTTGGAAACTAAGCGAGGTTCTTACATTAAAAGCCCAGCTCCCTGATCCCCGTAAGAATCCTACAGCTTACTATAAGGAATTGGCCGAGGCTGCCAATTCCGCTATTATGACTATAGCTGACATTGAGTTATTTTTTGGCCTTTTGATCCCGGTTGATATCTGGAGACAGATACATGATATGGATCATGTTCCCGAGCTAGGGGGAACATGGGATCAATTGAAGACTTGGTATAAGGAACGAAAACCTGGAGAGAAACCCCGAGATGAGATTCTAGCAGTACCAGATAAAATTATTACATTTATGCAGACCCTCCTCCCTCCTAAGAAAATAGATTGGGATAAATTAACGGCTTGTAAACAGAAGAAAGATGAGAGTGTTTCGGATTTCTTTACCAGGTTTGAGAAAAGATTCATAGATTTTAGTGGGCAGGATCTATCCACAGATGGGGGATACGACTGTTTGTAAATAGGTTTGTGACAAATTTGCTGCCAGAGATTATGTCTCGCCTCCAGGCAGCCGAGAGTACGTGGACCATGGCCACCCCATCCCTGATCCTCAGTATGGCTCAATATTACGAGCATAAAGAAAATAAAAGCAAGGAAAAAACTGAAAAGAAGACAAAAGATTTAAAGACCAGAGTCTTGTTGCAACAAGTTAGTAGAGGACAGATTGCAGGACGAGGTGGTCGTGGTTCCTCTCAAAGGGGTGTAGCCGTTGGTAGAGGAAGAGGAGGTCCCCCGAATATCGGTATTAATCAGTGCTCAGGAGTGGCACTGGAGAGCGGACTGTCCTTTTTTGTGGACAAGAAATGGCCCCAGTAGGGGACGAGGGCGGGGCCGGGGAAATATGGATCGAAATAGTATGCGAAGAGAGGAGGAGGATTCTCGACAAAACTATTTTGATAGCCCACAAAACAGACAGTACTATAATGAGAATTATAGGGAGGATGGGTACGACGGGCACGAATATGCATGAGACAGCCAAGGACAGAGAGGGGGCCACATTACAGTACCAGTTGACCAAGAGGGACCTTATGTACAAGGGGAACTGTTGGGAGCATCGGGAAAATTCCTATTGGATACTGGAGCAATGAATCGTTCAGTTGCTCATACAATGGTCCCAGGGGCTGCTCTGTTTGGCCAGAATAACGTATCAGTAGGTTTCTCTGGAATACCTGTGGTAAGCCCCGTTTCTAAGCCATTGCCTTTTACTGTAGGTCCTATTTCTATACAGTCACCTTTTCTGTTGACATCAAATTGTGGTGAGAATCTCTTGGGTTTGGATATTTTGAAGAAATTACATGCTCAAATTTATTATTCCCCGGACGGTGTATATTTGACAATGCAGAAACCTTCTTTGACAGACGCTCAATATTTTGCACAAAGTGAACGTCTTCCCCCTGAATTCTCTACAATTCCTCAGACACTGTGGGCTACAGGAGACACTGATGTTGGTCTGTTAAAGATAGCCTCCGTGTCCATTACCCTGAAACCTAATGCGCAGCTGCCTCGCATTCCACAGTATAAAATCTCACCAGAAGGTGAACGGGCTATGTTACACATTATTCGCGACCTTATTAAAAAGGGGGTAGTGGAAGAAACTGCGGCCAATACTTGTAATAGCCCGATTTTACCGATTTTGAAGAAAGCCCCAGTTGATGGTGCCCCAGATTATAAGGATACATATCGTTTTGTGATCGACCTTCGAGAGGTTAACAAAATAGTGGTTCCAAAGTATCCAGTGGTACCTGATATAACTGCTATTTTGACTATGATTCCTCCCACAGCTCAGTACTTCTCTATAATAGATCTAAAGAATGCCTTCTTTAGCATCCAGATACATCCTGATAGCAGGCATATCTTCGGATTCTCATTGGCTGGCCGAAGTTTTAGATTTACACGCGCCCCCCAAGGCTATACTGAAAGTCCTAGCATTTATAGCCAAGCCTTAAAAGCAGTTCTTGATGAATTAATTTTGCCAGCCGGGAATGCAATTATTCAATACGTAGATGATATATTGGTGGCCTCGGATACTCAGGAAGGATGCAAAGAGGCTACGGTGAAATTGTTACACCATTTGGCTAAGAAAGGAAATAAAGTGTCCCTTTCTAAATTCTAATATTGTCGACAGGAATTGACCTACATAGGCCATTTCCTGTCGAAAGCAGGGAGGCAATTAACTCCTAAACGAATATCTGTTATAACTAACATGTCTGTACCTCGTACTCAACGTGATGTTCGTGCTTTTCTTGGAATAACCTCCTACTGTCATCAATGGATTCCTTACTATTCACTACTCTCTAAACCCTTGTTGCATTTGACAACCAAAAATGTGCATGAACCCCTGCCCTGGACGGATGTATGTCAAGAAGCCTTTGAATCTTTAAAGTCTGCTCTATGTTCTGCACCTGTGTTGGGAACTCCAGATTACCGAAAACCTTTTTCACTTTATGTGCATGAGGTGGACGGTTGTTCATTATCAGTGTTAACACAGACTTTTGGTGGAAAACAGAGACCTTGTGCATTTTTCTCTTCCGTTTTAGATATTGTTGCTCGAGCCCTCCCAAGCTGTCTGAGGGCTACTGCTGCAGTGGCACTGGCCATCCGACAATCAGAGGGAATAGTCCTGAACACTGACATCACAGTCATGGTACCGCATGCTGTGGATATTCTTTTAAATAGAACTAAGACCTAACACCTGACAAGTGCCAGATTGACAGGATATGAATTGACATTATTTGCCCCTCACATTACGATTAAAAGATGTACTACCTTGAACCCAGCCACACTATTGCCTCTCCCGGAGAAAGATGAAAGAGTTGATGTCCATGATTGTGTATTTAGAACGGAAGAAGAAACAAAGGGGCGTGTAGATTTAACTGACACCCCTTTACTTGAACCAGAAGGGGAATTGTATGTGGATGGCTCTTGTTTTAAGCTACCAGATGGCACTGCAACAGCTGCATATGCCATTACGACTTTGAAGACAGTAGTGGAAACTGCATGGATTTCACACCACTCAGCCCAAGCAGCTGAACTAATAGCTTTGTTAAGGGCCTGCGAATTGAGTGAAGGTCTGAGGGTGAATATTTTTACAGACAGCCAGTACGCCTTTGGCGTCGCCCATAGTTTTGGGAGGCTGTGGAGGGAGAGGGGTTTCTTTACTACACATGGCCAGAAAATTCAACATGGTCCCCTGATAGATCGATTACTATTTGCTTTGACATTACCAAAGGAGTTGGGTATTATTAAATGCAGTGCTCACAAGAAAATCGTAGATGCTATTGGAAAAGAGAACGCCTTTGCCGATTCAGTAGCTAAGGAAACGGCACAGGCTAAAGGAAGTCCCATGTTTCCTAGTACCTCTGCGCGATGGACCACCGAAACATCCCTTTTTGATAATACCATTGAAAGTGTGAAAGAGTTACAGAAGGAAGCGACTATGGAAGACATACAGAGGTGGGAACAGGAGATTGGAAAATTAGACAAGAATGAATGTTGGATAGACCGGTCTGAGAAACAGCGATGGTTGCTCCCTAATGCATTGGTATATGCAGTAGTCACCATGGCACATGGTCCAGCTCACATAAGTGCAAAGGGAATTAGCGCAGTATTAGATCCAGTATGGAATAATCCAAACATTGCCAAAACAGCAGCCCACATTGTTAAATATTGCCCGGTGTGTTTATGGCATAATCCTGGAGGTAGAGAATCTGTCTTGAGTGGCAATTTTGCTCCACCATCCTTGCCTTTTGAAGTGATACAGATAGATTACATACAAATGGAACGTGTGAATAATTTGAAGTATGTATTGGTGGTGCTATGTGCTTTAAGTAAATGGGTCGAGGCCTACCCCACCAAAGATGCCACAGCAATTGCCACTGCTAAAATCCTAGTCAGGGAATATTTCCCTAGGTATTGTTTGCCCCGAATTATCTGGTCGGACAATGGGCCCCACTTTAATGCCTTGCTTGTACAAAGTGTTTGTGATGGATTAAAAATAAGACAAAAATTCCATGCTGCTAGACATCCACAATCAGCGGGTTTGGTGGAGAAATATAATGGTATCCTGAAGCTTAAAATGGCCAAAATTTGTGCAGACACCAGATTAAAATGGCCTGATACCGTCCCATTGACCCTATTGTCCCTTAGAACGACTCCTCATACTAGAACTGGTCTGTCCCCGTATGAGGTGATATTTGGCCGTCCCGCAAATGTGTGGGGAGTCCCCAGGCCCAGATCTTTTAGGGATATAGATTATCCATTGATGACAGATTACCTTTATGCATTGACTAAAGATCTGCGTTCTATTCATCAACAGGTATCGGACACATTGCAGCCACTACCGGAGGGTCCTGGACATCGTTTGAAGCCTGGCCAGTGGATACTGGTGAAGAATTATCGACGGACATCGAGTCTGGAGCCCAGGTGGTCCGAGCCCTACCAGATCATCTTGGTCACGAGGACGGCGGTGAAGGTGCATGGCCGCAAGCACTGGATACATGCAAGCCACGTGAAGCGCCTGCCGCTGCCCCTGCCTTCTGATCGGCAGAACAAAGACGGAGTGCCGAGTCAGGAAGGAGAGTGGATCAAAAGCTTTGTGCCCTTTTCGGATGCTCAAGAAAAAGGGCAATCTAGTGAAGTGTTGCCTGAAGGGGAAGGTGTGGCAGCTCAGTCAGAAGCAGTCACCAGTCCCGAGGTGCCACAAGGGATGACCGAGTCTGTTACCCATGCTACCGAATTGTTTTCTGACCAGGAGCAACCTGGCCATTGTCGATACGATCTGCCGCCCCGAAAACAGCGTGGTACCCCACTCTCTGATGGAAGAAATTAGAGCAAGACTTTTTGTTGAAAAACCTTGAATAGAGTGATTGGGGTACTGAGCGAGATACTGGACTGAACTCGCAGAGAGCTTGGAACATTGTGTTAATTAGGCTCTGTTCAGAAAGAAAGACTGAGTTAAGGGCCCCGATCGTACCTTTGAAATTTGAAAGTCTGCTTTTCCTTGGATGAGTGATAAGGGTCTGCCTGTGAGGCTCTAGAAAAAACTGACACAGGGAGAAGATCCCTTGGTGGGAAGAAGAAACCCTCTGGTGGTGTGCGTGCTTTCTGGATATAGAGATTAGTTTTGGACTTTTAGCAAGGGACCGAGATAGAATTGGAATTTTAGAGAGTATGTTCCCTTTTGATCGATTTATAATGGAGGATGAACGACCACTAGCCCCTCGGCGTCATATTCATAATATGCAACTGTTTTCCGGATGGCCCACCAGAGTGAAGGTGGCATTCGTTTCTTTTATTGTTATAATTACTGTAATAATGATGTGTATGTTTGTATACTTGGAATTTCAGAATCCCGTGCAGAAATTGTTGAAAACTACTCCTGCCCCAGAAGAGCATCTCTTATATTCTTTACCTCCGCATAAGGCTAGGCATAGGGAAACTTCTTCAAAGAATGTTTTTATTGAAATGTTGCATCAGACCCACAGTACCACAAACAAAACGAACTGCTGGGTCTGTGGTTTGTTACCGTCCGTTATGCATCAGCATGAGTTATTCATTTCCCTCCCTTTGTCCTATTTAGCTAGTTGTGAAGCATGGTGGCAACTGTTATCGTTAATGTATTCACACTATTTTGCAAATCCCAAAATATATTCAGAAATGGATTATGAAGCCATTTTGAAGTATATAGAGTGAGAGGATTTGATGCTGAAGGGGATGAAGGTCAGGGTTCTTTAGATCCAAATGCTTGTATGAATGTATATACTGATTCGAAGAATGATACCTGGTTGCAGGAAGAGATGCAGGATTTTGAACTTTTTAATTCTACTCTGTATTTCCAGCATTTTAAGGAACGTAATGTTACCAATGATAAAGCCCTGCCAATCCCTATAATTAATACCACCTCCCTATACTGTATTAGGGGACGAGGTCACGTTAAGGTAGGGAGTAGCACCTGTAATTACACTTATACATTGCAAACAGATAGTACTCCTCCCATGATCACGCCCCCAAATGTATACTTTGTATGCGGAGAAAATGCTTATACTTGGCTTCCTCGAGGATGGGCAGGACGGTGTTATCTGTCTTTTCTTTATCCCCCTGTGTATATTGCCCCTTCTGATTACCATAGGACCCATCGGTTAGTAAAAAGAGGGGTGGAATCTAATCGGACTATTAGAAGCTATGATACCGATAGTACTGTTCAGACAGATACCTCCCTGCAGCAGTTTGAAGATATTTCAAAGGGTCTAGTTCCATTCTGGGGTCCGATCTTCAATAGCCGAAATATAAGACGCTTGGCTAGAATAGTGGAAAATGTAGTTCAAACTACAACAGAGATATTAACCAACATTACCGTTGAACTTCAGGCTACAAGGCTCGTTTCTCTTCAAAATCGGATGGTGTTAGACGTCATCCTGGCAGATAGGGGTGGAGCCTGCCGCGTGATCGGCAGCTCTTGTTGCGTATTTATTCCTGATTCGGCCCCTACCATACATCTCGCGATCAAGAAATTACATCAACTAGCTAGCGAGATTCATGAAGAGAACGGCACTTGGTCCCTCAGTGGATGGTTCTGGGGCCTCTTGACTACATGGGGATTGAAAATATTCATGATCCTAGCAGGAGCCTTTGGGGTTATTTTCACGTGTTGTTTATGCCTCCAATGCGGCCCAGCGTGTTGTACTTTTTGTGCAAATAGGATAACGTCGGCTCTGACCCTTTCTAAACAGGAAAAGATAGAGAAACAAATGATTCAGAAGGAGGTAACAGACCTCATGCAGATTGATGAAGGGGTATTCGTGGAGTAAAGTAGTTATATTGGCCATAGTAGGCCAAAAGGGCCGTCTGTTGAGATATAAAATTAAATATATTCATGATTGGCCCACTATGTACCATATAACTGTATATGCATATAAATAACCACATAGTATCACATAAATATATACATATGCTTTGCGAAAGATTCATGTAGGCCTGTTTAGACCTATTGATATAACTAGGGCCACCTTGTTTCGTTTCCCCGTGTTCATGTAATGTTTCCCAGAAGTCACGTGGGTTAGTTCTTGGTACAAAAACTATGTTGAATCACTCAGCCTGCTTCTCTGATCCTTTGTGCGTAGCTCAGGGAAACCCAAGGTCGCACCTGCCCCTCTTGTGGGATGCGTGCATTCTAGCAGAGCCTGTTCCTGTACTCCTCGGGCTCAAGATAGACAAGAGGGCATCTCACTGACCTGCCCCCGGAATAGCTTCAGCTTAGCTACTAGCAATCAATGGTGCCTTATATGGGTTTTCCTGCTGGCTCACTGACAACTTGTATTCTTCCTTGTAGGGTGTTAACCTGAATGTGTGAAAACGTATATATGCTTTGTATCACTTGCATTTCGTCAGTCTCCTCTACGCACCTCCATGGGTTGTGTAGACCGAGGCTCCCCTGCCAGGGCTTGTATTTGATTGAATAAACGATTTGACCTTCTCCATTGCCGACTGCCTTATTATTCCTTTATGTTATATATGGGCTATTGGTAAGTATAGTCCGGACTTGTGAAATTTCGATTCCTTCAGCACTGTTAAAACAAGTACTGGATCCCACCACAGAGCACCAATCCAGGAATTTGGGAGTAGTGGTGGGGGGGGGGCACATCACTCAGGCAACAACTTCAATCCTTGTCAGGGTGAACTATAAAAGTCATTACATTAACTTGTGCTCAACCCCTTGGTAGTTTGGCACAAAGCAATGAGGCTTAACTTAGAGGAGAAATGCAAAGTATGTATACAGCAAACAAACAATAATAAAGTAAAAACAAAAAACAATAAAAATCCTAATCCGATTTAAAAAATAGAGTCAATTTTAATAAGTACAATAATGACAAAATGACAAAAGTACAATCAATAGATAAACCGATGTTATGAATTTTTAAAGTTTCTAATGTAAAATAGGGCCTGGGTCAGAAGATTATCTGTTCCTTCTAGCTCTGGAGTTGTTACAAAGTTATCCTCATCAGCCTGTATTTCATCTTCTTCCTCATCCACTTCATCCTTCTCTTCATCATCCTCCTACTCCTGTACTGCAACTTGCATTCTGTGGATGTCCTACCAGGCAGCGTTCAAGTTTGTCGAGATCCAACTCCATCTTTGCAAGAGCTGGCTCTCAACAAATAAACTGCACAGGTGCACAAATGTGATGTAGGAATAGAATTTGGAAAAAGGAAATAACATATGGCCAATCAAGAAGAATTTAAAGAGGTTGACTCTGATGTCAGAATATTTATATGGGACTTTAGGTTTGCACAAAATCACTGAGTGGCACTGCACAAACACAAGTACTGGATCCCCTCACTGAGCACCTATGTAAGAAATTGGGGTTAGTTGTTGGGGGTGCACGCCACTCAGGTAAAAACCTCAATCCTTGTCAGGATGGACCACAAAAGTCATCAAATGAACCTGTGCTTATCCCCTTGGTAGCTTGGCACAAGGCAGTCATGCCTAACCTAGAGGCAGAGAGAAAAGTATTTATGCAGCACACAAACAGTAATAAAGTGAAAATCCAAGACAAGAAAAATTCTAAACCAATTTAAAAAACAGAGTACATTTTAATAAATACAATAATACCAGAAGGACAAAATCCAATCAGTAAAACCGGAATTATGAGTTGTTATAACTTGTAATGTAAAATAGCACTAAAAATATCAAAGCGCCAACTGCAAGCATCTATTTGCACAAGACCATTTTATGGTCATATGTTCAGGCCGACCAGTGTGGAGCATGAGTTGGATACACGAGGTGGATTGGAACCAGTATCATCTTATCTTTGGACTTAGAAAAAAACCTGAAGAAAAGTTCCTGAGAAGGTAAAGTTCAGCAGAGTAAGGCAGCAGTCTCTTTCCGAGGAGGTGTCGTTGTTGTTGAGGAGCCACTAGATGAAGTCTCGGTGAGGCCAACAAAGATTGCAGGAAAAAGCTCTGAGTGGGACAAACCGGATTTCCAGATCGAGGAGCTTATTGTTGTTGATGGGGAATGGGGTAGATTTTTTCCTTTGGACTTAGAGAACTTTTTGGAAGCCTAAAACCTCCAGTGGAACAAAGCTGCTGGCTATAGCCAAAGAAGGCTCCACACGGCTGGATATCGTCATTGAGAGGTTCTAATGAACAGAACTTTCTGCTTTGACGAGGAATGTAGCTGGAGCTGCTGGAAGCCATGTCGACCGGCGATGTTCCTTTGGTAGATTGGCTAGCGGGTAGGTCTCATTCTTCTGTCTGCTCTTGAGGCACTTTTTGTTGACAATCTTTCTAATTCCCATCTTTTTGGGTTAGGCAGAAGCAGCATCTCTTATACTACTTCCAAAGGTAAAGCAGAGGCCAGGTGCAGGATTTTAAGGTGTCTGGAACTGTTATATGACAGAGAATAAAAATGTTCCTGTTTTATTACTAAAAATCATTACAAAACAAAAAATCCAAACAAAAGGAAAATCACAAAATATATGTTAAGAAATTGCAATAATAAAGCACATATATAACCTGTGTTGACAAAGTCAAGAATCATACAAAATCTTCAAAACTGGGGGTGATAATTATATTTCCCAGATGATATATGCCCCCCTGGATAAAAGCACCCAAAAGTATAATTTAATAAATCAAAAGTGGTTCTAGTGATACGTGAATGAAACAAAACCTCCTCAGGGTTGTAAAAGCAACTTCCTGAAACTGAATCAGTTATTATTATAATGTGGCATAAACCATTAAATAAATACCTTCACATGAAACTCTGACACATTTGAATATAAAGTGAACTGTAATATTATTATTCTATGTTGAAACTAATTATGCAATTGGCCAGACAATGGTTAAATACTAAATCTTGCATACAATCCCATAAAATCGAAAACTCAACTCAGCTTGAGTACGATTTAAAAACATGACGCCACCTCTGTATAGAAAGAGAGTAATACAGAGACAAAAAAAGAGTGTGATGACTACAGCAGCAATAAAAACTTAAAAGCACTGGGGACTAAACTTAGCTAATGCTCCAGAGAACAGTGTATTTTTTTTAAATTAAAGTGTAAAAAATTGGGGTAATGACACAATTCAGATATGTACCTGAGGACACATTTACAAGCCCCTTACGGCACGATTGCGCTGCCGTTGTGTCACTTTTTGTGACTCAGCAGCGGCGTAAACAATGCGCCACATTGTAGCCCATTTACAACATGACTCATCTAAGGAGATGCATCATGTTGTAAAGCCCTGCGTATTACTATACCTGCACTCAGGTATAATGTATGCAGGGTGGGCATTTCCACTCAAAAAGCCATGTAGAACTGAAGCAGTGAAGTTTACAACATTTCGCTGTCACTCTGCACCTTCACTGCGTGAAAATCCATATGCCTGCTAAGACCAGGTGTAAGGAATGACGCAGGGCTTTTTGAATGGGACTCACCTATCTGTTGTGGTGCAGTGCTGGAGTTGCATCACTTTCATGAGCAACTCCAGCAGTGCGTCACTTTTGTGCCAACAGATGCATCAGAATTTCTGGCGCAACTGTTAATCCGTGCGCCATGGAGCACTGTTTTGTAAATACAACGCATCCATGGTGGCTCAAGGACATTTGGCGCTGGCACAAGGTAACTGATGCATCTATGCAGGTGCGTCAGTTCCTTGTAAATGAGGCCCTTAGTGGTCCGGCAGTGCATTACAGCATCCTTACAAGTGTACCTTGTTTGATAGCATGCTGTGCTTGATATAAAGAGTCGCCCTCAATGCCTGACAGCCACACAAAAGGTGAGCAAAAGACTCGAGTTTGCAAGAGCAGAGCCTGCAACACAAATGAGAATACGAGACTGAAGACCATGACACCCTAACCTCTTTGGGAACAACTGGAATCGCATAAGCACATTTAAATGCCTCGCCCAGCTATTTACGTTTGCCTATAAATAATACTGCGCGTGAAGAATGTCATAAGATTCCAGAATATGCAATGCAAACTTATTCTTAGTGATGTCTGTCAGGTCTCCTGCTGACTTATTAATAGTGCTCAAGTATCCAATGCGGCTTTAAGAGACCAACCCCCAGATGCATCAAGCATCCATTTGGCGATTCCTTATTAGCGAAAAATAACGATTCGCTAATAAGGAATAGCAAAATGCTATGCAAGACGAACTCGCTTAAAAAATAGGGATTTCTTAAAATTCCTTAATTGCGACTTGCAAATTGCGAGTCGCAATTAAGATACCTTCCCATTCATTCCTATGTGCTTAGAGGCCCATAGGAATGAATGGGAAGACAATCTCAATTTGCGATTCTCAATTAGAGAATCGCAAATTGAGATTGCAATTTCAAGGGTGCCAGGGTGTCAAAAGGACACCTTGTTGCACCCCTGAAATCTGCATATGGGTATATCTTGCACACACAAATGCCCTAAGGGAATGTTTGTGTGTAAAATGGAACTTTGAAAAATGCACTTTAGTGCTTTTTTCAAAGTTTTTGCAAATTACAATGAAGTTCAACTTCATGGTAATTTGCGACCCCTATTAGCGAAATCGCTATTTTTTTTAACTTTAATGCATTGCATTTAAGGAATCTCAATTTGAGATTCCTTAAATGCAAGTAATCGCAATTTTGCGATTTCTTAAATAGCGATTTTTGCATTTGGGATGATGCATCCCAAATGCAAAAATACCGGTCGCAAAGGGGCAGATTCTGAGAATCTGCCCCTTTGCGAGCGGATTTTAGCTTGATGCATCTATGCCAAACTAGTTAGATTGTTGTTCCAAGTGTCGAAGATTTCTAGCAATTGGGTTGTTTCGGTTTGGTCGCTTGCCCATAAATTTAGAGCTGCGTTGTCCCTCCGTCCAAAAATGAATTCCTGATAGACCTCAAACTGCCCTGCTTTGCTCAGTGTAACAGATAGCTGTGTTTTAAAACGTCAGTTTTACAGACAAGATCTTGCTACAGTAACCCACACTCGAGGCACAGCTGAGCCCCGGAAGTACTTCAGGGAAGACGAAATAGGGGGCATATTACCAAGCAATAGCGATAATTATCGCTATTGCTTGGTTAGAGACAAAAATTTACCGCAGCGCTGCAGCGATTTTTACCGCAAATAAACCTTGGTATTACCAAGGTTTAACGCAAATGCGGTAAAAATCGCCGCAAAGCATGAATATCGCTGAAAAGTCAGCGATATTCATGCATTAGCGAGCTAATGCTCTTAGCCATGTTATCCACCTCCCATTGGATAACATGGCTAAGAACTGCTCAGGGCAGGTGTTAGCTTTTGGAGATATTCCCGCTTAGCGTGAATATCTCCAAAAGTTGGTAATAGGAGATAGCGATGTTAGCGACTGTTTTCAGTCGCTAACATCTTGACACGCCCACTTTGCATGTCATTAGTGATAAATATCACTGACATGCAAAGTGGGGCCCAAGATGGTCGCTATCTCCTACTAGCTGTCACTAACTGGTGTTAGCGGCAGCTAGGTAATAGGGAGATAATTTTATCTCCGCTTTCTTGGCTTTTAAAGCCAAAAAAGCGGAGATAAACCCCCTTGATAATATGCCCCCTAGATTCCTATATGCCTTGCAATGGATCTGGCCTGCCTGGGAACCCATGGTTGCTCATAAGACAAAGCTGGCAATAGTTTCTCTCTGGGCACAGTTAAAATGGGCGCGACCGATGGGCTAGAAAGTTTGGCTTGTACTCTACAATGTCCATAGGTGAGGCTAGCTCCTTTACTATTTAATTTTATCTGATGGAGGTGAGGTTACCTTTTGTCAGTTAGCCCCACATCAAGGGAACTGCAATCTGCTCTGTAACTCAGGATGGCAGGGCCCACGTGCCATTTCCTCAGTGCTTTATTTGCGTACTTGCCAAGGACCATTTCCTTGGATTCAGTTTAATTCAGTAAAAGATAGTTTTATCAAATAAGACCACATAGTTTGTATAGCACTCTTTGGAGGCCTAAGTATGCTTTTTTTTTTTTTTTTTTTTTTTTTTGTCGTAAGACATTTATTATGTACAAATGAAAAAGAAGATGCACACTGCGTCACGCCAACAACCCGGAGGCAGGCCGCTATCAGGCAAGTTATACAGAGATTACATAGAAATATCTCAGAGGCCATTATCCGGCCGGGTTGATCATTCAGAGGTAGACTTTAGATACAATAAAATCTTCAGTGTTTACAGTGCATCTCTAGCGAGTAAACGGTCTTACTTTTCTTACAGTGCTATTGACAATTGAAAGATAGCGAAAATCAATGAAGCCGCCCCTGAGTAAGCAGCAGTCAACCACCCGCCGCAGCAGCCTATAAATAGGATGTGTCTGTCAGCACCATTTTTCTCCCAACAGGACCCCCCAACAAGCTAAACCATAAACTCCAAACATAGGTGCAAGTACGTGGAAACAGCATCCATACATCACTCCAGTCCACAAAGGGGTCGTGCGGGCCAGCCACAGGTTGTCCAGATAGAGGGCCAGCCATGTATGGGGCGGGCACGGCGTGTCATCTTGGCTGTGTACGAATTAGCGAAGGACGTATGGGGTGGGGGGAAGGGGGGGAGGGGTAGTGAATTGTCCACAGGAGGACCGGTGGGACGGGGGGGGGGGCAGGGGACTCCATCCGGGTCAGTGGAGGCAGTAAACACATAACTTGCGTCTGGGCAGTTCCTGTCAATGTATGCGCGGGACAACGGGACCCCAATCATTAAACTACGCAGCGCGTACCTTCAGCCCATGTCGTCTGAAATACTCGTGGCACGTGAGGTACCTGGGGAGTCAGGGGCCGTGCGTTCTGTGGTCCACTGTACAAACGAGCCCCATATGTCAGTGGGTCTGGAAGCGGTGGGCATGGTCTCCCAATAGTGCGTCAGTTGTGTGTGGCCGTAAGTCACATCCCTGATCCAGCTCTCGAGTGTGGGGAGGGCCGGCCTGCCCCAGTGTAGAGCGATCTGCCGTTTGGCATACAACAGAAGTAACGCATGTAGTTTCCTGTCGCAGGGCTCAGTATTCTTAACATACCCCAGCAATCCCAGCAGTGGAGACGGTGAGTCACTCCTTTGTGTGATTTGATTGATGGCATTGAAGATCTCTGACCAGTATGCCCTCAGCTTGGGGCAGCTCCAAGCCACATGAATAAAGGTTGCATCGACACCTCCACATTTCCAGCAAGAGGCCTCCTCACGGATACCCATTCGGCGTAATAGTGTCGGAGTGCGGTAGTATCTGTGTAGGAATTTGAAGTGGATAAGCCGCAGTCTGTAACTTGGGGATAGAGCGGTGAGTTGCGCGCAGCAATATTCCCATGCGTCATCCGGAAGCAGGTCTCCCAGGTCCTCAGCCCAAGCTGTCTTGGCCTTGGCTACTGTCACCGGGGCTTGTTCCTGCATGCAGTTATATAATCTGGACACCAGCTTCTTAGGGGAAGGTCGTGAGAGCAAGTTTTGGAGGGCGGCTAGTGCGCAAGGCTCTTCCGGGAAGCACGGTCCTATCTTCTTGCAAGATTCCCTAAGAGAATGATATAGTAATTTGTCAGCAAACGAGCAGGGCTGGTCATCCCCATCCGCAGGCATCTCGAAAAATGAGCCATCCGGATATAGGTCAGCGAAGGTGAGAAGTCGATTCCCACGGATAGTGAGGACGTCACCTCTTGCCGTCAGACAAGGCAGCATCGGGTTGCCCCTCAGAGGAACCGCCGGCGCATAAAGCAGGGAGAGACCAGCCCGTTTCTGTAGCTCTCGCCAGGACCAGCGGACCATTTCCACTGTGTCCACCTCACGCGACGGGCACGTAACCTCTCCATATAGCGCCACTCGTAATGGTGAGGGGGCGACCACAGCCAGTTCCACCGCCACATGCGGCTGGTAGGGGGTGGGGTAGGCCCAGAAATGCAGGAACTGAGCTTGCGCACAGAGTGAATAGAGCTTCAAGTCCGGGGCTCCCAGGCCACCCTGTCGGAGCGGAAGCGTGAGTAGGTCCCAGGAGACTCTGGCTTGGCCGCCGGCCCACACCAGTTTCAGCAGCAGTGAGCGGACCCGGGCGTGGAAGTGCGATGTCATAGGTAGTGGTACGTTGACGAACAAGTACAAGAACTTGGGAAGGACCACCATTTTGGCCAGTGCAATTCTAGCGACCAGGGACAGCGGTAGCCTATTCCAGACTTCGACCTTTCCTTCCAGCCAGTCCACCGCCCTACCAAAATTCAGCGACCACAACTCCTGCACATCTCGGCTGATCCAGATGCCCAAATACTTGACAGCTTCCGTCTCCCACCTGAGGGGGTAGTCAGGGGCAGGTCTAACAGTGCTCTCCGTCAGGGGGAAGGCCACTGACTTCGCCCAATTAATGGATATCCCTGCCAAACCCTCAAATCTCACAAATTCCCGGAGTAGTGGGCTCAGGTTGTCCTTAGGGTTCAGAACGTACAGGGTGACATCGTCCGCGTACAGCGAGATCAGTAAGCTCCTAGCACTGAATCCGATGCCCCTGGCAGTGTGGTGCTGCCGAACTCGAGCCGCAAGTGGCTCCATTGCAATCGCAAAGAGGAGCGGGGACAGAGGGCAGCCCTGCCTAGTACCCCTTGAGACATCGAATGGCTTGGAGACGAGACCATTAACGCTCACTCGGGCTCTGGGTTTCGTGTAGATGAGCTTGATAAGGGTCATGAAGTTTGGGCTGAATCCCATCCGCCTTAGTACACTGAAGAGGTAGGGCCATTCTAAGGAGTCGAAGGCTTTGGTGGCGTCCAAAAACACCACCGCTGCCTGTACCGACGGGTGTAGATAGTGAAGGACCGAAAAGATCGTTCTGAGATTATGTGATGTTGCTCGGCCAGGGATGAATCCCGATTGATCTGGGAGCGCTATCATTGGCAACATCGGTTGTAATCTATCGGCAATTACCTTTGCGTATATCTTGGCATCCACGTTTATAAGGGACAGGGGCCTGTAAGAGTCCAGCTGTTGCTCATCTTTGTCTGGCTTGAGGAGCGTGACAATGAGAGCCTCACGCATGGAGTCCGGGAGGGAATTCGACTCGAGAGCCTCGACAAACACAGAGTGTAGTCTTGGCGCTAGCTCAGCCACGTAGGTTTTATAAAAGGAGGTGGTCAGGCCATCCGGGCCGGGAGCCTTATTGGCCGGCATGCTTTTGATCACTTGGGCGATATCTTGCACAGTGACGGTGAGGTCCATGTATTGTCTGTGGTTGTTGTTGAACCACACGAGTGCTATGGAGTCAAGGAAGTCTCGCAGTGACGCCGGCACCGTGGGCTGTTTTGAGGTGTACAGGGTAGCATAGAAGTCCGCGAAGGCGCCTAACACCGCCTCCTGGCCTACTATCAGACGTCCGGTGTTGTCATAGATAGTGTGTATGTAGTTCGACTGTGTGCGAGGAGCAATCAGTCTGGCAAGAGTCCTGCTTGGCCTATCTCCTTCCCCATACCTGCGCGCCTCTGCCTGCTTCCCTAGAAACCGCACCTCTCGCTCCGCCTCCTCATTAAATGCCAACAGTTTAGCTTTCAGAGCGCCAGCAGTCGCCAACGATGGGTCGGAGCTAAAAGCAACATCTAGGTCCTTCAGTTCCCCCTCAAGTTTAGTTAGCGCGTCTCTTATGGTGCGCAGGACCCCTGCTTTTCGTGCAATACATTGACCCCTTATAACGGCTTTAAATGCATCCCACACAATGGCTTCAGAAGTGGCAGACCCAGCATTCTCAGCAAAGTAATTAGTGATATCCTCTCTTATCTCCTCTACAAACACAGGGTCCGTGAGCGCGTGTGGGGGAAGGCGCCATTGGAACGCCCTATGTGCAGCGTCCGGGGGATGCAATACCAACATACACGGAGCATGGTCTGATAGTGATCTAGCCATAATGTCAACATGTGACACCCATGTCGCAACCTCAGGAGACACCAACCAGAAATCTAGTCGCGACCAAGCAGCCTTATGATGGGTGTAGCAGGTCCCCACTTTCGCTCCCGGATTCCTAACTCGCCACACATCTGAAAGTAGACCCTCACTCATGATGTCAGAGATCGCTTGACGCGCTCTAGTGTGCTGCGGTCTGCTCACACCTCTGCGATCCGTGTCATCATTCAACACAACATTGAAATCCCCCCCCCAACACAACCGTCTGGCAATCCAGCAACACAATTTTCGCCCATACATTTCTAAAAAAGTCAGGATCATCCACATTCGGGCCATAGATTGCAGCTAGAACAATGGGTCGCCCCTGTAAAGCCCCATGGAGCAGGACGTATCTCCCCTCCGCATCCCTCACATGTGAGTACTCCCGCCAATCCAACCCTCTGCGAATGAGTATAGCTACACCCCTCGCATAATTTGAGTAAATGGAAGAATAAACGTGCGCCCATCTTGAATTTTTCAACCTAGCTGAGGGGGTGACATTCAGATGTGTTTCTTGTAGGAAGCAAACATCTACATTGTGTCTTGACAACACGCCATGCAGCAAACGGGCCTTTTTGAAGTCCCCGAGGCCCCTAATGTTCCAAGTCCAGAGTTTGATACCTCCCATTAAAGCATTTGACAGCCCCGAACCCCCATCCCATAACCCCGCCTCCGGAAGTTATCCTGGCACCTAGACCTCATATCCGCAGACCCAGCGCATAGAAACATAGGCATGTGTGGTAGTACATTGCACCTAATATGAACAAAAACTCGCAACATATGAAAACCCCCCCTCCACCCCCTTCCCTCAGCAACCCCCCAATCAGGTCGTGACATATCCCAGTAACATGTACGCAATGCGTGGAAACACCCCAACAGCAACAACAAAGGGAGGCACCCCATGAGGCGTGGTGCGCTCGGCTAACACCCCCGTATATGCGGGGTGGCTACTATCAAATTTTAGTGTTCCTGGGTTCTGGCAGTGCCCCCACCCCATAGTCCTCAAGGTCCGCAGCCAACCAGTGTCCCAGTTGGAGCGCGGAGACGGCAGCACAAGCTGGTGCACAATGGCGTCTCAGTAACTTACCCCCAATTAGTCAGTTCGGGATGAGCAAACCTGTGCGAGAGTTCAATCCGGCTTTCAACTGTGACACAAAGGGGAAATCCGCAGCCCTGCCGGGTGAGCATGTCAGGGCCCTCAGTCGTTGTCACTCAGGTGCTCCGAAGCTTCCTCGAGTCTTGGCGATTTTCTCCTGGCCCCAGCGCAGATGTGTTTAGCGAATTTGAGGGCTGATTTGGCGTCAGTGAAGAAGTGAGAGGTGTTTTCGTGGTGGACCTTCAGCTTTGCCGGGTATAGGAGAGAGTAGGGCACGCCGGCTTGCAGTAGAACTTTCTTCGCTGGTAAGAATTCCTTCCGAGCCGCTTGCACCAGAGGGGTGAAATCTGGGTAGAAGGAGATGTGATTTCCCTGATGCGTGATCGTACCCTTCTCCCTCGCCAAACGTAGAATGACGTCCCTATCTTGGTAGTTAAGTAGTTTAGCCAGGATCGGACGCGGTGGGGCTCCCACCGGAGGTTTCTTTCCCAGGGACCTGTGTGCCCTCTCCACCGTGAACACCGGGGACAAGTCCGGGTCGAACAGTTCATGCAGGAGGCTCCACACAAACGACTCCATCTTTCCCGTGTTTGTAGTTTCTGGAATGCCCGTAATGCGGATGTTGGATCTTCTGGAGCGCGCTTCCAAATCGTCCGACTTGGCGCGCAAATTGTCGAGTTCCCGCTCCAGCGTCGTGATGTGCCGCTTAGCCTGTTGCTGGAATTCGCAACATTCGGTTTGCCTATTTTCGAGACAGTCCAGTCTCTTCTCGTGGGTGTCCACTTTAGCTTTCACGGTTTCGAGTTGCGCCGTCATGGTATCAAGTTTTGCATCAATGCTCTTCAGGCTGGTCCTCACCTCCATGATCAGGGCCCCGAAATCTATGTCCGGGGCAGCACCCTGCGATGACGATGCGCCAACATCCGGCTCCATCGTCGCGTTCTTTGGTGGCTTTCTACTGTCAAAAGTCAGCTTAGGCTGTTTGGCGTCAGGCTTCCCCATCTCAGCAGTCTAGAAATAGCCACCGGCCACGCAATGGGGTAGCACCCCCCTGTGCCACCGCTAGCAAGTGATCTGAATGAATGTGGCTGTCCAGGCGGCGCCAGTGCGCGCCAGGCGTGACTATACACACGCGGCAAGTAGGGCCAGCCGCGTTAATGACCTCTGTAAGTGCCCAGCGAGCTCAGCAAGTGTCAGCGGTAGCTGGGGCCATCTCTGGATTCAAAGTGGCGGGCTCCCGCAGTGCAATGAGGGGTCCGCTCTCACCACTAGAAAAGCTCCGCACTGGGGCTCCGGGGGTGCAGGGCTGCAAGGCGCCTCTCTGTGCGTGCAATTGTGTGTCCCACCAAGCTGAAGATCAGCGGGAGGTCTCGGCGCTGCTGTGGAACGGCAGAATCGACAGGGCTCCCCGTCCCTCCTTGGCGCCCTCTCACCTCCTCTCCGGTCGTCGCCTTGATGTGGCTGGCGCAGGCCCACTTCTCCGAACTCCGCCGGGCTCGACACTGGCCAGCGCCACCTTCGGCTGCTGAAGGATCACTGCACCGCGGCGCGGCTGTTCTGCCAAGCCGCGCCGGTCTCCGCTATCTCTCCTCAGCCTCCCGCCAGGGTAACTCTCCGTCGGCAGCAGCAGGGGTTATCAGCGAGGCACCCACGGCGATAATCGCTCAAGCAGCGTGGGCCTTCACAGCCGCGGCCCACAGTGTCTCGCGGCGTCCAGCGAGAAGCACTTCCGGCGCGGGTCAGGACCAGCCCGCCAGTCGGCAAAATAGTAGTTTGTCCCCGCTTCGAGGGGGAACCTTCCCCGCGCTCCCAACTCGGGTCGGAGGATCACCAGGGTGTGGGTAGCAGAACCCGGGAGGTGTGGGGTTCCGCAGTCGCCAGGAACAGGATTATGCAAGGATCAATCGTAGTAGCCGGCGGAGCTCACTCAAAGAGCGGCCATCTCGCTGCTCGGCTAGCCACGCCGAGGCCTAAGTATGCTTAATTCAATAAAATGATGTTGACATATTGAAAAAGTTGGATATGGTATTTGTGGACTTTGTGGCTAAACAATCTACCAGAGCTTAACGTTAGACTAACATCGGCTGTGTAAAGGTTAAAAAGAGTGGGGGGCAAAACACACCCCTGTTTTAAACTCCTATTGGTGTAAATATTGGATGAAACCCTTGGGTCGTCCCCATTTTTATTTGCACTCAAGTGTCCAAGTGTAGAGAAATTTGAAGCCTGAAGAAGACGTGGAGGGATTCCCTATGCCCATAACTTACTGCGTAAGTCTTTTTAGATTATCAGTGGCCCTTTTTAATTGATTTGATTCTAAAGTGAACAATTTCTTGAGTGTTGCAGTGATCTGTTTGCAAGATGTTAGGCTGCGTTTGCCCGAGCTCATTTCATTCAACAAGGAATGGATAACACCTAGCCATAGTGGTAGCACTTCTCAGCCCTAGAATTGGCAAAGACAGCCTGAAGATTCAGGCACTGTAAACTGTTTTAACACAGGTTTAATCTTACCATGTTCAGCTCATTCCAAGTCAGCGTCTTATGTGAACACAGGGAAGAATGAGCTCCGACGCAGGCATGTGTGCCTCGGAATTTGATGCAATGGCAAATAAAAATACAGTTAAATAATAATCAATCTCTTCTCTTACCATAATCGGGAAGTCCAATCATGGTGTAAATAGAAGGTGGGACTGGCTGAACTAAATTGAGTGCAGCATTTAGAGGAATTAGCTGAATATTAGAATGAAAGGGATGTATTACGTTACAATGCATGCTTTTACCACGCATGCCTTTACAACGCGGTTTTTACAACTCATACCTTTACAACGCATAGTGCTTTGGGGCGCTTGATAGTAAATAGTTTAATTTACTATTCCAACTCTAGTCCCCGTGGATAGTAGGGAAGGTGTTGGATAGTAAATTAAACCTATTCCCTATCCTAGAGCGCCCCCCAGCGCAATGCGTTGTAATGGTTTGCGTTGTAAAAGTTGCATCGTAATGGTAATGCGTTGTAAAAGTTTTGTTGCAAAGGTTGTTTACCGAATGAAAGAGTTGACTAATTACCCCAATGGGGCTTGTTTTAGTGGTTCTTGTTTTGAGACATTAGTAAGCTTGACTTAGACGGCCGCTGGGACAGGGTGCCAGAGAGATCCTCCCCCTCTAGCAAGATCAGATTAAACTTCCCAGTATTAATGAGCTACTATTCATGGAAAGAAAACATTCATTATTTGAGCTTCATTAAAGAGCAACATGTTCTCAGCCTATACAATATCCCCAAATTTCCCTGCAATAATGTTGCTGTACAGGTTGGCGTAATTATGCAATGTGCCATATTGTTGTGAGAAATTACCCAAATGTTACAAATTACGCCGGCGCAATTAAAATTTCACCCAGGTTTGATTATAAACCTAGCATTATGCCTGATTATAAAGGCATTTTTAATATCCAGGTATCTTTCTCCAGTTGTGCTTTCTTTTCAGCTATAATTTTATAGCCAGCTGAGCATGTGCAAATGTACACATTAAATGGATCCTCCGGGCAGGAGTTTAACCCTAACTCTTAACTGCTGCAATATAAAAGCTGGATTAAAATTACTTAAAAATGATCAAATAAATAGCCATGTAATTTTTGTTTTTCACAACCTAAATGACCCTAAGTGAATCTAAATAATTACGCAAACACAAGGAGATGAAACGTTTCAGACACCCACCCCCTGTCACAGATCTGAGTTGAATCCATCATCGTCCTTTAGCTCACATTGCCACCGCAGTTCAGACACAGCTATATGCAAACCAGTCTTGACCCTGTGACTCATGGGAACAGTCCAGCCCGAACTGCCAAGCCATGTCTTCCCTGGACCGAAAACAAGCATCCTGGGACTGGTTTCGGGGTAACAGTCCTCATCAGCCAGGCTAGCTTGAATCCTGTGGCAAAGTGAGCAATGGACCCATGTCTGGGCATACCCTCTCAACTTAGGGCGAACAAAGCAAACAGAAGGAGATGCTAGATGGAGCGCTGACACTTTTCAGACTCTCACCCCCAGTCACAGATCTGGGTTGAATCCATCATCGTTTTTAGCTCACTTCGCCACCCCAGTTCAGAATTACCCAAATGCTATAAATTATGCCGACATAATCTATATTTCACCCGGGTCTGATTATAAATTTAGCATTATGCCTGATTATAAAGAAATGTTATAATATCCAGGTATCTTTCTCCAGTCGTGCTTTCTTTTTAGTTATAATTTTATAGCCGGCTGGGAATGTGCAAATGTACACATTAAATGGATCCTCTGGGCAGGAGTTTAACCCTAACTCCTAACTGCTGCAAGATAAAAGCTGGATTCAAATTACTTAAAAATGATCAAATAAATAGCCTTGGAATTTTAGTATTTCACAACAGAAATGACCCTAAGGGAATCTAAATAATTACTCATGTAAGCGTAAGATCATGCTTGGACTGACATCAAAAGACAACAAACATTGGTGAAGCCAAAAGGTCTAATTTGGCTGCTAGGAATTTGGCTTTGTCAATGCTTATCTATCATTTTGTTTTATCATGTTTTTTGAAAACTTTTGTTGTTGGAGAAGGTGCTGGGCCTTCATCAGTCTCACAGAATTGGATAAAAGCAAAAACATTTTGGGGTTTCAAAAAGCACTCATTGTCACAGTAGTGTCTGGCGCAGAAGTGAACTATTTTGTTTGTGGATTTGCTCATTATGAAGGGCAGATTGCCATCATTGACATTAAAGTTAGCCAATGTCTGAAGTGGTTTACTCACTGCACATGCAGCATGCTGTAGTGGGCAGAATAAAGTTATAAATGAGACACCAACAGAACACGGAATGAAATGGGATTGCTGATGTCCCCTGCTGGTACATTTACTATACCTAAAATGCCAATACATATAATTTTAGTAAAATCAAAAGGTGTTTTAACAGTTAAAAATACTACCACATCATTCAACAAGAAAAAAAACAAAGGATTAGCAAAGTCAATAGGTATGTAATTAATCTGTTTATGACTATGAATACAGGCATTCAATGCCTGTTTGGAATAGCACATTAAAGGCAGACATATTGATGCAGGTTATGATGTTGTTTGGAAAGCCTCAGATCCCAGGTTGAAGGCTTTCCTACCGACATCTCTGTTTTCAATATCGACTGCCTAATAACAATGTAGGTGGTTGGAATTAAAACCAGTCGGTCATTCCGGCTGGATTCTGATGGGCTCTAGGAGCCCATGGGCCAGTTGGAGGCTCCAACGTAATCCCTGAGGACGGTGTTTTGCCCTCAAGTTTACGATGTCAGTTCCTGACAGGCTTTATATGTTGGACTTTCCGACATGGAAAGCCTATCAGAAAGTGATTTTGGGGCCCCCATTTCTCCACGGCCTCTGGTTGATGGCCAAGGTTGCCATACGGTGCAGGGATTAACAGAATCTTCAATTTTTTAATAGGAGCTTGTGCTACAGCCAGTTTACAGCCGCAGCACAAGCTCCCATCGAGAAATGGAAGTGTGCTACTGCACCATATGTGATTGCATTATAATGGAGGTGTGTGGGACCGTCGACTGAAGACAGCTGTGAAGTTAGGAGAACGTGAGCCCGCCCGACATCGTAATCAGGCCATTGTCTTCAGAAGGAGTCATAGCTCCTGGTGGGGAAGGGAGCGAAAGTGGGAGAAGGTCCGGAAAGGAGACATTGTATCTTGAAGGTGAGGGGAGGACAGAGGAAGTGAAGAGGAGACTGGAATGGGTCTAAGGTGAGAGTAATTTGGTAGTGAAGGGAGAGGAGTTGGATGTGGGTGTGGGTGTAGTGTGGGTATGGGTGAGGGGTGGACGGCAGTGATGCTTGATGGCGAAGAAAGAAGGGAGGAAGGGGAGATGAGGAGGAAGTGAGAAGCAAGAAGTCAGGAGCGGGTGCAAGGTGAAAGGGGGGTGATGGTGAAGGGAGACAATGATCAGAGTGGGTGTGAAGAGCAGGACAGTTACTCTGAAAGCAGAGGGGAGGAGGGGCGAGGTGATAAGGAAAAGGATCGGATCTAAGGATGGAGAAGGATGGAGAAGGCCATGGCTAGTGGAGATGAAGCAGATGTTGGTGTGAGGAGCAGTTCGGTAACTCCTCATGGCAAGTGGAAAATGGAGCCTACCCCTCGTTTTGTGCCCAGAAAGATCACCACCGTGGCCCCGTTCGGCCAACCCGGAAGCCAAGCACTCCTGCCCGTGACAGGGGCGGGGCCTGCACCGGGCCGGAAGACGCCAGAGAAGCTGCAGCGCACCTCGCGGGTCTCCCGAGTGATGAGGGAGACCGGAGAAGCCCCGCAAGGTGCAGCTTTTGGTGCCGATGGTGGAGGGGGCATGAGGCACAGTGTCGGTGCCTGCCCCCACTGCGTATAGAAGGAGGGAGCGGTACAAGCTCCATGCAGGGCGGAGCACCTGTGCCGTCCAGACAACGCGGGAGAGCGCAGGAGAGACACCACCGAGAGAGAGCCGGTAAGAGAGGGATCAGGGTTGTGTCTGGTTGTTTCTCGAGTGGCCCCACTTGGCAGCAGGCCACTCCAACAGGATTGGCATACTCAGTTTAGTGCCTACAGGGCGCCAGCTCAGGGCACCGTTGTTTCTCGAGCCCGCGTGGCTCCAACGGGCCTCACTATTTCCCGAGCCTAGTTGGCTCCAAAGGGGGCTATATTTCTTTGAAAGGGTCCAGAGGGGCCCATGTTCTTTCCCGCATTTCTGCCCCCATTGCTCCCAGAGCCTAGATGGCTCCAATGTGTGGCAATACCTATTTACCCAGGCCCAGAGGGCCCCATGCTTTCTTAGGGACCATAATTAGTTCTAAAGAGCCTAGGCGGCTCCAACGCTTTGCACATTTATCCTAAGGGCCAGTGAGGGCCCATGCCGCATTTGCTGACTTTCACAGCTGCCCTACAAGTAGTGGGCAGCTGCACCGTTTAGGACTTTTGATTTTCGGGGGACATGTCTTTTTAATCCAGGAGTGAGACGCACTCCTTCACCCCTACTTTGGCCTGCACAGCTGTGCAGCACTTAGTGCCAACTGCAATGTTTAGGCCTTAATTTCAGTCTCACAGCTGCCCAGCAACTAGTGGGCAGCTGCCACGTGTAGGTTTGCGCCAAGTGCGCCCCTGTGACTGTGGCTGCATTTGCAGCAACCCTGACTTTGGACAGAGGACATTTGAGCCCCTTATAGATGGCCAGTTGGCCCAGGGGACTATTAGGTTTGTAGGCCGCAAGGCCCTAATGTCATTTTTATAGGTGCTAGGAAATGTAATGTTTGTAGTATGATTTATGCACCTTGATTTATGCTGTAAATGTGCTTTTATGCTTATTAGGTTTTACCTATTCTGTTATTTCTCTACTCTGGTCTAGGTTTGATCTATTACCTACTGCAGGTTATGTTACTAAGTTTATTTTCTGATGCAAGATTGTTTAGGAATTATGGTTTATCCTATTTTAGCTTTTGAGGTTGGCGCAGAACAGAGTTCTCGCCTTATGTGATACTGTACCTGTTCTGATTTATGTTACAGGTTGACGCTGAGTATAGTGTCTGCCAGTGATTACTGGCTGTGTTCTAAGTTCCTGATTTATTCTTACTTTTTACTATTTCTTTACCAAGTGCTAATTCTGACAGTGGCCCACGTGGCCCTGTCATGTGTAAATAATCCCTTGTAAATATTGCCTGTGCCAGTTGGCACAGTGTATATTGTGTATTTACTATCTGATGTGTTTTTATTATAATACAAAGGCTATTTTTATACAACCTTGTGTGCAGTTGCTTTTGTGGTGTGCCTGGTGTGTTGTTACTGTGTGTGTTATGCAAATGCTTTACACATCGCCACCGAGATAAGCCTAGCTGCTCGTGCCAAGCTACCAAGGGGATGAGCAGGGGTTATCTTTGGCGTTTAACTCCCTTTCCCTGACTAGAGTGGTGGTCTCTGCTTGGCTTTGGCGCAAGCCTTAGCCAACCAGAGATCCCCATTTCTAACACTGATCAATCCCATGGACCCTAAAATTGTCACCCAAAGTCTCACAAGTTTGGAGATATCAGGATGGCCATTTTAGTGTCAGGCATCCCAATCTTAAAACATAAGCATTATAATCACACTTCCATTCAAATCCAGATTTTCTTTTTACTGCTGAAAAAGAATTACTTTAGGTATACAATTCATGTATGACATAAATGAATGCTTGGTGAATGAGTATAAAAGAAATATAAACTAAGTATAAAATAGTCCTGCACCCTTGTGAAATGTAATGCAAACACACCATTTGACGCAGACTGATACACCAGACAGTTAATACCAGTTGGTGACAGAATAGACAGATCTAAAAGCCACTTATAAGCATTGTTAGAGAATTAGTAACACGTTGTCCGGAGGTGGACCTAAAAAGAACGGCACATTCTGCAACACACTTTAAAATACTCAAGAGTTTAAATCGCCTAATGGATATGGAGATAATGTTCTTGTCTCTTGATGATCAACATCCAAACTTTGTTTTAAAATATATCAATGATATTAGAGAGGACAATATTCCTAGACTCCTGAGGGTGTTTGTCTTCTATTCTTAAGAAGTGCAGAAACAGCTACATTCAGCAAGCATTGGCAAAGGTCATAGGTCTTGCCTTTTTGACAGTTGGCATTGCAAATGCTTCTTCCCAATATTGCTAAGCATTGGTAAAAGAAAATGCTTTAGGCTGAGGCAGTGCAGAATCGGCAAAAAAAAGATAATAATCACAATGACTTGTACCCGCACATGTGTCATTGGGTATTCATGCATATGCGTCATGCAGGGATTTAAGTGCGATGAAAAAACAGGGTGGTCGCTCAAAGGGGCGTGGCCAATGTAATTAAGGGCGTAGCATAAAAAGAAAGCTAAAAATCTGTGCTTAGCATAGTGTGCCGCCCAACTGGTATTTTGCTCTTTCTGTCATTGCATGCAGCCAGATATATAATGAGAACAAGAAAAGAACTCCCTCTTGACCTATAACTACTTAAACCATAGGAGTAACCTCTCAAACATAGGGCATATACCAACAATGTCTACACAAGATGAAAAGTTTTTTTCATTTTATTTCATTTTAGCAGTTTAAAAAGTCATTTTTTTCCTCCTCTTTTTTTATTACTCCTTTTTTATATCATATTTTTCAAAATTCATCAGTTATAAAAAATATATACATTTTACACAATAGCTACAAAAAAACATTTTACAACACAATCAAATTGTCCTTATTTCTTCAAATTTATGCAAAACATGAAATCAATTAAATAAGCACACCAGGTAAAGAGCCAGGCACACACACCAGACATCCTCCTAAACATCCATTCCATCACAAAGACAGCAAAAAAAGGAGATTTCCTATAACATTGAGACTGTAGTCCAGTAAATGACCAAAGTCATTTAGATTTCAAAAGGAGAAGAAAGGTCGACGCGTTTCGGTGGAAATGCCGCATAAGGGACCACCTTCATCAGGACCAAACAGACAGTATGGTATAGGATCTCTCAACCTGGGGTGCAGATCTGGAACGATATGCACAAGAAAGAAGTAATTTACTAATATGCCCTACAATACATAGTCTGTTTTAAATCACATTTGAGACAACAGAATGGACCATTGTACATACTCAAAAGTTCATCCAACTTGACACTAACAAACGTAACCTTATAACCCATAAGCCACAGTGTGATATCCAGTAACACAAGCGAAAGAGCAATTTATTTTTATTTTTATGATGCAGTTGATATACATATCATCTAGCACAAAGAAGGAACCTCTTCAGTATGTACCTTTCTAGGACACGTACAGGCATTTAAGGGTGTTTCTACTCGTTTCCAAACACTTAAGCCCGATCTAATGCAAGGAGAGCATGGAAATTATTTTAATCTTTCAGCTTGTATACAGAACCTTACATTTTACTGTATACTGGACAAGCATGGACACTCATAATTACCTGGAGATATGTAGATGTTCACCAGGCCAGATTTATATTCCTTTTTTATTAATGGATAAGGCAGCTGTTTTTTTAGGAACCTATAACAATAACGAAAGTTGCTGTTCAACCCTGATAACATCCTAGCACATATTTAAACTATATGCCTACCAAAGAAAAAACCTTTTTACCTGTATACTGGATATCACACTGTGGCTTATGGGTTATAAGGTTATGTTTGTTAGTGTCAAGTTGGATGAACTTTTGAGTATGTACAATGGTCCATTCTGTTGTCTCAAATGTGATTTAAAACAGACTATGTATTGTAGGGCATATTAGTAAATTACTTCTTTCTTGTGCATATCGTTCCAGATCTGCACCCCAGGTTGAGAGATCCTATACCATACTGTCTGTTTGGTCCTGATGAAGGTGGTCCCTTATGCGGCATTTCCACCGAAACGCGTCGACCTTTCTTCTCCTTTTGAAATCTAAATGACTTTGGTCATTTACTGGACTACAGTCTCAATGTTATAGGAAATCTCCTTTTTTTGCTGTCTTTGTGATGGAATGGATGTTTAGGAGGATGTCTGTGGTGTGTGCGTGGCTCTTTACCTGGTGTGCTTATTTAATTGATTTCATGTTTTGCATAAATTTGAAGAAATAAGGACAATTTGATTGTGTTGTAAAATGTTTTTTTGTAGCTATTGTGTAAAATGTATATATTTTTTATAACGGATAAATTTTGAAAAATATGATATAGAAAAGGAGTAATAAAAAAAAGAGGAGGAAAAAAATGACTTTTTAAACTGCTAAAATGAAATAAAATGAAAAAAACTTTTCATCTTGTGTAGACATTGTTGGTATATGCCCTATGTTTGAGAGGTTACTCCTATGGTTTAAGTAGTTATAGGTCAAGAGGGAGTTCTTTTCTTGTTCTTGTTATTGCCTTCCCCTCTACTCCCTGACCTGAAAGCAATTCCCAGAGGGGGTCCCCTTTCCTTACTTATTGGTATCGCGGTTATTTAACTGTGGGATTTTTTGTATGAGTAGTAGTATGAACATTTGACACAACCTTTGGACCATAGTTAACTATTGATATGAGTGATAACTGTTTGTGATATATGTGGTGGTGGTTTATATTTGTTTTCTAATTTTTTGAGTCACTCACTCCTAATTATAGATAGTCTAAAATGGAAGGAATTAAAACTTTCGGGTTCACCGATGAAGACTTTTCAGCATTGGTAGGCAGAGCCCTTACTAGTGATAGTGTGATCCCAGTACAACAAAGTGAAAATCCGGAATGGAATAACCTGCTCAATATGAGGAAGAGACTGAAGCGCATGGAATCACATGCACATTATATGCTTCAATACCTAAAATCTGGAGTCATTCCGTCAGGCCTGCGAGTTAGGAATGTACCGGCCCTGTTTATAGAAGTCAGAAAGTTCCTGGAGCGGTGGTCGCTTATTGCCAACCGCTGCCCCAGGGACTGGATGATGCTGATTATTGAGACAGCTAGAGATATGATGGAAGCCTTGAATAAAGAAATTATATCGTTGGAGGATAAAATTAAATACGTCCACAGCACTTGACGAGGCAAAGGCCAGATTGGAAAGGATTAACACTGATATGAAAGATTTTAAAATATATCTTACTAACAAAAAAACTGACAAATTAAAAAAGGACATTAGATGGTATACTCAGGAAAAGGCATATCCCTACCTGCAGGCCAACATTTATCAAGAATCTAATTACAACCAAGGGCAATCAGGAAACACAAACAGATATCGTAGACGAGGCATTAATTTCTCCGATACATTTTCTACTGATTCTGATAATGAGATAGGCCAGGACAATGAAGGACAATACTATGAGGGAAGACCTTTTCGAGGTAGACCTATGGGACACCAGCCATACCGAGGGCAATCATCTCCTTTTTTAGGGAGAGGTCAGTTTCGTGGAAGGAACAAACGCTGGGATCCAGACAGGAGGGAACCACAGCAGGGAGCCCCTCTACATCAACAGCCATATGTAAAAACCAGACACAACCAATACTGGCGTTAAATACTGATGACATGATCACACTAAACAGGAATGATGATCTACCAATCTTTAATCTGTCATCTATACAGTTGAACAATGAGGAACGTTCTGTGTTGAGCAGAGGCCTCTCGTTTGTTCCTAGTACCCACCCTAACATCTTCAAATTATACCAAGATCTATTTTCCTTTTTCAGGAAGGTCCGTTTGAAAAAGTTTTTTTTAGACCGCCCAGCAGTAACGAGCGAGACCAACCGCTCAAACTGCAAACCCCCATCACAATTTACCCCAACCTTGGAAATGGTTGGCCCGGAGGTTCATGTCTTTGAACAAACTGTTTTAAAGGAAGTTGGTAGGCTAACTAAGACATCTCAATCCGTTCGTTATAACCTCACGATAACAGAAAATAAGGCACTTCAAACCTTAAAATCCAACAAAGAATTGATTGTGAAACCATGTGATAAAGGGGGAGGGATTGCTGTTCTTGATAAGGTGGATTACGAAAAAAAGATGAATAACATGTTGTCAGTGACCCACCATTACAGGAAAGCACATCCAAGGGACCTAATGAAACTCAAACGAACTATTGAGGATATAACTAGTCAAGCTCTGGAGAGAGGTGACATCTGCCAACAGGAGTTTAATTTCCTTAATAAATCTTGTCCTGTAACCCCAGCCCTCTATGGACTCCCAAAAACTCATAAATGTGTAACTGACCCTCCTATGCGGCCAATCATTTCTACCATTGGCTCCAGCACCGAGCCACTTTCAAAATTTGTTGATTCCTTCTTATGTCCGCTAACCCGGACTTATACCTCCTTTATTCGCGATACTGGTGACATTATCTCGAAATTGGAAGGTATGGCATTTAATCCTCAGACGGAGATACTCGTGACGCTTGACATTGAGGCGTTGTACACCAACATCCCTCAGTGTCAAGCGTTACAGTCAGTTGCCGACCTCCTCTCCAGGACTCCGGGTGATAGACCTGACAGGTTTATACTTGAATGCCTGGAAGTTGTTTTATTTAACAACTTTTTTGAGTTCAATGGGGCGCTCTTCCTACAAATTATGGGTACCAGCATGGGGGCATCTTGTGCCCCCAGTGTAGCGAATATCTATATGGGGGAGTGGGAGAGGAGAAATATCTTTAATGAAGTGGCTCCATTCTTTGATAATGTTATCACATGGAGGCGCTTCATCGATGATATTTTCCTGATTTGGAGAGGCGATGAAGAGTCCCTAAAAGAATACCTATTATGGCTTAATGCCAGCGACAGCAACTTAACCTTTACTGCCAATAGTAGCCCACAAAGTGTGGAATTCCTGGATATTTGTATATCCGTAATCAACACTGTTCTGGAGGTAAGTCTATTCCGAAAACCCACAGCCAAAAATACAATCCTACAATATCAAAGCTACCACCCCTCCATACAAAAAGATTCAATCCCGTTTGGAGAATTTCTTCGCATTCGAAGAAATTGCAGTACTATGTCGGAATTTCATAGACATGGAGATGCTCTGAGATCTAGGCTGCTAATCAGAGGTTATCCGAAACGACTAGTACGCCATGCCTATAAGAGGGCTAAGTACTATGATAGAGATGCACTATTAGAAGGCAATCAACGAGCCAAGAAAGATCAAGTGGTCTGTGTGGTGAACCATTCCCCGTTCAACTTTAAACTTAAGAATATCATTCAGCGAAACTGGAAAACATTGAACATAGGAGATGAAGAGTCCAATTTAGAACCACCCCTAGTAGCATTCCGCAGGAATCGTAATCTACGGGACATTTTGGTCCATACAAGAATGGAAGGTGCTAATAAGATGAGACAAAGTACCATCACAGGATTACCACCTGTTCTAGGAAATCACAGATGTGGCGGCTGCCATGCATGTGATACTGCCCAAGTTACTGATTGCCTTGTACATAAGGATAAACAGATTGTACTTAAGGATTTCACTAATTGTCGGAGCAAAAACATAATTTACAGTATTCTTTGCCCCTGCAATATGATATATATAGGGGAAACAGGACGTGAATTCCGTGTCCGCCTGAGCGAACACAAATCTGCAATCCGTAACAAGCGCATTGAAGCGCCCCTTGTTAAACACTTCAACGAAAAAGGTCACTTGGAAAATGAAATTCGTTGGTGTATTCTCGAAAAGGTAAAGGGTAGTGTTGGTATTCCTATGGATATCTCACGCAAACGACGTGAGTGCTTTTGGATTTTTTTCCTCGACTCTGTAAAGCAGGGATTGAATGAGGAGATCCAGTGGATTATAACTAAACCCTGGTAACTATTACCAACTTAAATTACAAGGGCTCTGGAATACTTCTCTGAATACCTGCCAGAAATTGAGGTTAGAAATTTAGGTATCATGTAGTGAAGTCATGACATTATCTGTGCTGTGCTGAGATTCAGATATGTCTTTATTACTTTTTGTGGAATACCGATAATTGTATTATTTTCCTTGGGACGAGTCAGTAACAAATGTGTGCGAAAACAATAAATAGAAGTACCTCCATCCTCCCTAGCATTGTAAAACTATTTTGCACCATGAGTGCAGTTTGTGTAACTGACTAAGAATATGTTACCATTTTCAAGTGTATATTGACATCGTAGGTACCAATTTGGATGTCTGGTCTAAATACCCTGTGCACGTGATGAGCTAGGGAAAGTGACGCTTATCTAGTTGGTTATTATACTTGAGTCTTGTGCCTTTCTATAGGGACCATTAGAATAAGACTGCAGTCCTTTATTGCCTTATTGACATCACCTCAAGATAGCGGCTCTGGGTTAGTCCGTTTTCTATCTTTAGTGCTCTTGTCAACGTATCGAAGTCGAGATTGTGAATATTAGTTAGGTATTTGCTTTTTTCTACCCAATTTATACATGTAGGCAGTTGCTGTTTCGGTGAATGGAGTTCCTAGTAACATATTGTAAGCGTTTCTTCAAAGTTCGCTAAACACTACTCTAAGATGGCGGTAGCGTATGGTCCGTTTTTTATGTCTTCGCGTCTTGATTCAGAGCAATAGATTACGGGCAGACCCCGCAGCTGTAGCGTATTGCTGGACTCTGGCGGGCTATTTAAGAGGGAGGTTACTACCTATAATCGCGGAGTAAACTACGGACGACGGCAGAGGCGGCTTGCATTGGGGACCAGGATCTTTGGATCTTGCAAAATGTAAGTAAACGGCGGGATCCAGATCGAATAATTGTTAGAATATGTATTAGAATTTTGTGGGAGGTACTGACCGCTTTGTTTAAACTAAAAGGGGATGGTATACTCTAATTAAAACATGTGCGTCTCGAGTTTCGAGTCTGCCAAAACGGGATGGTATACTTGAACCCAAATGTGTGTGCATTTAATTTCGGCTTTGGCAGAGCACACACGCTGGGTGCAACAATGGAACGTTGGTCCCAGAATGATTGGTTTCTAGAACAGATGTCTGTTTCCTGTGGGAGACCTTGACCAACCTACTGTATTAAAAGGGGATGGAATACTCTTACTAGAAATTTGTGTTTCTCTAATATCGACCCTGCCAAAAAGAGATGGTATGCTCTAACTCAAATGTATGTGCACTTAATTTTGGCTTTGGCAGAGCACACATGGTTGGATGCAAGTCTTGCATTTTCTTAATGTAGAAGAGAATCAGTTTCCTCTTACATATTTTACATATGTTCTTGTTGTAGGTATCTACATGATTAAAGACATACCATTTTATGAGGATTATACAACTAGGAAAATTATTTAAAAGTAAGTAGCATTATATGCACCTTAAAACAGCGATTCTCACTTTGAAAGGATATATGTCATGTATCTACAATTATTTTATTTTAGATGTGGCGTCCCCTCCACACCCCCAACGAAAAATAAGTCGACCTTAGAGATAGTAATAAGCCGTCCTCTGCCGGGCTCTGTCCCCTTGTATACAGTTCAGGTAAAAAGGTTTTTTCTTTGGTAGGCATATAGTTTAAATATGTGCTAGGATGTTATCAGGGTTGAACAGCAACTTTCGTTATTGTTATAGGTTCCTAAAAAAACAGCTGCCTTATCCATAAATAAAAAAGGAATATAAATCTGGCCTGGTGAACATCTACATATCTCCAGGTAATTATGAGTGTTCATGCTTGTCCAGTATACAGTAAAATGTAAGGTTCTGTATACAAGCTGAAAGATTAAAATAATTTCCATGCTCTCCTTGCATTAGATCGGGCTTAAGTGTTTGGAAACGAGTAGAAACACCCTTAAATGCCTGTATGTGTCCTAGAAAGGTACATACTGAAGAGGTTCCTTCTTTGTGCTAGATGATATGTATATCAACTGCATCATAAAAATAAAAATAAATTGCTCTTTCGCTTGTGTTACTGGATATCACACTGTGGCTTATGGGTTATAAGGTTACGTTTGTTAGTGTCAAGTTGGATGAACTTTTGAGTATGTACAATGGTCCATTCTGTTGTCTCAAATGTGATTTAAAACAGACTATGTATTGTAGGGCATATTAGTAAATTACTTCTTTCTTGTGCATATCGTTCCAGATCTGCACCCCAGGTTGAGAGATCCTATACCATACTGTCTGTTTGGTCCTGATGAAGGTGGTCCCTTATGCGGCATTTCCACCGAAACGCGTCGACCTTTCTTCTCCTTTTGAAATCTAAATGACTTTGGTCATTTACTGGACTACAGTCTCAATGTTATAGGAAATCTCCTTTTTTTGCTGTCTTTGTGATGGAATGGATGTTTAGGAGGATGTCTGTGGTGTGTGCGTGGCTCTTTACCTGGTGTGCTTATTTAATTGATTTCATGTTTTGCATAAATTTGAAGAAATAAGGACAATTTGATTGTGTTGTAAAATGTTTTTTTGTAGCTATTGTGTAAAATGTATATATTTTTTATAACTGATGAATTTTGAAAAATATGATATAAAAAAGGAGTAATAAAAAAAAGAGGAGGAAAAAATGACTTTTTAAACTGCTAAAATGAAATAAAATGAAAAAAACTTTTCATCTTGTGTAGACATTGTTGGTATATGCCCTATGTTTGAGAGGTTACTCCTATGGTTTAAGTAGTTATAGGTCAAGAGGGAGTTCTTTTCTTGTTCTTGTTATTGCCTTCCCCTCTACTCCCTGACCTGAAAGCAATTCCCAGAGGGGGTCCCCTTTCCTTACTTATTGCCAGATATATAATGTACATCAAGTATGGTTTGTATATAATGTTGAAAAGGTTTCCACTTAAAGCCCTGGTGACACCACGACAATGTTGCTGCTCCTGAGTTTCAAAAAAAGAAGGGAAATCCAGAGAGAAACGGACTCTCTTTAAAGAATTTCCCTTCCCCTACAATGTTCACCTGGCATGACGTCATGCCGTAACTTCTCCACTAGTGAGAAGTGTGAGCAGGCACACCTTGATGTGCCTGCTGTCACTGCAGTCCATAAAAAAAAGACCGCCTGTGCCAGGGCACATACCAGCCCGATAGAGACCCTTTCGAGGCCTCCTTTAAAAAAACTGCTGGTGCTCAGCTTTAGTGAGACACGGCCCACTTAAAGCCCTGCATTCTGGCACTAATGAGCCAGCAATCATGATGTATGCACATGCACATGTCATCACATGCGCCTACAGCATGAAGCTACAATTTTTTTTTTTTTTTTAATTACCATTACAAGATGACAGACACCAATCTTGGAGTGGTAAAACAAATTTTAAAAAAAGTTACATGTTCAAAAGCACATAAAAATATGAGGAGGCCCTCCACAATTTTCAAACAAGCAAGCGTTGTGGGGTGCATTTAATGGGGGACGCAAATAGGGGTAGGCATGGGGTGGGGGAGTAATGGAGAAGCTTGAGGTGAAAGGAAAAAAAAAATTAAGGAATGAGGCCAGATAGGAATGAGGGATGCAATGGACGAGCTAGGGAAGTAGGGATCAACAATGATACAATTGGAGGGGGGTGAGGGTATTTGTCTGGGGAAGCAAGTATGTGTTTCTCGGATGTAATTCAAGGGTACTTTTAGATGGTGTTTTAATTCCAAAGGCAGGGAATCCCTGATGACAGGTATGACAAAAAAAAATCGAAACTGTGAATATTATCAAAGAAGATGCGCAGAAAATTGCGAGAATATAGGTTAAAATTCCAGTCAATGCCATCTACCCGAATGTTTTTTCTTGAACTATTTAATCGTTTTGATTGGTCATGAATGGCGCATATTTCTAATGCAGGACATCCCATGGTTGACAATTAACTAAAAAAAAATATACTCTATGAGACGAAATTTGGATCTTGAATAATGTTTATTAATAAGTTTATTTGAGCAGAGAGTTGTCACAATAGCGATAACTGATTATACCAAAGCCCCCCGTGTACTGACTCCTTTTTATTTTAAAGTTCAGCTCTATGCATCACAGGCGCCATTTTCTCTGGTTTCTGAAAAGGCCATAGTCGACGGCACTGAATGGGAGATAATTACCCATGAAGCTAACATTTTGGGATATGGATAAACGGGTAACAAGAAACCTGTATCGACTATTTACTGCCCATGTAACTGCGAGAGGGAATGCGCAGTTTGTCAAAAACTGTTGATGTGACCTACACCAAGGGGCTTACCACGATTTGAATTATTGCTGCGGAAAAGACAGTTTGGGATTGGAAATTGAAAGCGGTACTAGACCCGGGCTGACATGGCGGTGTAAACGGTATCAAGAGGTCCCCGGTATATCATTAGGCGTGCGTAACATTTATGGACAAGAAACTCATCAACAACTTATGAACCCGTGAGAGCACTGAGCAAATAGAAATTACCACTATCTGGTCGCATACTACAAGGATCGCCAACCACTTTCCATACACCCAGCATAGAACAAATTTTTTTTGGGGCCGTCTGTGAAGTGACCCACATACTCAAGTCACTTCGCCGTTTGTTCACCTGGACTATCTTATCCGGTTACAAACTACATGGATCCTTCTGGCTTTTACTGAATTTCCAGAAGTCGCATGAGAACGTTGTCATAGCCTTGAAAAAGTCGCAAAAAATTATTTTACGGCGACGAAACACGTGTCGGTTGTACCTGTACCCATGTTTCAAACTAGGAACATCTGTAAAAGACGACTGATTTGCTGAACAGACTTTAATTCTTGCAATTTCTATAATAAATATGTTTGCTGTTTGGGCTCAATCAGCTATTTACTTGTTTGTTTGCTGTGCTCTGTCTATGTTTTGAAATTATTGAGACATTCGGAGGTTCCGATTGTATTAATTGATACTGTGGGTGGCTCGGTATCAGACATAGAGCACCGCTCTAAAGAATTATAGTCTAAAACGACTTCATTGCTTACATTGAGACAGAGGTGCTGGTTATTGTTTGGTCTACCACATTGCCACTGTTGTTTGTCTAATTTACACCAAGGGGCATATTACCAAGCCTGGAGAAATGACATTATCGCCGCTTTAGCTGCCGTTTTTGGCCGCTAAGCGGCAATAATTACACGGCCCTATCAGCAAGCTGTCGCTAACTGATGTTAGCGACAGCTTTGAGGCGATAGTGAGTAGTTTGGGACCCGCTTTGCATGCCAGCAATAATTATCGCTAATGACATGCAAAATGGGCGTACCCAACTGTTAACGACTGAAAACAGTCACTAACATCGCTATCGCCTATCAGCAAGGCAGGCGTAGCGATGGAAATATTCGCTCTAAGCGCAAATATCTCCAAAAACTAACGCCTGCTCAGACCAGTTCTTAGCCATTACATCCAATGGGAGGTGGATATAATGGCTAAGACCCTGTTAGCGATAATGCGTGAATATTGCTGTATTCTCATTGATATTCACGGATTTCGGCGCTATCGCCGGGAAGTTTATCGCTTTTGAGATAAACGTTGCCAATAGCACGTTATATCAGCGATAAAATCCGGCGATGCTAGGCGATAGAATTTTTTTTTGCTAAGCCTATTTAGCGATAAATATCGCTAGTTGTTCTTAATATGCCCCCAAGTGCGTCGTATCACATTACTCGCTCAAAAGGTCTCCTTAATTCGTGTGTTTGAAAAACATTTCAGTTTTAGGACGAGCAATCAAGGACATTGCAGGCACCTGTGGGGAAATATCCCTCTATTCATGGAGAGAGCAACATTGCGCACTTGGGGGCAGATTTACAAGCCCCGTGCGCCGCCGGTGCATCATGTTGCGTGACACACCGGTGGCGCAGCCTGCTAAGGGATATTTACAAGCACAGGTAACGTCACCCTGTGTGACTTCACCTGTGTTTGTAAATATCGTCCCTGTTCACGCAACACTTTACTTGTTAGGGGCGGGACATGGGTGTTGCTGTGGGTGTTCCCACGCAACACCCATGTCCACTGATGCATTTTGAGATTTACGAGAAATCGTAAACCTGGAAATGCATCAGTTTGCTGCGCCACCATAGGGGTGGCATAGCCAAGTGAAACGAGGAGACATTTTTTCATTTCTCCTTGTTTTTTCCTCTTTCAATGCAGGCTGCATTCTACAGCACGCATTGAAAGAGGAAAATGCCTGCAGTGATTGCTTTTGTGCAGGAAGGCGCCCCTTCCTTCACAAAAGCAATCTCCCCATGGCGCAGGCATTCTTGCACCATGGTGCAAGGGTGCTTGCGCATGGCAGCTAATTCTGCGCCAGCGCAGGGGAGAGCACAGGAATGCAACATATCATTGTAGATATGTTGCATTCGTGAGAGGTGTCAAGTGCCGCCCAGGTCGCTTGATTATTAGCAGGGTTGTCCTCTCACTGCTAAACGCGTGGATCTACGTGAAAATGTAAAATTACTTTATTATATGTATCTGCAGAATTGAGATTAATGCGTATGTTGATTTGCTTTGAATGTAATGGAGCTGTTGTAGAGAATCAAAATATTTAAATATGTAGGCAACAATGGCTGGGGTTCCACCAGAGCAGAAAAATTAAACTGTCTTAATAAAAAACATTCATTTATAGCTAGAGGCGGGGCTGATTACGGTCCATAAACAGAAAATAAAGAGAAAGTTTGCATAAGAGAGGACAAGCCAAGCAGTCTGAGAGAGTAAAACTGAGGATCGAGGAAGTTAGTTACATATGAACATGGAGAGCGTGTGGGAGGCAGAGGAATAACTAGTGAAAGAGAGGTAGGGTAAGAAAAAGAGACAGAGGTGGGAAAGAGTGTGCGAGAAAGCGAAAGGCTGAGAGTTATAGCACACAGAGAGGGAAAGGGGAGACAGACTGAAGAAGCAATAGTGAGAAAATAGGCAAAGAGAGACTTAATGAGACAGAGAGAGAGTCAGACAGACAATGAGGCCAGCGGTTTATTGGGGCAGGGTAGGCCAGCTGAGACCTGCCAAAGTAAAAGAGTGAGGGCCAGATTCCCTTACCTTTCTCGCACTGTACTGTGTTGCAAGAACTGGAAAGAGGTAAGACATGCGCCATATCTACCAAGATATGGCACCTCCTCTCTCACAGTGATGGTGCACGTCAGGCAGCAGAGCGCCACCCATGTCCCACGGTGCAAGGTTGCCAGAGTTACAAGGAGAACTGTTTTTGTGCAGAAAGGGATATACCATCTTACACAAACAATCTGTTGAGGCATTTTCCTCTTACTATGTGTGCTGCAGATTGCGATTTCATGCAACCCCAGGTTTACAAACAGTTGTAAATCTGAGATTGATTGTAATCAATGGGTGGATGCATGAGATCACCCATGTTTCACCCATTGAACGCCTCCCAGAATGAAATGTAATGCAATTCAGTTCAAGCCGCTGCACTGCATTACATTTTTTTTTACAAAGCCACACAAGGCGGCACAAATTTCCCCGTGTGTGGCTTTGCAAATATCTACTGCTTTTTGTGGCATGGATGTGCCAAAAAAGTGGCGCAACCATGAAGCCAAATGTTAGTAAATCTGGCCCTAGGTGTTGTGACATACCCCATCAGGATCTGTTTGTGGCCTCACTGCAGACGAAGCATCAGCAACAAAAAGTGGCACGCTTGGAGGCTATTAATAGTGCAGTAGGCAGAGTGGTTCCGAGGCTCAGGTGTGTGAGGAGACTTTTTTCCAGTGGGTTGAACATCACTTTCAATGTGATTTCAGCCTGATGAGGAAATTAGCAAACCAAATAATCTATTTAATTTGAAAGTACAGGGCAACAAATGCCATGGCACTGGCTCACCATCACTACCTTCCATTGGTTTAGCTGGATCCACTCAAAGGGACCAAGCATATGCGCTCTTCCATCTCAGCCCACCTGAGACTTTGTCACTGAACTTACCTGTTCCGATGTCGTCAATGCCAGAAGAGCTAGGAACTGGAAAGGACCAGAGATATGGGCAAATTGCAGCACCACTCTGTCCTTCAAGCTCAACACTGAGAACGAAGGAGATTGTTGGACTTGACAGCTTGACAATGGACGACAAAGCAACAGACAAGAGAAAGACGTGAGGAAATAGCCATCATGACGGCAAAAAGTACTTAGCTTCGATTGAGATGGGGAGGAACTCACGCCCGCGAGGCCAGGCACCTGCTTTGTCGTCCATTTCTCCCCGCAGGGTGTGCCATTTTCGCCTCCACCCCCCTCCCGAGACCCATGGGGTGTGGATCACTCACATTACAAGTGAGCTTTCTTTTGTTTTCCCTAAACTAGCAAGGTGCATGAGCGTTTTGGATTGTAGCCACATCACTTTGGCTCGTAGGCCCCTTATAGTGGCCCATTGATCATCAACCCACACTATAATTACCGCTAAACGCCCGAGTAGGCGTGCAGGTGCTATATATTTATGTGAAATGTTTCAGCATGCATGTACCTCTTCTAGCCATTGCTTCATGGCTAGTACCCACATCGCTGTAAATATTCAATTGCAGTAGTCATCTGGCAACTACCTAGACGGTTATAAGCCAGAGCACTTTGTTCAGAGCATGGTTTACTTGTAGCAAACCGTTGATGCTTTACACTAATTACGTGTTTTATCTTTTATATGTTTGTCTGTCAAATTACTTTTCAGATTCAACAGGTTCCTCTGATCTAGAGGTAACTTAACCCCACAAACCTGTTGGTTTGTCTAAACCTTTTTTACACGCAGTTTTTTACTTTCACATGCTCAGGTTATCCTATTAACCTCCAAGAATGACATTACAAATAACTGTTCGTGAAATTAGTTGTTATGATTGCACTGAGCACCACTGTGCTATGACATTTCTGAGTGTGTTATTTCGTTTTTCTTAAAATATGAATAAAGTTTTTTGAGACCTGCCCGCTATCAGTATAGCGGTCCAGCTGTCCGACCAACAGCGTTGTAGGTCCCTTTGGTCAACACCCGGTAATCAAACCACGTTCCGATCCTTCTCCTTCTAACCTTTACTTTCCTTTGTTTTTTTTGTTTTTTTATCGAAAACCTCGCCACTGAACACAGGGCGTCCGATAGGAAGGTTAGCACTCCAGCTTCCTTAGGACCGAACACCACGCGTCATCACCATACCGATTCCATGATTGGAGGAGTTTCCTCCTTTCCGGTAGTGACGCCCATGGCCACACCCCCACCAAACGCCTACCGGCACCTTCCTCTGCTTTGTTAATGACTCCGGCTCTCTTTAGACTCATCCACGGGGTCTGGTCAGAGGGTGTATGCAGGTATCAAGCGGGTGCCTGGCGTTGCGGGCGTGAGTTCCTCTCCATCTCAATCTAACCTAAGTACTTTTCGCCGACATGATGGCTATTTCCTCACGTCTTTCTCTTGTCTGTTACTTTGTAGTCCATTTCTCTCCGCACGGTGCGCCATTTTCGCCTCCACCCCCCTCCCGAGACCCATGGGGTGTGAATCACTCACATTACAAGTGAGCTTTCTTTTGTTTTCCATAAACCAGCAAGGAGCATGAGTGTTTTAGATTGTAACCACATCACTTTGGCTTGTAGGCCCCGTATAGTGGCCCATTAATCATCAACCCACACTATAATTACCGCTAAACGCCTGAGTAGGCATGCAGGTGCTATATTTTTATGTGAAACGTTTCCGCATGCATGTACCTCTTCTAGCCATTGCTTCACGGCTAGTACCCACATCGCTGTAAATATACAATTACAATAGTCATCTGGCAACCACCTAGACGGTTGTAAGCCAGAGCACTTTGTTCAGAGCATGGTTTACTTGTAGCAAACCATTGATGATTTACACTAATTACGTGTTTTGTTTTTTATATGTTTGTCTGTCAAATTGCTTTTCAGATTCGACAGGTTCCTCTGATCTAGAGGTAACTTAACCCCACAAACCTGTTGGTTCGTCTAAACCTTTTTTACACGCCGTTTTTTACTTTCACGTCCTCAGGTTAGGGTGGGCCTTAGCGTGCCCATACCGCTGAGGTACACTTTCCCATGGTCCTGACGAATGCCCAGTAAATTATACACTGAGGGCAGAAACATGTTGACCCCACTTTAAGTGGAAATAGCCGAACAATTTATTTAGTAATTTCCCAACACATAGTTTTTAATATGTCGGATTGGCTACCTAATAAACTTTTTGTGTGAGACACCAATCTTGATATTTTTAACTTATCACACTCACTACAATCTTCACAAATATCCAGCTCTGCAGTAACCTGGTGTCGAAGCACACCAAGGAGGCATTTGGCTTCTCCCGGTGGGGCCCAATGATGAAGCTTGTCACCAACCAGGTTGGTGAGTGAGGGCGATCTACACCCAATGGGCCCATTTAATTTACTTATAAGTCCATAGTGAAGTCGGGCCCAGGGCTTGTAAATTAAATGCTACTAGTGAGCCTGAAGGACTGAATGGGCCGGACTGGGAACCGAAACCTGCCCTGGTACACTGCTCGGCCAGCCCCCGGGGGGAGAGGGTGTATGGCTGAACTGTTTGTTAGGGACGGATTTGGCTGATTTTGTTACTGAGCAGATATTGCTGGCCCCCAGTTACAAAAACGGCGCCAGGGGCCCAAAACTGGCCCTCACCCTGGCAGCCCACCTGGGAATCACCTGGTGCCTGCTACGGCCAGTCCAGCCCTGGTGCCACCCACTTAACTCATGCTTTCAACATGTCTCTGGCCTGCCAATGCAGCCTGCGAATGCAGTTTTAAAGTGCTGTTTCAACCTGGCAAAACAAACATTTTGCCAGGCCTAAACATTCCTTTTTAATGCATATAAGTCGCCCATAGGGTAGGCCGTAAACAGCCCATAGGGCAGGGTGCAGTGTATTTTAAAAAATTGACATGTACTTTTAAGTTTTACACATCTGGGTAGTGAAAAACTCTTAAACTCGTTTTTCACTACTGCAAGGCCTACATCTCCCATAAGATAATTGGGTTACCTTATTGCATTTAATAAGTGATACATTTCTATTGGGATATTAAGGAGAACAACGGTCCTTAGGATTAGAAGTTTTAACAATTTCAATGAAATATAGACTCCAATCAGTACTACATCAGGAAGTTTTTCAGTGCCCAGCCGGGCCTGAATTTATTATTCAAGTATAAACATAAATAAAAAGACCACCAGAGGGGTCTGATTCACAGATTGATAGGGTACAAGCCTGTACCTATCCAGAGCACACACGAACAGAGTTCGGTGGTGAGAAAGGTAAGAAAGGAAAGGAGGTAAAGAATATCAGGCAAAGAGAACATGGGAGCCAACTGTCCCTTGCATCAATAGCACATTTGCAAAGCAAGTTCAGACAAAAAAAAGCCTGTTCAAAACAGTACAAACAGGCAATATATTATAAAGTCCTGATGATGATCCCAGTTCACTAGGAGCCAGGGATCGAAACGCCGTCGACACTTTTTACAATTCTGTAATTTTTCTATTGTGTTAATAATGTTACAGTAATTGTCTGTCTGAACTTGCTTGGGGGGTTTGTAATGATTTTAATTAATCAAACAATAAACTTATACTGATACTGATACTGACTGCTGAGCTGTTCTGCTGCCAGAAGGACTGCTACCCATCTGCCCTGCTAATCTACTGTTTTGCTGCCTGCTGCCATGCTTGCTGAGAAAGAAGACTGGACCTGCACCTTTCATCCAAGGTTGCAGTGACTCTGAGGGTCAGCTGACTGACTTCCTGTTCTGATCTACACAGACATAACACGCTCCAGATGCCTCCCTATATCTACCCAGAAAACCTGCAGTCTGTACCTTCATCTGGACCTGCAACTGTAACTGCCAGAGCCCTACTGGCCTCTGCTGGAGTGAGTTTCCGATCCCCAAGAGATGCCCCTCAGGTCCTGGACTCTTGGTGTGGCACAAGTTGAGCGTTGTCTCCAAGAAAAGGAGAAATACTGAAGTTTTGCGATCTTTTTGACCATAAACAGACCTATTTATACTGAGATCTTGTTGCCCATGCTGCCCATCAATGCGAAGCTCCTGTGAACCCAACTCTTCGCTCCACAGCGTTCGCCAGTGATGCCCGGCAATGCAAGATGTGCACTTTGTGTTACAGGCTGTGGTGACCACCAACGTGAATCTCCAGCAACGTCCATCCACTATGCACAACAGGATCTTTGCACAACAAGAATCTGCAAAGCCAAGCCTTCTCTTTGGTCTACAATGACAACCATCCGCAATGCTCTCTCTGCTTCTCACGGCCCCCTCCTTGCAAATGATACTCTTTGTGCTGTTATTTTGAAGGTAACTCCTTCAGCAGTACTAACCTGGTCCCTGTATGTGGCCCAACTACCATTGTGGCCAGCCTGAACTTAAGACTTTTACCTGGTCTCGCACAACCGGATAACCACGAGTATCGCTCTTTTCTTTTAGGTGCTATACTTACCATAAAGCTTTAAAGTCGCTTTGGTCTAAAATAATTTATTAAATATTACTCTATTTTTCTAAAGTGGTGTCGGATTTTTCTTGTGTTGCGTTTTACTTTATTACTGTTTCAAGTGCTTCATAAGTACTTTGCACATTTCCTCTAAGTTAAGTCTGACTGCTTTGTGCCAAGCTACCAGAGGGTTCAGTACAGGTTAATACGGTGTTTGCTTGTGTTCCACCCTGCCAAGAATTGTGGTTGCTGCTTGAGTAGGGTTTCTCCCCCCTCAACCAGTAACTCAAATTCCTACAGAGATTCTGTGTATATCTCACTCCACACTCAAGATATAATGCAACAGTAAAAATCAATACAACTTCTCCCGAGATTGAAGGAGGTTTGGAATTTGGTTCCCCAGATGGCCCATACCCTTAGCAGTCGAAGGATGAGACTGTATGGGACTTATTCTCAAAATTGACTGATCACAAACTCTTTTAGACTGGGCAAACACTTTTGGACCTCTGTTGCACTAAAATGAACTGGGAGTTTTTTCTCTACATTTAGGAAAGAGAAAGACCACCACTTGAAATACATTGATATGTTTGTGAACAACAATAACTGAAATAAACACAAGCAACTCCAATGGGCTATATCCCGGCCAGAGTGAGGGACTCCTACAAACAATCTTCAAAAGAGAACACTTGAGTCTGGTGACTGTTGTCCTCTTGAAACGTTGATGCACTTCTCTGGTGTTAATTTGACGTGAAGCAGATTGAGACCACTGCTTATTGATTTTGTTTGTCTCAGCTTGACATTGAACAAACACCAGATGATTTTTTTGCAATTTTGTGTGAATGTATAAATACCACAATGAGCACTGCATCGTCTGCACTCTCCTTATCAACTGTATAATCCACTAAATATGCATTTAAAGGAGTTTCCGTCTTTTTGTTTCTTATTTGTGACATTGATTGTAGTTGAAGTAATGCAAATAAAGTTGAGACTGAGATATAGATATAATCCATGAGGCATACCTTATAACAAATCCAACTGGAAATTTGTATTTAGTGTAATTGAGCCAGTTGGATATATGTTGGGGTCCAGGTTTACTTATTCTGATGTTTTGAAGGAAGTAGTCAAATGTGTCTGTTGGGCATGCGCATGAGAAGTGACCGAAAGCAACAATACGTGTTCACAGTACTTGAACAGAGCTCATGCATATGTTTGTCAGAAGTGTTAGATTAGGATATAATAGATGGTAAACTAACAAAACAGAAACGTGGATCTAATTTTTAAGAAGCACTCTGGACAATATCTTCTTTTCAATTGCATGCCTAGTTTTTATGGTTCAATGGAAGTTGTGCATTAGGACTTTTTTATGAGACTGACAGCAGTGGTTGTTTATGAGTCCTTGTCTATGTAGCATGATAAGCTGTACATAAAAGAGCTGCAGTTTACCTAAATATTTCAAGGGAAATTTAGCTGTACTTCCTCAGTCATTGAGGAGCCTTCACTACAATAGAACCATATATTGTAGCCTTTGTCATTGAAACACTATTCTATTAAATACGACTACCACTTCACTTTATCAGATGGAATATTTTCGGAGCAGGGCTTTGCGAAATAGCTGCACATTTGTAGGGGGCCACATTGTAAATTGCTAACGAGATATCATAAGATATTGCCTACAAATGCCATATCATATCAGCAAATTAGAATCAGAGGGATGTAATAAAGGACACCTTTGAAATGTGCAGAGACAGCAAGTACTGCATTGAACCAATACTTATATCAATATGGTGAACTTACAAAATTAATGCTTTGGATATTTTTCCAAGTGTTTCCATCTGAAGTACAATCAGACACCATGTTTTATTGTAATAGCTCTGCCATGTTGGGAAATTCCATTTTACATATATACTTGTGATAGAGGACTACTCCTGCAGCCATCAGATGACACCAGAAGTGGTCCAACAAGTGTAAAATACTGGTAAACAGTCTATATACATATTGCATGTCTCACACATGGTTACAAAATATGTACAAAAATCCCTAGCACACTGTATATGTTTTAGCACACCCCATATAAATAGCTCATGTGAACAGTATACCATGTATGAATGCATGACCCAAATCGGTTTTATGGTGAAGGGGAGAAGAGGGAATTATTAGAGGATAGTCAGGGTGATATTCTTTATGAAACGTAAATGAACTGCCTAGAGAACGAATAGGGCATATTTACAAGGGTTTTATCTCTGCTTTTTTGGCTTACAAAGCCAAAAAAACAGAGATAAAACCAGCGTCCTATTTACAAGAGGGTGCTAACGTGCATAATCGCATGTTAGCACCCTTTTTCCCAACGCCTCACTTTGCATCTCCACTGAGATGCAAATTAGGCATTACTGGGAGTACCCAAGATGGACCACCTTGCAAATATCGCTGATGTTTACATTGCGATATTTACAAGGCAGCCCACATGATTTTAGCACTCATTAGATTTTGGCAAAAACTGTAGTTTTCGCCAAAACCTAACGTCTTCTAAAATCCTGACTTGGCCATCCCTAACATACTGGGTGGATTATGCTGATACGACCCTGTGGGTCATATCAGCAAGGTTATCGCCCTTTTGCAGGAACATCGCTGGTTTTCCAGCGATGTTCCCTGCAAAAGGGCGATAACCTCGCTATCTCTTGAATTTTTATCGCCCTGGAGTACGCATTGTTAATAACGCGCTACCAGGGCGATAAATACCAAAGATAGCCTGCGATAATATAATTATTGCTAAGCATGGCCAGCGATAATTATTGCTGGCCGTTGTTAATATGCCCGGTATGCTTTATAGCATCACAGTAAAGAAAAGATTCAATGGAATCAAATAGTTAATATTGAAGAAATAAACCTAAATGGATTTCTACATAACTTGGAAATTTTGCCCTGATGAAGCCACAATTTATTGTTAGAATCGTGACACACATGTAGGCTTAAGCAGAAATCTGAAATCAATAAGCATTTGATGAATAAGGAAAGAACTCTTTTTACAAAAGCATCTCTCTGGCCAGTATTTCTTTCAGACTTTGAAGCTTGTCTTCTTGAAGTTAACTTTGTTATAGCTAGGAGGGACCTCTAGGATTTTCAAAGTCTTGTGGGTGATCTCTTTCAGGGATCTCCTTCCACTTATGTTTTTGCTCATATAAAAAATAATACTAATAATAAATATAAAACCATTTTTTCACTATTTTCTAAATCATTTTTTATGAAAGGTGTACTATAAAACATTATGGGCCAGATGTAGGTGGCCGTTTGAGACCATTTACCGAGCGGTAACGGACGATTTTGGCCGTTACCGATCGGTAAATGGGTGACAGGTATGTAGGGGGCATTATTTTACCGAATCGGTAAAATAAAAATTCGGTAAATTTACCGATTCTGAGGCACCCAGATGTAGGTGGGACTCTTCAGGGTCCCAGGGGCCTTACCGAATCGGTATTTTACCATCAAATCCAATTTGATGGTAAAATACCGATTCCGGTGTGCATGCACATGTGTGCATGCACACCTATGCCATGTGACAGGCAGACCTGCCCTTAGGGCATGTATGCCTGCCACATGGCACCCGAGCCTGTTTTGGGGGTGCCAGAGGGTGTCAAAGTGACACCCCCTGCACCCTTCTGAAAATCGGTATTTACCGATTCGGTAAATACCGAATCGGTAATGCCCATTCATTCCTATGGGCTTCAAAGCCCATAGGAATGAATGGGCATTACCGATTCGGTATTTACAAAATCGGTAAATACCAAAATCTTCCGAATCGGTATTCCAGCACATCTGGAATACCTACATATCCACCCCTTAGATTTACCGATTTTTAATTACCGAATCGGTAAAATTCGGTAATTAAAAATCAGTAAATCTATTTTACCTACATCTGGCCCTATGTTTGTTAAAATTTACTGTACACAAATTATGTAACTGCAGATACAAATGTTTGTACTCTACAACTATATCATATTTGTAATTGTAATCATTCAAAAGTTTCTCAGAAACAAAAAAAATCCCCAAATTAATTGTATTTATTGAAAAATGTTGCTCAGTAGAAAATGGTACATATTAAAAGTGATGGTCAGAGAATATGAATATAATAATATAACAAAAATGTAATACTTTTAAAAACTATGATTATAAACAAACAATTTGTACTATAAAAAACGATAATTACTTAATGTTCAAAATAAAAATACTAACACTTTATGTGTATCACGTTTATCATTCTCAGTCTAAACGTAACCAAATTTGGGAACGTCGTAGATGTTGGAGGGTGCCCTATTTACAATTCCAACTCCAAATTAACCACATGGGAGGGCACAAAGACTGTATTGTCCTTTTTGGGATGGAGTCATGGCTTAACCCATTGCCCGCGGCCGGAATTCCGTTCCTGTGCAGCACATTCTGATCACAGGCGTGGTCGTGACGGCTCCCAGCCGTCATCAGCACACGAGCACTGTGTGCCATGACCGACGGGAGCCGTCACCAGCATGCATGGGGTTAATGCCAGGGTGGGCCACTTCCACCCATTTTTTTTTACACCATGCAGAAATCGCTGGGGGAGGATTTGTTAAGGTATTACGCACACAGGGCAGCAATCAAAGTTGCTGTGCTGCATTGCGTGAAAAGGAAAGAGTAGAAATGAACCAGGTCTAGTAAATGATGGTGCTCTTCTGCTCCCTCCTTTCGTCGGTGCACTGTGTGCTGCTTAGTGCCAACCCAGGCAGCCTGGAGCCTTGGTGAAAAGGTGCCTGAGTTATGAGCAGAATTATTTTGGGTTGGAATGGGTACCTTCCTGCTAAGAAACAATCCTCAAAGGCATTTTCCTTTTTCTACGTGTGATACGAAATCCATCACAGATAGAAAAAAGATGTAATAAGGATACATAAAGATATTTCTCCTTGTTACGCCTGGCTGTAAGAGGCACACCATTTTGATGCATTCCCAGGTTGCTAGTTTTAGTAAATAAGGTAATGAGCCAAAATCCATGTGTGAATGCATGGGGATGCCCCTGCTCCACCCGTGGAGCACCTCCTAGTACAAAATATATTGTAAAGCGGAGCAAACACTTGTACTGTGTTACATTTCTTTACAGAGCCACATCAATCAGGCTTTGTGTGGTTTAGTAAATCTTAGTGATGCAAGGGTGACGCAAAGACTTAGTAAATTTAAAGCCAGGGTCGTAACATTTCCCCCGCAGCCCACGTGGTGTGGGGGGCCCGAAGCTCCAGGGGGCCCCCTCGGCACTGCACTCTGTCCGGAGAGCTCCTAATTGAGCCTGGAGGGGGCCCCTCTACATACCTTGCAGGGAGGCCCCCTCAATTTTCGTTACGCCAGTGTTTAAAGCCCTGGTGTCCAGTAGTCTTTCTGCCAGAGTGAGTCAATCATATTGGGGATAAGCCCCCCGTCAGCCTTCGGGGGCGAAAGGGCTGTTGCATCTGTTCCGGGTTGAGCATGGCTCCCACCTTTTATTTTTTACCACCATTTTTTAGTGAGATTACTGCCTCACATGCTCGGGTTAGAGCAGATTAGGAGTATATTCCCAGATGCCCCTCTGGAGCAATGGAAAGGCTGTTACACCTGTTATGGATTGGAGTACAGCCCTAAGCCTGGGCTGCAACTCATACCCCTTTTTTATCCTCTTTGTCCCTGGCATCTAGTGGGCTTTCTGCTCCCCTGGGGTTAGGTTGAGGATAAACTCCCCAGTCCAATTTGGGAAGGCAGAAACTTTGAATTGCCCATTCTAATGTGGGGGCTCATTCCAATGCCTGGGCTGACTGTCAGGATACCCTGTTTGATTTACATTTGCTTCCCTGGTGTGTTGTTGGCTTTCTGATGCCCTAGAGGGAAAAAATAGGGTTACACACCCCCATATGTCCCTGGGGACAGCGAGACTGAAAGGCCTGTTGTAGAGTGGAGGCCTCAGCCTGATGATTGGCCTGGCCACCCATCCCTTTCCATAATGGAACCTAAGTATTTCCCTGGTATCTAATGGGCTCTCTGCCCTTGGTTGGATCAGAAATACTGTTGCGCCTAGTGGAGAAAGGAGCACTAGCCCATTGCCAGGGGCCACTCTCCCCCTCTAAAGAAATTCTTGGTTCTAGGGCTGGATCCCTTCTTAGGGTTTATCCTCCTGTGGCGATACACAAGCAGAGGGATGTGCTAGAGCGAGATAGTATTGGATAGGGAAGATTCTCCACTTTCCAACTATACCTCTCTCAGTGAAATTGGTGCTTAGAGGTTGAGATATGCCCCCAAACACCAATGTAAGTGAAAGTAAATTGAGCCAATCATTTAATTTTACTTTCAAGTTAATGAAGTCAGTCAGAACAGAAAGGATTCCCTGTCCTGGGTGCTTTGACTTTACCTCCATTTCAACAGTGCCTGGAAAAGAGCACTCTTGATGTGGGGGTCACCAGCACCCAGGCAGCTACCATTCCCTTAATGATTGTATCTTTTTGGGGGGCATGTCCCCTGCTTAGCCATTCATTGCTCTGGAGCTAGACTTGAGCTCTACAAATACGAACACATCCATACAATTCTATTTGTCCTGAAGACAGAGAATTACTGGAGGGTAAAATACCCGTAGAGCAAATACAGACAACTGTAGCTGATTTCCCAGCCTATAAAACTCCAGGGAGGATAGCTTCTGCTGGGAGTACTAAAATACTTTTCTGCACAATTAGCACCAGTTTTTAAACACAGATTTTCAAGAGGCAGAAACATCTGGTTATTTGGGTTATATGTACAATAAAGTCATCAAAATGCCTCTTCCCAAGGAAGGAAGAGGCCTTCTAGAACACAGTGGATGTTGGCCTATATCCTTTATTGACATGGGTATGAACATCATGGGCAGAGTATTGGCCACAAAACTACTGAAGGTAATTCCATCTCTCATAAACGACTCCCAGGTAGGCTTTGGGTTGGATAGGTCCTTGAGAAATCACCTCAGATCCTTAGCTACTTTCAATGGAGAAAGTTAAACAGCCATCTCCAGTGTTCGGCTGATGTTCAGGGATTCAGCAACACATGTGACCTGCGGAGGTTTTAATGTCAAGATCCTTTTCAATTCACCATGATACCGACTTGTCTCTCCCTTGTTGTTCTTCCTTGCATTATATCCCTTGTCCATGACAATGAGCTGCTTTGAAATCACACAAATATTGACACCTGAGGGAAATGCTAAATTGTTCCTCTATGTGAATACTACTGACACTTACTATTCTTGATGTTTCATTCATTGAGACGATCTTGATTACCCATCGCTTTTCACGTATCTCAGGGTATAAATTCAACTTTGGAAATTATGAGGCCTTACTCATGTCGCACCATACTACGAAGGCCTGCCTGGGTAGGTATGCTATGAAATGGGTACCTAAGGGTGGTCAGTAATAAGGGGCTAGAAAAGATGGTTGAGGATAAAAGTACACCATTCATTATCAAGACCTGATTTGACTCCCCTCACTGGTCTCACTGGTTTCAAATTAACCTGTCACTCTGGTGTAACATCCAAATTATAAAGATGGTTGTACTACCCTTCTACAACTATTTGTTTAGTATGCTCTCACTTCTGGTATCTGCCGCTCAACTATCACAGATTGATACAAACATCAGAAAGTCTGTATGGGAAGGGTTCAACAGTCTATTTGAATAGACCACATCAGGACAGTTTGCCTTCCCATAGGCACTCTTGTTATCTTGCACATCAACTATCCGAATTCTTATACTTCCTTCAATCCCTCTTCTATAAGTCTTTTTGATACAAGAAATAATTCAGTCCATATGGGAGCTACTAAATGTATATATAGATACAGATCACCAACATCTCCATTACACAACCCAGTTGTTTGAGTTATGTGGTGAAATTGACTTTCTTTACACTAGAAAATAATTGTTGCTCCATGGGTACATCTCAAAGGTTTCATCCGGCACATCATGGAGCTTGGGAATCGCATGTTTGCATGGCATTCCTAGCATGAAAAAGGGTTATCCACAGTTGATCAACTGATCTGTGCTGGCAACCTTAAAACATTTGAATTGCTATGTAGCAAATTTGGCCTGCACCCTACCCATTTCTGAAAATAACTCCAACTGTCCACTGTCTGTGGTTAAAGGGTCCCCCATGGCCTTTGAGGCATCCCCCAATTGTACAATACCTATTGGTGACTGAATGACCATAAGGGGGTGGTCTTGGGTCTGAACAACATACTTATACGTCACCTTTCCTCAAATATTGTTGGGAGCTTAATCAGACTGTTCTGGCAGACTGTGCTGCAATGTCACTTCAATGAGGAGGACTTTGTGCAACCTATTGGAATCAAATGAGAGATGTGTTAGGGAAGCCCAGCTTAAATTTCTGTATTTTAAAGTGTTGCACTATTGGGTATTGGACACAACTTAGATATCACACTCCCTCTGTTGGAGATGTGCACACTCACAAGATTTGTACACTAGATCACAGGGCCCCCTGAAAGAGAATGGTTGAGAGGATGGTTCAAAGAAAAAACAATGAGATAAAGATTTTCACAAGCATTTGAAGGACACGCCTGACTCCACCTGTAGTATGATGATGTCCTATGTCTGTGTCCCACTCATCTGCAGTCAAACACGCTACTATTTTGGGGAAATTAGGTGCCCTTTTACTTTATGCAGGTCTGGTATTTATGTGCCATTTGTATTTGCCATCTCTCATATCCATGGCAAGCGCACTGTAATTTTCTTCTATATTATGTTGGTATACCCTAACACGAGGCAAAATTATGCTCCTTAGAACTATGTACAACTACAGTGGACAATTTTGATGATTGACCGGATTGCTACCTATTGATTGTAATGCCATGATGAAAAATAATTTTGCTGCTGCATCCAAACCAAAAGGGAACGTTATTCTAGAGACATCTGGATATGACCAAGAGATAGGGTGGGGATTGCTGGTTATTGTCCCAGATACGTATTACGATTGTAATGAGATACTTACCTGATGGGCACAGTATGCTCTATATTTCCCTTGTCATGGCTCTGTAATCGTGCTGCGTATAATCTTGTTATATATAAATGCCGATAAAAAAGATATTGAAAAAAAATCCATGGCCAGCGCCTGGATACCGTATCGGGTGATTAGTGGTGCTTTATAAATCCTGATTGATTGACTGATTGATTGCCTGCTGTTTGTTTTGCCCTCTGATGGGGGCCAAGGCCGCAGAAAATTGGGTGACTGCTTGTAGGAGAGTGCTGGACTACACTCTCCAGACTCCCTTGTCACCAACGCCACTGCTGCTGCACCAGGAGGCGCCTACAAAATCCTCCCGGCCCGTCCTTGGCCGTTAAAGACCAGAGAAGACGACCGGAGAAAACTGGGCTGGGTCCACCCCCATCCTCTGATGACTAACACAAGAGAGGTGGTGCAAAATGTACATCTAAAAGGTACTGTTTATTATTTCGTTCAGCCTACCATATATTCTATAATGGCTAAACGACAAACGCAAGGAGACTCGCTCTTCCCTTGGGGGAGCGGGAGGTTTTGCGGGGACACTTGATGCTTTTTTGACACAAGCGGATTCTGTATTAATCCACGAAATACAGATTACTGAAGAAATATTGTCGCTGGATAATTTGGTAAACCACAAGAGGTCTTCACTGTGGGTGATAAGCAGGGCAACATCCCCCGCCGGTGCTCACATAGATCTTGCACACTCACAAAACGAGATAGTCCCTATGGACAAACATGAGGGGGAATCGGTTACTGTGAAGTCAAGGAAAGTTTTCCCAGGGGACTGAATTATTGACACATTCAGACACCCAGAATTGGCCCAGAGTATCCTCTTTTATTCAATTGGTGTAATTGCCATAGAAGGCTCAGATGGGCCCAGGTCGATATTGGTACTTTTAATGCCTCTTTATTTGATAGAGGACAGCAGGAAATAATGACATGCCTAGATTTAGGTGTGGAAGAGGTGGAACTAATCGAGGCCTTCATGAATATTGCACATCTGGTGGAAAACCTATTGAAGTCTCCCTCACGGGGTTTAGCAGGGCCCACCCAAGGTGGTTGGACAGCCAGTGTTCGGAGGCCCTGAGAAAGTTAAAAGGGGCACTTAAACAGAATCCTGAAGATAGGGAACTGGTAGCTGCTTGTCTTACAAGCTATAAGTTAGCTTTTAAAGGAAGAAAGGGGAAGTTACAACATGCTATATGGGAATTGCTCACAGAGGCGGCAGATTCGAAGGACTCTGCCCCCTTCTGGAGAGTGATTAACAACCACCTGTTTCTCAGACCCAAACATGTCGGGGCTAAGTAACAATATATTGCCAGATCAGTGGCAGGAGCATTTCCGGGGACTGTATAACCATCTTGCTAGACTGGTTGAACAGCAGACCCCAATTATGCAGCTAGGTAGTAACCCTGTTGTCTTCACGTTGAATGAAGTAACCCTAGGAATAGAGGGTTCGATGAGTAACAAGGCACCAGGGCCAGTCGGAATCCCAGCGGACCTTTTTCGGTCTAACACAGAGGTCTGGGACCCTCTCCTAACTAGGGTTATGAATGCAGCAATAAATACAACTAAGCCAGCCTCCTGGTCTTCTGCTATTATCGTGCCTATTTTTAAAAAGGGCGACAAGGACAGCTAACATTTTTATCGGCCGATATCTTTGATAGAGGTTGCAGCGAAGGTCCTGGGTTGGGTGATTTTAAACAGATTGATGGATTGGGCAGAGGAGACACAAATTATCATGGATGTGCAATATAGGTTTTGCCCGGGAAAATCTACCATAGGTCAGTGTCTTAACCTGTACCTTATCACCGCAAAATATACTATAGCAACGACTGGGGGGCTATATTTAGCCTTTATGGATCTCACTGCAGCCTTTGATTGTGTGAATCGCAATAAGTTGTGGATTCTAATGAGGGACCTTGGGGTATCCATAGCAATAATAAATATCCTTCAGTCACTGCATTCCAACACAACAGCAGCTGTAAGATACACAAAGGAGGGGAACGTTACAGAGTTTTTTAAGTGTTCTAGTGGGGTTAGACAAGGATGCATTTTAGTGCCATTCTTGTTTACCATATATATTAACGGGCTTGACACCAACTTGCTTAACATCGAGGCTGATATACCTAGAATAGGTGATAGAACAGTTACCGTTCTGCTGTACGCAGACAATGCGGTGCTTCTTGCCCGTACCCCACATTGTTTGCAGCTTTTAATAGACGGCTTTGTGAAATTCATTGATCACTTGGACATGTCCTCTAATCTTACAAAATCATATGTAATGGAGATGGGAAAGAAGCCTAGTGAAAAAAAATAATTATACCATAGGCTCATACACCTTAGGCAAAGTCCCAGCCTTTGCCCATTTGGGTATGTTTTTTGACAACCACCTGAACTTCAAACATTTACTAGAGTAAAAGTGTCTGACTTTGAACAGGTCCATGGGTACAATTGAAAATTATGCTCAGAGGGTGGTGTGTAAGCATGAGCGAATTTTGCGAATTCGCGATCCGCGAATTTGTGGATTTGCGAATTCGCGATCCGCAAAATTTGCGAATTTGCGGATTTCTGGTTTTTTGCGTGTTCGCTGGGTTTTTTGCGTGTTCGCGGGACTTTTTGCGTCTTCGCGAGCCGCTTGCATAGCGAAGTTACCCATGCAGTCGTTTATGGGAGAGGGAGAGAGAGAGAGATAGATAGATAGAAAGATAGATAGAAAGATAGAGAAAGAGAGGGAAAGAGAGAGGGAGAGAGAGAACGAGAGAAAGAAAGAGAGGCCAGATCTCTGAAGGGCCAGATTCCTGAGTTGCCCCTACAGAACATACAGCTTTTTATTTTTAGCAAAATGCATATGAAAATTGTGCTGTAAAGGTCTCTTTTAGTTTAACCCCTCCTGACAACTCAAAATGGGTGTATTTGCCATCCTCTCCCTTCTTCCTGTTTTTTATATCTGTAAGTGCTTCCTGATGAGGTTTAATTCCTTGGACAGGTGCCTCGTTGCCTACTTGTAACTATTTCTGACCCTGCTTCAAGGGTCAGAGCAGGGTCAGAGAATAGTTGCAAGTAGATAACGAGGCTCCAGGAAGCAATTAGCAGCAGGTGTCCAAGTTGAAGTTAATTTGTTTGTAACCCTTTTGTAAAAGGTTACAAAGAAATTAGGTTCAACTTTTGCACCTGCCGCTGTAAGCCTTGCTTGGCTGAAAATACGTCCCCGCTGATTCCCGGATTTTACCGCTATTTCGCGAGATTCGCGGATCGCGAAATCGCGGAAAATCCGCAAATTCGCCCGCGAAACGGATTTTACGCCCACCCTTAGTGGTGTGTTGGACACCAGGCGTGATTTTAAAATTATATAACTCCATCTGTTGTGCTAAAGTGTTGTATGGGAGTGAGGTGTGGGGATTTGTTTAGCCCACCGAATTGCAAAGGCAGATTCCACATAGTACGCCAGCATACTGTGCACATGAGGAACTGGGGGTTAGGTACATATCAGATAGTGTGGGAGTGAAGCCCCTAGTATGTTGGTTGAAGATTTGGACCAAATGCAGAGGTGGGTCTGACAAGGTTGGTACTGCAGGATTAAATTGCATCCATCATTTATTGGCAATATCGGCAGGTTTTATTATAAATTTAGAGGTGAGAGGTCCCTGCGGCTACGACAATAGGTCTCCGCAGGACACCCTTCATTTAGTTTTACTCTGCCCGTATTACGCCTTCCCCAGGAAATTGCTTCTGAAGGGCATGTTAAGGAAAGCTAGATTTAGGCAGGCACAGGTAGCCTTGCTGTTTTTAAAAAAGTCACCTGATGTTTTTTCTCTCTATTGTGTGGTAAACTTTTTAAGAATCGCTTTAAAGCTACAAATAACAAGGGGGGATTTAGCATATGACAGAGTTTTATTTCCCTGTTAACACACAGTAAATCATGGAATCACGCAAATAATATTTATTTTAGCTTATTTTAGCCAAACGTGTTCCCGTGAAACATTTTTAATGATTGCTATTCATATTCTTTTATGGTTTGGGGATTAAATCAACTAAAGTTGTTTTGAGACTCAGATTGATTGATTAATAATATGCTCTTACATAAAGACCTTTACAAGTTAGAGGCTTGCTCTTTAGTTTCCTAACTCTAGCGCTCGTTCGGCCTTTGGTTATGAATGGTTAGTACCTTTCCTTCCTAACATATTTGAAGGAGAATGCTCAATACATAGGACCTGATTCTGATGCAGCTAGGAAAGCATTCCCACCTAGGGCCTGATTCTGATGCGGTTGATAAGGCCTCCTAATGGCATTTGCTCCTTCCAAATCGGATCCGGAACGTGTCTTCCTGACCCAGAGCCCAATTATGATGCGGTTTGGAACAAATGCTCTCATTGAAGTCAATTCCCACTGACCCAACCAAATCTTATCTGGAAGCATCCAGATGCATCGTACTCCGTCGGTCGGACTCTCCTGATCCGAGTGGGTTGGAAACCATTTCCAAACCGATTCGGTCGGGAAGCTTTCCAACCCGCATCAGAATCAGGCCTATAGTATGTGAGAGCAGACTGGGCCGGTATATGCTGACTTGTAATCGATGTCTCGCCTTCCATTTTCTCTGAGCTTATGTAGCTCCTACATATATCATTTATAAAATGTAAATAACCAACTGCTTTAAATAACTAAATAATGCATTACTGTGGGAGAGAAAAGCATCTGTAGAAGATATTTTCCATCAATTATTTTCTGAATTACTCTAATGGCATGCTACTAAGAGGATGGGGAGATATATTCAAAAAATATGGGGGCATATTATCAAGCAGGGCGGTAAAAGTATTGCAGTTTTAGTGGCAGAAAACTGCAGCTAAAGCGGCAATAATGGGCTTAATAATATGCAGTGGAGAATTCCAATAGAAGCGCATTTTCACACCAGAACATGGGTTTCTATCAGAATTCACAAGGCCATATTATCAAGCACATTATCACGCTTTAGCAGCAGTTTTGTGCCGCTAAAACGGTGATAATTTTTAACGCACTGCTTGATAATATGCCCCATAGATTGCTCAGTGTACTCAGTAGGCAATGTTTTAGGTTTTTGGATGATCAGTAGAAATCAAAGAGAATTAGCACCTAGTGCACAAAAGAATTATGAAATTAATTTTTCTGTTCCACCATGCCACCCTAATATTTGCAATACTTGAAGCAGTGCCTTTCCGGAAGGGTACCTCAATATTGTGGCCTGCATATTGCCTGCAAAATGTTGAGTCCTTAATATTGTTTACGCCATGATATTTATGTGAGATTATATTTTTGTTATTGATAATCTGATATCCAACACATTTTTTAAATCAGAATTAGAAATGCGAGCACGGACTGACAGCATCTGTGGCAAAAAACACCCTCTCGAACTTTTGGGATTTACAAAGCCAACAAGTGAAGAACCCAAAATGGATACCCATATCCAGCATGGAACAGGAGAATGCTAGAATTTATTATGGCTTTCCCATGTTGTGAGGTCCGTTTCTTTATTCCAGCCATAATTTACACATGATTAAAAAAAATAAACTCTTGACAGTTGTGGGAAAAAACATTACTATTTCATTTTTCATGTCAGGCATTACTTTAGTAGGAAAAGCATTATTAATTGCATTATTGCTGCAAACTCCTGTGCTTGCATAGCACTGATGTGTACAGTGAGAATGTCATATCAATTAGGCTGTCATTGTTATGAACACCGAATTATTGATCATTCTACAATTAAAAGGATCAATGCATACATGTAAGCAGATAAGCACAACCTTCGTTTAGGTTCTTAAAACACCAGATTCTTGTTTTTACTAACGAGAATCATATTGCTATTTAAAACATTCTCAATACAAATGGAATTTATAAACTCAGTTGCTTTAGGAAAATCGGATTAGCCATGTTGACATCCAGTCTGTTCTCACTTTTCATTATGTCTTTGCTTTCTTCTTGACGAGCTGCGGAACAAAGAAGGGAAACATGAAAGGGAACCGTGAATAAGTGCAACAAATGTTCCTGAAGTAATATCAAGGAAGAACGATTGGATGATTAAGTAGAATACAAAATGTGCTGGGGATCTGGAGCCTTGGTTTTTGCAGTGGTGACTTCAAATATGCACAAAGCTATCATCTTAAGCAGACAGCATGACATGTTCTTCATCAAATGCAGTTTTCCAATGGAAGCTGAAAACATTTACACATTTATTCCTGTTTTTGCCTTTTGTAATATGGGTGCTGATGAACATCCAAGTCAACGATAAAATCTCCTGTTTAGGCTGTAAGTGTACTGTCAGTTTCTAATTGCACGAATATTTTGCCTTTTTTTCTCTCTCTGTAAGCAGTGTTTGTTGAATGTGTATTATAATAATGCAGCGCACGTGCAGAAACTGTTCTGGCTGCACCTGGCACGCATATAGGCCCCTTCGCCCCCATTCTCGAAGGGCTTTTCTTGTTGTGGGCAGACAAAGAAAGGGACAAGGAGGGCTATGTTTAACGCGGTCCAGTGCACAAGCCCAGATACAGTGTAAACAATGAAGGGTACGCTGTTCCCCAACCCTCACACACCCAGCAAGCTAGGTGTCATGCTTCATCATATGGGTTTGCTCCTCGTCAGGCTGGCGGTGCAATGCCTGACGGACACCCATAGAGGGTCTCTTTACCGGAGATCTTTTGTTCCTGCCGTTGGTGCTGTGGGTGTGAGAGCCCTAGGGAGAGTGTAGACATAGGGGGATGGTGAATTAAAAAAGGTTAGATAATCCACTGGATGAATTTAATGGTGTGGTAATCTACCTTATTAAAATATGTGACGAGAGAATGCTCGCTGGTGCAATGATCCAGGAGAGTACGCTCTACTTAGTGTTATTGGTCAACATGTTCTCCAGTGCCAAATTCTGCAGCTCTGACTATCATGCCTTATCTTCTCCCCTGTTAACATGTTATGTTATGTTAAGTGCAACTTATATAGCGCGCTAACACCAAAGGCTACCTAGCGCTTTAAGGCAGAGTGAGTGAGGGTGAAGCGTGAGTGACGGAGTTTTAACCAAGGGGAGGGAAGAGGTGAGATTAAAGCGATTTTCTGAAGTTGAGGAGGGAAGGGCTGGATTTGATGGAAAGAGGGAGGAGATTCCAAAACCCGGGAGCTAGGTGGGAGAAGCTTTGGGGGTGACTAGTAGATGAAGGTGGGCTGATCGGAGGTTGCGCGTTGGTCGATGAGGGATGATTAGACATTTGAGAAACGCGGGACCGGTGCAGTGGAGGGCTTTGAATGTGAGGCAGGCCACCTTGAAAGCTGCCCTTTGGCCTATTGGTAGCCAGTGCAGTCTGTGAAGTAGAGGTTTTGCCGATTGCCATCTGGGGGTTTTATGGATGAGGCGGGCCGCTTGGTTCTGGACAACCTGAAGGCGGTGCAGCAGAGATTGTGGGAGACCGTAATAGAGGGAGTTGGAAAAGTCCAGACGGGAAAGTACCAGCGAGATGACAACTTGGGTAAGTGCGGCGGGTGGAAGTAAGTGGCGAACTTTGTGGATCTTCCGGAGCTGGTGCATACAAGATGAGATGACCGCACCCACTTGAGCTTTGAGGGACAGTTCGGTGTCGATAATCACGCCCAGGCTCTTCACTAATTTGACCGGGACTGGGGGAGGACCTAGCTCAGAGGGCCAGAACTGCGCACCCCAGTGAGCATGGCTAAGTCCAGGGAGGAGGAGCTCAGTTTTCCCGGGGTTTAGCTTCAGTTGATTCAGGTTCATCCAATGTCGGATGTGGATCATGACAGTGTGAAACGTATTGATGGCATGAGGTGAATTGAGAGGGAGGACAATCTGCAAATCATCGGCATAGTTGTAAACAATAATGTCCCATTTCTGAAGTGAGTGGATCAAGGGCCGGAGGTATAGGTTGAACAGAAGCGGTGAAAGGGAGAAACCCTGAGGGACTCCACAGGTCGTGGGGGTTTTTGTTGCGGTATAGGGGCCCAGGCGGACAGCCTGTGTTCTTCCGGTCAGGAAGGACTCGACCCACTTGAGAGCGGTACCCTGGATGCCTGCCTGTCCGACACAGTGGAGAAGGATGTTATGGTCCACCGTGTCGAACGCGGCCGACAGATCCAGGAGTACAAGGGCTTGGGGAATCCCCGCATCCGCGTTACTCCTGAGCGTGTCCAGGACTGCCAGAATGACGGCCTCAGTAGAGTGGGCAGGTCTGAAGCCGGCTTGGTTGGGCTCAAGGTGGCAAGAGGATTCAATAAAATTTGACAGGCAACGGGTGACGTGGGCCTCCATTAATTTGGAAAAGTAAGGAAGGAGGGAGATGGGACGATAATTGGATGGTTCCACGGGGTCGGCGCCAGGTTTCTTGAGGATGGGCACTAGGATGGCCTCCTTGAGAGAGCTAGGAACGATGCCGCTGCTGAGTGAACCATTCAGCAGGGGTAGAATACAATCAGGTAGATTGAGGCAGATATTCCGTAAGACAGATGGCGGACAGCAGTCATTAGGGGAGCCAGATTTGACGCGAGTAGCGAGTTCCGCTAGTGAGATAGAGTTCAGAGCAGGGAAGGTAGTAAGAGTCAGGGCGTTATTAGAGGAGGTGTCTGATGGGTGTGGCTGGGGTGGGGGAGGGATAGAGTTTTTGATTTTTATGATCTTTTCCACAAAGAAGAGGTTGAGGGTGTCGCATGCCTCTTGAGTGGGGGTCTGGGCTGGGAGGGTTCTGTCGTCTGTGGTAAGTTCATTCATGACTTTGAACACCTCCTTTGATTTATTGACCGCAAATGAGATCCTATTGGAAAAATGTTCCGATTTTGCTAGGGTAATGGCAGTTTTGTATTCTCTGCGTGCAGCCGTGTAAGACAGCCTGGCTGAGTTGGAGTAAGCGCATCTCCGGATTCGTTCCAACTGGCGCATTTTTAATTTGTGTTGCTTGAGGTTATCAGAGAACCACCTGTGGGAGTTGTGATGCCTAGTGCGGGGAAATTTGGTAAGGGGGGCGAACTGGTCGCTGGCCGACCTCAGCCAGGAACCGATGTCATTTTCTATAACGGTGATGTTATCAGTGGGATTAAAGACTGGGCGGGTGTCGGCCAGGGTCGTGAGAAAGCCCTGGGAGTCATATGTGCTCCATTTTCGTGAGGAGCCACCAGCCATCAGAGGAGCAAGGATCCGACCGACAACAGTGATGGAAGTGTCAACTAAATAATGGTCTGACCAGACGCAAGGAGATATGGCTGGCTGGGACAAAGCCAGATTACAGGTCCAAATCTGGTCCAGGATATGGCCCTTGATATGAGTGGGTCGGGTGACCTGTTGAGTAAGGTTCAAGCTGTTGAGAGTCTCAAAGAGCTCAATAGCATGGGGACCGGCGTTGGTATCATTGAACCAATAGTTCAGGTCACCGAAAAGGGCGAAACTAGAGTGCTGCGTTAATAGATTGGACAGCTGTTCGCTCATGATGGTAGAAAAGGATGGCATAGGATGTGGAGGCCGGTATAAGAGGAGGAACGTGAGGGCACCGGCATCAGTTTCCAAGATGACAAGCAAGTTATCCATCTCAGGAAGGGGGAGGGAATAGAAAGAAGTAGAGTTCAGGCGCTTAGATATGATGGCTGCCACCCCACCCCCGGCCCGGTCACCGGGGCGATCGGTATGGAGAATGTAATAGTCAGGGGGGAGGGCTGCCAAAATATCTGGGAGGGACTCTGACGTTAACCATGTTTCCGTTAGCAGGAGTATGTCAGGGTTGTTATTAGACAACAGGAAGAGAATGTCCTCAAAGTGTTTGACTAGAGAGCGGGTGTTAAGATATGACACCCTGATGGAAGTGGCGTTCCTGGTCGGTTTAACTGAAGGTGTGCGTCCCCATGGAGAGTGTAGAGCAGGGCGCATAAGGCCGGCTGTGTGTATACGACTGTAGGAATTAGGAGACAGCGGGGGGGCAAGATGCTGTAGCTCTCTGAGAGATTGTGAAGAGTATGAGATGGGATGGCCAGCATGGCTTGCCCTAGGGCCCGGCCTGGCGCAGACGGGCGCAGACGGGCTTACCTTTGGCGCGCCTTCGGCGCGCTGACGGTGCGCCCGCTGCGCTCGTCCGCTGCGCGTCCGAAAGATGCACATGATTTATAGGAGTGGAGGGGCGGCGGCGGGGGCGTGGCCTCTGAAGGGGGCGTGGCCTCCGGCCTCGCCGAGATGGTGGCAGGAAGAGATTGTTTGCTCTGGGGGCTGCGGCAGCGCTAGATCCACTGCGCGAACACAACCGGAGCTAAGTAAGTGTCTAGTGCTACAAGTTATAAGTGACAATCAAATTGCATTAGTTATTTTTGAAATCAGGTAAAAAAACGCTCTCGGCTTCCGCCTCAAGAGCTCAGTGCTGTCTTAATGGAGGGCGCTTGTATTCAGCGTCTATTTGTAGCGCGGCGGCGGGGGCGTGGCCTCTGAAGGGGGCATGGCCTCCGGCCTCGCCGAGATAGCGGCAGGAAGAGATTGTTTGCTCTTGGGGCTGCGGCAGCGCTAGATCCACTGCGTGAACACAACCGGAGCTAAGTAAGTATCTAGTGCTACCAGTTATAAGTGACAATCAAATTGCATTAGTTATTTTTAAAATCAGGTAAAAACGTAAAAAAACGCTCTCGGCTTCCGCCTCAAGAGCTCAGTGCTGTCTTAATGGAGGGCGCTTGTATTCAGCGTCTATTTGTAGCGCGGCGGGGCGTGGCCTCTGAAGGGGGCGTGGCCTCCGACCTCGCCGAGATGGCGGCAGGAAGAAATTGTTTGCTCTGGGGGCCGCGGCAGCGCTAGATCCACTGCGCGAACACAACCGGAGCTAAGTAAGTGTCTAGTGCTACAAGTTATAAGTGACAATCATATTGCATTCGTTATTTTTAAAATCAGGTAAAAAAACGCTCTCGGCTTCCGCCTCAAGAGCTCAGTGCTGTCTTAATGCGTGGCATATGTCACTGAATTACCTACCTATTTGTGACTAGATTATGGAGTCCTACTGCCCAATTCATAGAGTCACTTGCATACTGATATTCAATGTAGGTGTAAATCGGAATATTTGAGGATACAAATAGACCTCCTATGTACATAAAGTGCAAATTTACACCAGTTATAGTTATCTCAAGTTGCTATAACTTATGCCCTAAAGTACTTATAAACTGTGCCCTCGCCATGCACAGTGTTGTTATCAATGAAGTAATTTCAGATGCCATTAGGGATGTTATCTAGGACATTTCAAGAGTGATGTAATATGTGAGGTATAAGCAGCTCATAGAGAGAGTGAAAGTAGAGGTTTCTTTAGGGCATGAGTTTTAAGATGGTGGCTGCAACTTTTTCTTCAGGTTGTGGCTAACCTCAGAATATCTGGTTGGACCTGCGGATCCAAGGATTCACCATGGTAAATCATGGTAAACCAATCACAACTTGTGGGCATCAAGGTCGCAATATATGCATAAATTGTGGGTCTTAATTTATCTAAGACTACTGAACAGATTTATACCCAAATCACAAAAAGCACACATCTTGGAAAACGGTTCAGCTTTCTGCCAAATGTGGTGTACTCCCATTCAGCTGTTTTGGTGGTAGCTCTGTCTAATTTTTCTACGTAAATTTGCATGTGAAAAACGTGTTTTGGGGCCCCCCTTTTTCTAGGGCCCCGCTTGACAGACCACAGTGAAGCCTTCCAGGATGAGGATGAGATGAATGAGATGTGTATTTGCAAAGTTTTGTGAAGATTTGCCAAACGGTGCCAAGTAGTTAGCAAATGAAAAAATCAATTTCAACTGCACATTGGGCAACTGGGTAAAATATGTGTGTATATCTGTGTGTATGTGTGTGTGCGCGCACTCATGTGTGTGTTTGTGTTTGGGTGTGTGAGTGTAAGTGTGTGTGTGTATATGTGTGTGCATGTTATGCATGGCTTCCATAAAAAGCTTCCATTATTGACACCGGACTCTAAATCTGGTAAATCATTGTTATGATATGGCAGTTGATAGCAAAACTCATTGCCCACTGTTACATCATAAAGGCCTCCCAGGTTAGGCTAACCAGGCTGCACTGCTTGTCTGCTTTGACTGAAAGCAGAAAGCATAGCAACAGGACAGGATGGGAGGCAGGGAAGATGGTGGGTGTTGGATAAGGATAGCAGGGAGGGTATTTTTTCACATTTGGGTCATGGAGGAGATACCATGTTATGTATAGCTCCCTATTACTCTTCTTCACCTGCATATCTCATGGGAAGCAGATGATTTTGGGGTCGTACATAACATAAAATTATAGATGTGTAAAAAAGTGATTCACAGGAATACTTTATACTGAGGGGTTCAGAGTGATTTCAGATAGACAACACGAGAGTACCCCATTTCACTGTTACCCATCTGCAATTTTTGCATATATATATATATATTCACTGAAAAAACCATAGGTTATAAACCATATATAGTTAGGAATTAGCATTTACAAAACCTTGAAAATTCACTGAAAAAACCATAGGTTATAGACCATATATAGTTAGGAATTAGCATTTACAAAACCTTATTTTACTCACACAAAACCATTGAAATTCGCATATATAGTTAGTTGCACTAACTATATATCGTGCACCCGCAATCCACTGCTGATGATGTCACATATTACATCATTCATGACATGGTCAGTGACATCACTGATGACATCACTGATGACATCATCCAGTGACTGTATGTTTCTGTAAAGTTAAAATATGTCTTACATATTGAAGAATGAGTGGATGTATAAGTGTCTGGATGAAGGATTTAGTAGGTGCATGACTGACTGTATGAGAGAGTGATTAAATGTGTCTCACTGAGTGCATGGGTTAGTGACTAAACTGTCTTAATTTGTGCATCATTATATCTGTTGTTCTGTAAACTTCTGCATGTGTTGATCAGTAGCTATATGAGTAACTATATGGGTTATTGATTGGTTGCCCAAGTATTTGTATGGGAGAGTGAGTGTGTGTGTGAGGGTGGCTGGGAGGTGTGTGACTCAGTGCATACATGTGTGAACAGTTGATTCACTAGATGTATGGGTTCAAAACTGCATGTGGAAACAGCTGTATGGGTGGTTGACTGTGTGCATGAGTGTATTGGTGAGTGAATGGATATCTCAGTGCTATATTTCAAAGTAAGTACATATGTAAAACACAGTACATGTGAGAGTTGACATATATAAATTACTGTGTATAAGAGCCAGTGAATGTGTGAGTGGCTGCATGGATCATTGAAAACGTGTATCAGTGATTGTATAAGAGAGTAAATATGTGTTAGAATATGTTCCAATAAGTAAGGTGTGTATAACTGTATAGTTGAGGAAATGGAGGTGTGATTGATTCGTTGCATGACTGACTAGGTGTATGAGTAACTCCATGGATGAGTGACAATCTGTGAGTGTCTGTTTACACTGAGTGTATCTAACGTTATATTAGAGTCTGAAGAGTTTAATCGTATTATCACATGAATGATGTCCTCAGTAATGTTGTCAGTGATGTCATTTGAGTTGTCAACAGTGATGTCATCAGTGATGTCACTGACCATGTCATGAATGATGTAATATGTGACATCATCAGCAGTGGATTGCGGGTGCGCGATATATAGTTAGTGCAACTAACTATATATGCGAATTTTAATGGTTTTGTGTGAGTAAAATAAGGTTTTGTAAATGCTAATTCCTAACTATATATGGTCTATAACCTATGGTTTTTTCAGTGAATTTTCAAGGTTTTGTAAATGCTAATTCCTAACTATATATGGTTTATAACCTATGTTTTTTTCAGTGAATTTCAATGGTTTTTTTAATAGCAAATATCAAAAGCTGTAAAATGTATTCTTCTTTTAAAGGAAAAATATATTTTATATGTTTTTAATATAATTTTTTTATGTATATATATTTTTTTAATAATTTTTTTTGTTTCGCTACCGGTCCGCGCACCGGGTAGCTTCCCGTTAGCCCAATTTGGTGGCGCGACCCGGTCCGCGAACCGGTAAACGTTCCATTAGCGAAACTGCCGCATTAGAAAACAACATCGTGACGCGTCGCGTAAGCACGACGTATCGCGTTGCCGCGTGATGCGTCTTATGACGCGCTGCGTTAGCGCACCCGGAAGTGCTCCGGAGCGCGATGGGCAGCGCCCCGGAAGTGCTCCGGGGCGCGGCCCGGGGCGCGTAACGTAAGCGTAACAGGTCATGTGACCTGAAAATAACACTTTTTTATTGGTTCTGAACATTTTTTTTTTTCAAAATGATGAAAGCCCCCCACCTTTTTACCTCATTCTTACTTTCTACTTCCAGAGAGCAAGACCTGTTTTTTAGAATGGCTTCTATTTTAGCTGCAGCTGGTGCTTCTCAGCAACCACCACCACCACCACCACCAAAAAGGCCACCTCCAACACTGGACTTTGGTGTAGAGGAAGATAATGAGGATGAAGAGGAGGAGGAGGAAGAGCAAGTAAAGCAGTTCCTGACAGAAACAGCATTGCAGAGCCATTCCCAAGCACAAGTAAGGGATCTTGCTGCCAACCCCCCAAATGTCATCCCCAGCACCTCCAGTGGACAAAGCTCATTCGCCGGACCAGAAGGCCGAGAAATGGTCTACAATTTTCAAACTAATTTTGAAAACTACAAAATAGTTTGTATATATTGTGGAGGAACTATCAGTTTTGGAGAAAAGAGTATTACTTTGATTATCCGAGCTGGAGAAAATCATAAATGCAACAAGAAGACAAAACATTGATTCCTTTTGATTTTTTTTTGCTCCTGTTGAGACATGTTCTAACCCTGCTTTTTTGTTATTTCCCCTAAAAAAAACACACAAAAAACACAAAATAGTTTTCAAAAATCCTAAAAAAACAAAAAATTGTTCTGAAAATTAATAAAAAAAATAAAAAAGAAGAAAAAGAATAAATAAACAGTTCTTTTCAGAACTACCTTCCATTTATATCAAAATTGCTAACATTTTTACACCCTGTCTTTCTTTTTTTCTCTTTGTTGCGCTTCCCGGAGCGCTGCCTGGTTCGCGTACCGGGGACTTGCCCCGCGAAATTTTTCAAATTTTTATTTTTTATTTTTGCATATATCAGCGTCCTAAGTCCCCCTCAGAAAACCTAGAGGGTCACAAAGTGTCTACCGTGCCCCCTTCTACCCATTCCGAACATTGTTTGTCCTCCATCTTGTGTCTCAATTCTACCGATACACAAAATGGAGGACTCCCGTAACTCTGCCGGTTCGCTACCCGGGGCGCGCACCGGTGAGCGCTCGCTAAAAAAAGGTGGGAAAGTAATTTACAGAAAAACCACTGGAGACACTTCCATCAAATATTGAATAGGCCCTACTACATAGCAGTCCCTACCATTTACCCAAATTTGATGGAATTCCATTGAGAAAATTATGCTGTAGGCCTGACTAAATATCCTGAGGTAAATTACCTAACAAAAACACTTATGAAGTGTTAGAATTGACAACCAATTAAAATGCTACTTTCATTATATTCTATTATTTCAAGACATTTGATTGGTTATGTACCTGAATATATATAAAGAAAGAGAGAGAAACACAGCCATTTTGACTGCTACTTCCTGAAGTACATTTCAAGTGCATTTCAACTGTGAACTTAAACTTCTTTTTGAAAGGTAAGATGTTATTTTAAAAACTGAACTATGTTGTGCACTTTAGGTTAATTAGGAAAACATTTTCTGATAGTTATATACTATCCCTCTGTAATAGTTATAGAATAAGATAGACTTCTCTGTTATAGTTATAGATGGAGTTAGGCTTGTCTTGTATAATTATGAATTTACTTAGGCTTTATCACATACACTTTTTTTATATTTTTACTTCCTCTCTGATACCATACACTGCCCAAAGATAAAATCACTGTTAAAAAAACCAAACTACCTGTCTGAACTTAAACCCAACAGTGCACTATCTCTACTGATATATTTTTTTAAAATTCTATTTACAGCACAAAAATGGAAGGAGAGCAAAAAAATACCATCGAAATTGTTCTGGAAAGCAACAAAGATACAGATATTGAACCCAATGACTCTGAATTCTTTGATGAATCACGGGACTATGAACTTATTCAATGTGTAGAATCAGTAGATTTCCTGATTGAAAATGAGCACATTTCTGACAATCAAATATTAGAAGTTCTTTTAAATTTTGAAAACGAATCTGAGAAATAAATTTATATTTAATACTTCAAAAATTGTTTGAGACATTATTCATTTTTATATGTATTTTTTAAACTAGTACCAAATTGATTATAATGTAAAGTCAGACTTTAAATATACTGTGCAACTTTTTTGTGTAACATAGTAAGTTTGCTCATAGTTACTTCCTTTCTCCCACTATTTTATCTCCAATGTGTATTTAACATCTCTTTTTCATCTCCTGCCTCCATATTATTTCTGCTTTCCTCACATACTATGCTATGAATTCCATATACCACAATAACTTCTGAAACAACATGCAAGATATCTACAAAGGTAACGGTGTATTTTTATTTTTAGACTCTGCATTGGTACCTACATGTTGGTACTTAAATAAAAAAATTTTTAAAAAAATACAACAAAAAGAACAATCAATATACATACATTATTTGAACATTGTTTCATTTTATTTTCCCTATATTACGCTCCCCGGACCGCTTCCCGGTGCGCGTACCGAGCGCTCCCCCCGCAAAAAAAACGATAATAAAAATTATTTTTTTTTTGCCCCGCGGGGCCCTTTTAAAGCCCCCACATCAAACCTAGGGGGTCAGGGAGGATGTACTCTGCCCCCTTATGCTCATTTCCCCCTTTGTTTTTGCCACATCTTGTGTCTCGATCCTACTGAGACACAAGATGGCGGCTGCTCCGGACTGTTTAGAATGTTCACAGTCACCGGAGAGCCAATCCGCTTCTCCTCGCGAAGTTCCGTTATGCGTCAGGTACGCTAACCGAGACGCTGTCACAGATATATCTGTTTTTTAAAATGTTAATTTCTCAAAATCCACTGGAGCACATATTTTAAGACATAGCAAAGGCACGTCGGGCAAACCATATCTACAATTTTGCCAAGTTTCGTGTAAATCCATTCAGCCGTTCAAGCTAAAAGTGATTCCAACCGCCCTATGGAAAAATGAATGGGAAAAACGCGTTTTGGGACCCCCCTTTTTTCTTGCCCCCCCCCTTGACGAAACCCCCCAAATTTGCAGGGGCTGCTCAGAAACAAAATGTGCCATTTTCCTGAAAATTTCAGCTAATTCCGTCCACAAACGCTAAAGTTATTCGACATCGAATTTTCAGAAATCCCATAGGAAAAAAATCCTAACTATATATACCTACTGGCGACCGCCAGTAGGTAATATATATATATATATATATGTAAAGGAGTCCCAGCCTGTCGGTGAGTGACAGGCAGCAGCAGGGTGCAGACCTCGCAGCGCCACAGCAGACAGTCGAAAGTAAAGCTCTCCAATAATCCAGACTCAAGTGAGTAGCAGGTTCAAAACGTTTATTATGAGGTAACGCGTTTCACTCCACTAGGGAGCTTGATCACACAAATGCACTCATAAAAGTGAGGATATATATACAAGGTGTGGGAGGGGCTTGATTGGGGAAAAGAAACGCCCAAAAAAATAAAAAAACGGAAAAATAAGGCAACAGTGTCTACATTATCCTACATGTTCAATTCACATGAGAAGCAGCATGTACCACATGAAATTACATTCTGAAAGCAGATCAGTGCAATGTGATAGAATAAAATATGTAAGGTAGAATGTCAAACAAAAACAGAAGCAGCGCTTCAAAATAAAAGCTAGTTGCGGTTGAGTGGAGAAACATGCTATAGAACATGAAAGTCACGACATAGTGCCAATATTGATGTTTCATGGAAACAACATTAATCAACCACAGGATAGGAGAGTGCTATGGAACATGAAAGTCACGACATAGTGCCAATATTGATGTTTCATGGGAACAACATTAATCAACCACAGGATAGGAGAGCGCTAAAGGCAATTACGGCATAGTGCCAGAAAAAGTTATCTGCACGTGTTAGACATTGGAATATAGAGGGAAATCATCACAAAGCAATGAATTATCACTCAAATAAGGATAAACGTGGCACAGAATAACATACTGCAAGAGACATGTGAGTCAAAATTAGGGCAAATGAGGAAAACACAATACGCTAAAAGTAAGTGAAAAAAGTAAAGAGAGATACAGGAGCCCAACCACAGATGTGAAAAATAATAAGTGAGATATATACATGTTCGCACACACCTCCGTAATCCTTGCAAGGTTTAGAAAAGAACGGCACTCCAAGTTGATGTTTTCACCAAAAGTGGTTTATTGGCAGACCCCCCTGCCCCCTTGACATACGCGTTTCACCGATTTGGCTTCTTCAGTATATATATATATATATATATATATATATATATATATATATATATATATATATATATATATATATATATATATATATATATATATATATATATATATATATATATACATATATATGAATTTCACTGGGGCTGACTATAACATCCCTGTAACTATATATATATATATATATTCCATATATAGTTAGTTGCACTAACTATATATCGCGCACCCGCAATCCACTGCTGATGATGTCACATATTACATCATTCATGACATGGTCAGTGACATCACTGATGACATCACTGATGACATCTCAAATGACATCACTGATGACATCACTGATGACATCTCATTTGACATTACTGATCACATCACTGATGATATCATTCATGTGATAATACGATGAACCTCTTCAGACTCTAATATAACCTTAGATACAATCAGTGTAAACAGACACTCACAGACTGTCACTCATCCATGGAGTTACTCACACACCTAGTCAGTCATGCAAAGAATCAATCACACCTCCATTTCCTCAACTATACAGTTATACAAACTTTACTTATTCAAACATATACTAACACATATTTACTCTCTTATACAATCCCTGATACAAGTTCACAATGATCCATACAGCCACTCACACATTCACTGGCTCTTATGCACAGTTATTTATATATGTCAACTCTCACATGTACTGTGTTTTACATATGTACTTACTTTGACATGTAGCACTGAGATATCCATTCACTCACCAATACACTCATGCACACAGTCAACCGCCCATACAGCTGTTTCCACATGCACTTTTGAAACCATACATCTAGTGAATCAACTGCTCACACATCTATGCACAGAGTCATACACCTCCCAGCCACCCACACACACACTCAGTCTCCCATACAAATACTTGGGCAACCAATCAATAACCCATATAGTTACTCATATAGCTACTTATCAACACATGCAACAGTTTACAGAACAACAGACATAATGATGCACAAATTAAGACAGTTTAGTCACTAACCCATGCACTCAGTGAGACACATTTAATCACTCACTCATACAGTCAGTCATGCACCTACTAAATCCTTCATCCAGACACTTATACATCCACTCATTCTTCAATATGTAAGACATATTTTAACTTTACAGAAACATACATGTTGTCATCAGTGATGTCATCAGTGATGTCATTTGAGATGTCATCAGTGATGTCACTGACCATGTCATGAATGATGTAATATGTGACATCATCAGCAGTGGATTGCGGGTGCGCGATATATAGTTAGTGCAACTAACTATATATGGAATTTCAATGGTTTTGTGTGAGTAAAATAAGGTTTTGTAAATGCGAATTCCTAACTATATATGGTCTATAACCTATGGTTTTTTCAGTGAATTTTCAAGGTTTTGTAAATGCTAATTCCTAACTATATATGGTCTATAACCTATGGTTTTTTCAGTGAATATATATATATACATACATATATAAACATATATCATCTGTATATCTATATAAATACAAACATAAATGCATGCATACATATACTTATATGCATACAGATGGATGTTATTTACATGAAAGTTGAAAAAACACTAATAAAAGCAAAGCTAAAAAGCCACCTCATTACAAACAGAATGGCTTTAACTTAAACGAGGGCGAGATCTATTGCATTTTCAATGCTTGTTTACTTTGGTTCCATCAAGAAGGCATTCAGATGTGTCACACATTTGCCATAAATTCTGAATGTTAGCACTCTAGTTGCACATTAGATCACTGTAGTAATGCTACTGCTCACCAGGGACGTCTGCTGCTGGTATTCAAAGTGCATGTTTCAGTCTGCATGTCAGAATTTTTTTAATGAAATAGAAGAGGATTTGAGAAGTCACTCAAAATGATCCCTAATTTTTCTTTCTGAAGCACTAATCATACTTTCTATGGCAAATTTAACCCCCTCATGTTGTTCCTTTTTAAATTGAGTGTTTTCAGACTTACCACTTCATTCCAATCAAGATGGCTTCTTGTGTGCCATACTTTTGTCATAAGTAAGACTGTTAGCACTCTAGTTGTTCTTTAGAACACTCTGGGACATTCTGTCATTGGGCTATACTTGGGGTACATCTGGGTGATATTTGGGCTACATTTAGGCTCTTTTGTCTCTGGTGGCCATCTTGGGAGACTCTATGTCAGAATTTTTTAATGAAATTGAAGAGGGTTTGAGAAGTCACTCAAAATGTGCCCTAATTTTTCTTTCTGCAGCACTAATCATAATTCATATGGCAAAATATACCCCCTCATTTTGTTCCTTTTTAAATTAAATGTTTTAAGAGTTACCACTTTATTCCAATCAAGATGGCTTCAGGTGTGCCATACCTTTGTAATAAGTAGGACTGTTAGCGCTCTAGTTGTTCTTTAGAACACTCTGGGACATTCTGTCATTGGGCTATACTTGGGCTACATCTGGGTAATATTTGGGCTACATTTGGGCTCTTTTGTCTCTGGTGGCCATTTTGGGAGACTGCATGTCAGAATTTTTTAATGAAATAGAAGAGGATTTGAAAAGTCACTCAAAATGTGCCCTAATTTTTCTTTCTGCAGCACTAATAATACCTTCTATTGCATAATATACCCCCTCATTTTGTTCCTTTTTAAATTAAATGTTTTAAGAGTTACCACTTTATTCCCATCACGATGGCTCCAGGTGTGCTATACCTTTGTAATAAGTAGGACTGTTAGCGCTCTAGTTGTTCTTTAGAACACTCTGGGACATTCTGTCATTGGGCTATACTTGGGCTACATCTGGGTGATATTTGGGCTACATTTGGGCTCTTTTGTCTCTGGTGGCCATTTTGGGAGACTTCATGTCAGAATGTTTTAATGAAATAGAAAAGGATTTGAGAAGTCACTCAAAATGTGCCCTAATTTTTCATTCTGCAGCACTAATCATACTTTCTATGGCAAAATATACCCCCTCATGTTGTTTCTTTTTAAATTAAATGTTTTAAGAGTTACCACTTTATTCCAATCAAGATGGCTTCAGGTGTGCCATACCTTTGTAATAAGTAGGACTGTTAGCGCTCTAGTTGTTCTTTAGAACACTCTGGGACATTCTGTCATTGGGCTATACTTGGGCAACATCTGGGTGATATTTGGGCTACATTTGGGCTCTTTTGTCTCTGGTGGCCATTTTGGGAGACTGCATGTCAGAATGTTTTAATGAAATAGAAAAGGATTTGAGAAGTCACTCAAAATGTGCCCTAAGTTTTTCATTCTGCAGCACTAATCATACTTTCTATGGCAAAATATACCCCCTCATGTTGTTTCTTTTTAAATTAAATGTTTTAAGAGTTACCACTTTATTCCAATCAAGATGGCTTCAGGTGTGCTATACCTTTGTAATAAGTAGGACTGTTAGCGCTCTAGTTGTTCTTTAGAACACTCTAGGAGGCTGCAGTAGAACACAAAGGAATCAACTGACAGTCTCTGTCCTTGTTGGATGTACATGTTTTACTGAGAATGTCAGACTTCATTTTCACATGACTGAGAAAGATAATGTGAATTTACAGAAAATATGCTTTCAGTTTAGCTTATAGATCCCCTTCCAAACCACTGTGGGAAAATCATGAGATATTAGTTTTCTTTCAAACAATATTCATGATATCACAGCAGAAGGTTTTTTCACATTGTAAAATCACCTTAGAACCCACCACAATTCCTAAAACGAGTATGGTACCATCAACAAATGATTTATAATGTAACTAAAGTCCTAAAACCCTCTATTAACTACAATGCTTTTTAATGAGGTGCTATCATGTATATTGGTCCCAAGATGGCTGCCAACACTTCTTGGATGAAGTGCTGACAGCCAATCATATCAGATGTGTGGTTAGGCTCCGCCCAGATATATATCTTTTTTTGAACCTAAATTACTCAAAATCCACTGGAGCACATATATTGAGACCTAGCAAAGGCACATCGGGCTAACAGTCCCTACAATTTTGCCAAGTTTCGTGCAAATCCATTCAGCCGTTCGAGCTAAAAGTGAGGCCAACCGCCCTATGGAAATTAACATGGGAAAAAGGCGTTTTGGGACCCCCCTTTTTTCTCGGCCCCCCCTTAATGAAACCCCCCCAAATTGTCAGGGGCTGCTCAGAAACAAAATGTTCCATTTTCCTGAAAATTTCAGCCAATTCCGTCCACAAACGCAAAGTTATTAGACATAGAATTTTCAAAAATCCCATAGAGAAAAAATCCTAACTATATATACCTACTGGCGACCGCCAGTAGGTAATATATATATATATATATATATATATATATATATATATATATATATATATATATATATATATATATATATATATATATATATATATATATATATATATATATATTACCTACTGGCGGTCGCCAGTAGGTAGTTATAGTTAGGATTTTTTTCAATGTTAAATCTCAAAATTCTATTTGGAATAACTTTGGAGCCGGTTGACGAATCTGCCTGAAAATTTCCACAAAATGGCCTCGTCGAGCTCCGGTCCTTCCCAGAAAGTTTGGGGGGGATTCGTCAAGCGGGGGCCGAGATAAAAGGGGGGTCCCAAAACGCGTTTTCTCCATGTTAATTTCCATAGGGCGGTCGATTTCACTTTTAGCCCGAACGGATGAATGGATTTCCACCAAACTTGGCAAAATTGTAGGGACTGGTAGCCCGATGTGCCTTTGCTATGTCTCAAGATATGTGCTCCAGTAGAATTTGAGTAATTTAAGTTTTAAAAAATATATATATCTGTAAGCGCGCACCGGTGCGCGCGCCGGCGAGCGCTCCGGTCGCGTCACGTGAGGTGCGCACTGAAAGCTGATTGGCTGTCGGGTGTCTGAAAACATTCGAAACAGACCGGAGCGGCCGCCATCTTGTGTCTCGGTAAAATCGAGACACAAGAGGTGTCAAAAACAAAGGGGGGAATTGACCATAAGGGGGCAGGGTAGACCCCCCCTGACCCCCTAGGTTTAATGTGGGGGCCATAAAAGGGCCCCGCGGGGTCAAAAAAAAAATATATTTTTTTTGATTATCGCGGGGGGCGCGCATGGTGCGCGCACCGGGAAGCGCTCCTGGGAGAAAAGAGAATGGCAGAATTTTAAAATGTAAGTCATTTTATATAAATGGGAGGTAGTTCTGAAAAGAACTGTTTTTTTATTCTTTTTGTTGTTTTATATTTTTTTTGGGAGTTTTTAAACTTTTTTTGCTTTTTTTGGTTTTTCTGAACATTTTTTGTTTTTTTTGTATTTTTTAAGGAGAGAAACAAAAACCAAGCATTTCAAACGGGCTCAACAGGAGAAAAAAAAAAGGGCAACAAATTAATATTTCCTTTGGCACTTGTGGTTTTCCCAAGCACGATTAATAAGAGTGATGCATTGCTCACCATAGCAAATCATTTGACCACAAAATTTACAAACCATTTTAAAATTTGAAAAGTTGGTTTGTATGATGGAGCATGTCTCCCTAACTTCCAGTCCTGATGGGGTGGGAACAGTAGTTTTGGAGGTGCTGGCAGAAGATTGTACAGGGTTTTTGGCCAGTTCCCTGACCTCTGCCCTAGAATAGTTGTTGGGATGTTTTCTTAGCATATGCCTAATCATTGTGTGGTTGCCGAAGGAGTACTTCTTGTTGGGATTCCCCCTTGACATCTCCTGATGACAGATAAGGCAGGTTGCTTTAGGTGCATTCACTTTTTTTTTGTCACTCGGGATAGAAAAAAATTGCCAAATGATGTGCTCTTTTGGTTTGTATGTTATGTTGTCCTCTGGGACGAATCTACTGTCCTCTTCGTCCTCATCTTCCTCCTGTTCTGGATCTGCACCACTGTGAAGTTGAGGAGGTCCTTGTGGTGGTGGTGGTGGTGGTGGTGGTGGTCCAGAAGATCCAGCAGCTGCAGCTAATGTAGCCATTTTCTATAGATAAAAGTAAAGGTCTTCCTCTCTCAAAGCAAAAAGGTAGAATAAGGAAAAAAGGTGAGGGGCTTTCCTCATTTTGAAAAAAAAATATCCTGAACCAATGAGAAGTGTTAATTTTAGGTCACATGACTAGGGGTTTTATCATTATGAAACCAAAACTGTTATGAACCAATCAAAAGTGTTATTTTTAGGGCACATGACCCGACGCGCTTACGCTACGCGCCCAGGGGCGTGCCCGGGGGCGTGCCCCGGGTCACGTAGCGTAAGCGCGTTGGTGCGCTTACGTTGTGCGTTTCACGCATACGCGGCTACGCGATACGTCACGATCATGTTTTCGTTTGCGATATTGGCGCTCACGGGACGCTCCCCGGAGCGCGCCCGGGGGCGCTTTTCGGAAATACGCTTTTCGGGGCGCACTCCGGGGCGCGCTCTGGGAGCGCTCCCCCCAAAAAATTTAAAAAAAAAAATGGGATAATGGTAGGGACAGGTAGCCCTATTCTGAAGTGGTTTGTAAAAAAATTAACTTTATAAAAATATGTATTGTGCTACATTGGGCTTAATATATGTTAGAGCCAAAATGTAGCCCAAATGTAGCCCAAAGTAGCCCAATGTAGCCCAAAGATGGCCACCAGAGACCAAAAATTGTAAATTTAGCCCAAATTTCAACTAGATGTAGCCCAACTGTAGCCCAATGACAGAATGTACCAGAGTGTTAAAAAGAACAACTAGAGTGCTAACAGTCTTATTTATAAAGTGAAACTTATAGTTAGGAATTAGCATTAACAAAACCTATGAAATTCACTGAAAAAACCATAGGTTTCACACCAGTTATAGTTAGGAATTAGCATTTAAAAAACCTATGAAATTCACTGAAAAAACCATAGGTTTCACACCGGTTATAGTTAGGAATTAGCATTTAAAAAACCTATTAAATTCACTGAAAAAACCATAGGTTTCACACCAGTTATAGTTAGCTGGAAATTTTACTGATATAAAACCATTGAAATTCCCACGTTATAGTTAGTCGGACTCACTATAACTTGCGCGTGCAATGCACTGCTGATGACATCACATATTACATCACTCATGACATGGTGAGTGACATCACTCATGACATCACTGATGACACCATCCTTGTGACACAGTGACAGACCTCCTCTCAGTGTAAAGTAACCCTTGAGACACATATTCAAAAATAGAAACTGAAATTTTTAAAAAATGGACATACCTATATCAGTTACAACAAGCAATTCTGTACTTCCACTATCTATATACACATCCACTCATTCACCAACAGTTCTATATAGTCACTCATACATATACTCACTCATCATATGAAGAGATACACCTATACATCCTGTTACACACCGACATTCATCCAAAAGTTACTCACACACATATTCACACGTGCAAATAAACTATTGAACAACCATTTATTTGAATATAGAGTTATACACACACTTCCACCTTACTTCTATTGAAAATTACACATATTTATTCTCTTAAACAATCACTTATAGAAACACATACTTATTTAAACAGGAACTCTTACAATCTCTTACTCTCACATATACTCACTTATATACATCAATATTCATATATACTAGATTAAAACATATGTAGTTACTGATAAAGACACTAGTGAGACAGTCATTCACTCACTAACGAACACATATAGACACTCATCCACCCATACAGTCCTGTACATATGCTGTCTTCAAAACACATACAAACAAAGAGTCAGTCACTCATGCATCTATGTGCTAAGTAATACCCCCACCAAACCATATAGACACTCAAACTGATACTAATAAAAATATCAAATAACCCATATACATACGCATGTAGCTACTTATCAACACATGTAGCCACTTATACACAAAGTGAAACACTAATATATGTATTTAAATATTTAAACATAACTCACTAATATTTATTTTTCAGAAAGACACATATTCACTGGATGGTGTCATCAGTGATGTCATGAGTGATGTCACTCACCATGTCATGAGTGATGTAATATGTGATGTCATCAGCAGTGCATTGCACGCGCAAGTTATAGTGAGTCCGACTAACTATAACGTGGGAATTTCAATGGTTTTATATCAGTAAAATTTCCAGCTAACTATAACTGGTGTGAAACCTATGGTTTTTTCAGTGAATTTAATAGGTTTTTTAAATGCTAATTCCTAACTATAACCGGTGTGAAACCTATGGTTTTTTCAGTGAATTTCATAGGTTTTTTAAATGCTAATTCCTAACTATAACTGGTGTGAAACCTATGGTTTTTTCAGTGAATATATATATATATATATATATATATATATATATATATATATATATATATATATATATATATATATATATATATATATATATATAGTTACAGGGATGTTATAGTCAGCCCCAGTGAAATTCTGCAGTTATAATTACCAGAGCTAACTATAACTTTCACCCCTGCAATGTACTATTTATCACCTCACATATTACGGATCACTGACAGAATATCGACGGACCGAATATCGACCTACAAGAGAATCGATTACAGAATATCGATGGACAGAATATCGACATCTGATCTCTACAAAGGTAAGTACAAAAATATCAAAACCAACATAACATAAAATGTTGTTGTTTAAAATAATATTTTGTATTAACTGTCTTAAAAATAATATAACATTAATTAAATAATACATAGAATTATTAAAAACATAGAATTATTTAAAACAGGTAAAATTATAAATAATAAGTGTAATAAAAAAAATAAACATACATATTTATATATATGTTAACTTAATATTATTAATACATAATTATTTTATTTAATTATAAGTTGTTAGAAACATAATACAAATTATATATATATATATATATATATATATATATATATATATATATATATATATATATATATATATATAACACACAGGAGTCCATTTGAAATGAGGTCACGGAGAGATAAAATATATATATATATATATATACACACACACACAAGCAAATCCTGATGCCAAAGTCCTCTTTCCCCACAGGGCGGAAAAAAAAAGAAACAGATACAGACCACCAGTTGCTCGTTAAAGTGAATGCTGTTTATTTCAAAACAACCTCCCCGGTCTTGATCACATGACGTGCAAACATAGAGGCATGTCTTAAATAGTGCCATACAAAGAAAGCCACTCCTCATAGATAAATTGATATAGAAAACATACTGCTCTCATAAGCCTTTGTGCAGCAATAAAAGAATACATGTAATAACTTTACAAAGTTCTAACAAATATTAAAAGTAATATTTATTTGTAAAAAAAATATTTTACACTACATTAACTATAACAGTAGGGAAATAGTTGGATAGAATAGGGGATAAAATTACTATTCTCACTCCAAAGAGTGCAACAGTAGGGAAAGTGTTGGATAGCGGGAGGGTAAAAATCCCTATTCCTACTAAAGTGAGTGCACCAGTAGGGAAAGTGTTGGATAGGGGGTTGGTAAAAATTACTATTCCCACTCCAGCAAAGGCAACAGTAGGAAAAGTGTTGGATAGCGGGTGTGTAAAAATTACTATTCCCACTCCAGAGAGTGCAATAGTAGGAAAAGTGTTGGATAGCGGAAAGGTATACATTAATATTCCCTTTCCAAGTGTAACAGTAGGGAAAGTGTTGGATAGTGGAGGGGTAAAATTTACTATTCCTACTTCAGTGAGTGCAACAGAAGGGAAAGTGTTAGATGGAGGGGGATAAAAAGGACTATTACCACTCCAGCAAATGCAACATTATGGAAAGTATGGATAGAGGGTGGTCAAAAATTACTATTCCCACTCCAGTGAGTGCAACAGTAGGGAGAGTGTTGGATAGCGGAGAGGTAAAAATTAATATTTCCACTCCAACAAGTGTAACAGTAGCGAACATGTTGGATAGTGGAAGGGTAAAATTTACGATTCCTACTACAGTGAGTGCAACAGTAGGGAAGGTGTTGGATAGCGGAGGGGAGTAATTTATTATTCCCACTCCACAGAGTGCAACAGTGGGGAAATTGTTGTATGGCGGAGGAAATAAAATTACTATTCCCACTCCAGTGAGTGCAACAGTAGGGAAAGTGTTGGATACCGGAGGGGAATAATTTACTATTCCCACTCCAGCAAGCGCAACAGTAGGGAAAGTTTTGGATAGTGGCGGGGTAAAATTTACAATTCCTACTCCAGTTAGTGCAACAGCAGGGAAAGTGTTGGATAGCAGAGGGGAATAATTTACTCTTCCCACTCCACGGAGTGCAACAGTAGGGAAAGTGTTGGATAGCGGAGGAGATTGAATTACTATTCCCACACCAGCGAGTGCAACAGTAGAGAAAGTGTTGGATAGCGGAGGGGAATCATTTACTGTTCCCACTCCAACAAGTGTAACAGTAATTAACAAATACTTAAATAATAAAACACAATTTACTTCTCACGAAATACCCAAATAAATAACACCACCACTATTGTAAAACATGACACAATTAACATAATTGCTTAACAATTAATTAATTAACTAATAACAATGAACAATAACATTTAAAACAATGAGTAATACATTAATTGATACTATTAAGACTATAAAATAACAATAAATAAATACTATCCAAAAAAAAAAATTATATTAATTTTTAATTATTTGCCACACTACTCCCCTCTAAATACTAACTTATAAAAAATTGACACAATTTACATATTTACCAATTAATTATTAATAATTAATCACCAACTAGTAATTAATGAAACCACATTATTTAACACAATTATCAATATGAAATATTAAATATACACATATTAATAAATACAAATTATTAATTGATGAATTATAATTAAATTACTTCCCACCCTAATCCCCTATAAACTCACAACCCACACTTAAAAAATAACACAATTAACATATTGACCAATGAATTATTAACAATTAAAAAACAATTACTAACAAATTAACACAATTAACAATACAAAGTATTAATTAATTAATTTTAATTAAATTACTTCCCACGCTATTCCACTATAAACCCACAACCCACTATGGAACTAAAACATAATATTTAATTTCTTTAAAAACTTATAATGTCTAAAAATGTATTAAAAAAATATTATAATTAAATAAATTCTCACCCTGTTCCCCTACAAACCCACAGCCCACTACGGAACTAAAATACACAATAAATACTTAACATGAAATTAGTTACTCTACGAATTTCAAACATACATTACAAAAATAACTATACTTTTAACACATATACTAAAATACAGAACACTAAACTACATTTCGATAATATTAACAACGATATTTTGACTAACGATATTCCTAACTTCGATATTTAAAAAAAACAATATTTCTTACCTGCATGTCGATATTCTGGTCGACAATATTCTTGCAGGTGGATATTGTAAAACATTGATATTTAAACATCGATATTATGACTCTATGCCACATATTACATCACTCATGACAAGGTCAGTGACATCATGATGACATCTCAAATGACATCACTGATTACATCAATGATGACCTCTTAAAGTGAGTGTAAGTGTTTTTAAGAGTTTATGGGTGTAAAACATCTATACTATCCTATTACAAAAGTTACATTAGTATACTAACATATATTAAGTGAGTAGCTGTAGGTATCTTTCTGTATATGGGTTTGTAAGTGGTTGCATGGGTGTATAAGTGGGTGTGTGAGTAGTTGTGTGAGTGAGTGAGATGCTGTTTGTGTGGCTGTATTGGTGAGTGAGTGTGTCAGTGGCTGTATGGGTGAGTGAGTGGCAGTGTGAGTGGCTCTATGGGTGGGTAAGTGGGTGTATAGTGACTGTATGGGTGAGTGAGAGGGTGTCTGAATGGCTGTATGAGTGAGTGACTCAGTGTATAAGTACCTCTATGGGTGAGTGAGTGGCTGTTTGAGTGGGTGTCTGGTTAAGGGAATTGGGGCCATATGTATCATAGTTCGGTTTTGCGATTCCTAAATTGCGATTTTTAAGGAATCGCTATTTAGGAATCGCAAAATGGTATGTATGAAGAAATTCGCTTTTAATTAGCGATTCCTTAATCTTCCTTAATTGCGAATTTGCATTTTGCGAATTCGCAATTAAGGAATAATTTCCAATGCATTCCTATGGGCCAGGAGGCCCATAGGAATGATTTCCAAATAATTCTCAAATTGCGAATTCGCAATTTGCTTATCGCAATTTGAGAATTATTGCAAGGTTGCAGGGGTGACTCAAGGACACCCTGCTGCACCCCTGTAAATTACATGTGTGTGCATATGGCGCACATACATGGCCTATGGGCATGTATGTGCGTCACATGCCACAATCAAAAATACAAATTAGTGTTTTTTGAACAGAAATTGCAATTTACCACCAACTGGAAGTTGGTGGTAAATTGCGATTCCTTAAGCTGAATTCGCAACAGTAAAATGCTTCATACATAGCATTTAAGGAATCTCAAAATTGCGATTCCTTAAATGCTATGGCAAATTAAGGAATCGCAAGTATTTGCGATTCCTTAAGATGCGATTGTTTGATACATTTCAATTCATGCTAATTAGCCTTTTGCGATTCGCAAAGGCCGAAATTCGGCAAATTTCAGCCTTTGCAAATCAAAAAAGGCTTGATACATATGGCCCTTGGTGTGTCAGTGACTGTATTGGAGAGTGTCTTTGTGAATGGCTGTATGGATAGTAAGCGGCTATGTGAGTGCTTGTATGGATGTGTGATGGGTATGGAAGTGATTGTGTGGGTGTGTGAGTGAGTGTGTGAGTGTATGGGTCAGTGAGTGGCTGTGTTGAGAGGTAGTATTGGTGAGTGAGTGGTTGTGTGAGTGACTGTGTAGGTAAATAAGTGGGTGTGTGAGTAGCTGTATGGGTGAGTGTGTGGCAATATGTGTGGTTGTCCAGGTGAGGGAGCAGTTTTATTAGTGGCTGTATGGGTGAGTGAATGGTTGTGTGAGTGGCTGTACAAGTAAGTGAGTGGGTGTGTGAGTGACTCTATAGAGGAGTGAGTTTATATATGAGTACTGGTATGGGTCTGTAAATAGGTATGTGATTGGTTGTGTGGGTGTATTTGTGGGCATACAAGAGTTGTTGTGTGTGAGGTTCTGTGGACGATGTCATCAGAGATGTCATCAGTGATGTAATCAATGATGTCATTTGAGATGTACTTAATGATGTAATCAGTGATGTCATTAACCATGTCATGAGCGATGTAATGTGTGAGGTCATAAGCAGTGCATTGCAGGGGCGTAAGTTATAGGTAGCTCAGGTAACTATAATGGCATGTAACTGTTACCACGCAATTTTTAGCACGCAGTACCGTTACCACGGATCCATTACCACGCAAAACCCATTACCACGGATACCTTTACAACGCATTATTCTACAACGCAGGTACTATTACAACGCATACCATTATATCGTAAGTTTAGGTAAGTTTATAGGTAAGTTTATCTTTTTTATATTACATTTATTAGGGGTATTGGTATTTTTAGGGTTCAGGGTTGGGTTTGCGTTTTGGGGTACAGGGGTATTTTTAGGTTTCAGGGCTGGGTTTGAGTTTTGGGGTACAGGGGTATTTTTAGGTTTTAGGGCTGGGTTTGGGTTTTGGGGTACATGGGTATTTTTCGGTTTCAGGGCTGGGTTTGGGTTTTGGGGTACAGGGGTATTTTTAGGTTTTAGGGCTGGGTTTGGGTTTTGGGGTACAGGGGTATTTTTAGGTTTTAGGGCTGGGTTTGGGTTTTGGGGTACAGGGGTATTTTTAGGTTTTAGGGTTGGGTTTGGGTTTTGGGGTACAGGGGTATTTTTAGGTTTTAGGGCTGGGTTTGGGTTTTGGGGTACAGGGGTATTTTTAGGTTTTAGGGTTGGGTTTGGGTTTGGGGGTACAGGGGTATTTTTAGGTTTTAGGGCTGGGTTTGGGTTTTGGGGTACAGGGGTATTTTTAGGTTTTAGGGTTGGGTTTGGGTTTTGGGGTACAGGGGTATTTTTAGGTTTTAGGGCTTGGTTTGGGTTTTGGGGTACAGGGGTATTTTTAGGTTTTAGGGTTGGGTTTGGGTTTTGGGGTACAGGGGTATTTTTAGGTTTTAGGGCTGGGTTTGGGTTTTGGGGTTCAGGGGTATTTTTAGGTTTTAGGGTTGGGTTTGGATTTTGGGGTACAGGGGTATTTTTAGGTTTTAGGGTTGGGTTTGGGTTTTGGGGTACAGGGGTATTTTTAGGTTTCAGGGCTGGGTTTGGGTTTGGGGTACAGGGGTATTTTTAGGTTTTATGGCTTGGTTTGGGTTTTGGGGTACAGGGGTATTTTTAGGTTTTAGGGTTGGGTTTGGGTTTTGGGGTACAGGGGTATTTTTAGGTTTTAGGGCTGGGTTTGGGTTTTGGGGTACAGGGGTATTTTTAGGTTTTAGGGCTGGGTTTGGGTTTTGGGGTACAGGGGTATTTTTAATATATATTTACAAATTTAAAAATTACAAATATTTTTTTTGTTAATTAACTAATAAATAATTAAATATAATACTTCTAAAATAATTATTTACATTATAAATTAATATTATATACTTAGGGCTGGGTTTGTGTTTTGGGGTACAGGGGTATTTTTAATATATATTTACAAATTTTCAAATTACAATTTTTTTATTTTTTATTTATTTAATAATAAATAATTTAATATAATAATTCTAATATAATTATTTACAATATAAATTAATATTATATACTTACCTATAATTATACTTACGATGTAATGGTATGCGTTGTAATAGTATCAGCGTTGTAGTGTATTGCGTTGTAAAGGTATCCGTTGTAACATGACCTGCGTTGTAAAAAATCCGTGGTAATGGTATGCGTGCTAAAAGTACGCGTTGTAACATCATATATCCAACTATAACTGCTGAATTTCACTGGTTTTGTACGAGTGAAATCTGAGCCTAACTATAATGTCCCTATAACCTTTGTTTTTTGTCAGTGATATCTAAGGTTTTTTAATTCTATTTCCTAACTATGACGTCCCTGCAACCTTTGCTTTTTTCAGCAAATTTCAAATGTTTTTCAAATTTTGTTTCCTAACTATAACGTACCTGTAACCTTTAGTTTTTTAAGTGAATGTTGATGTTTTCTTTGACTGATAATCATGTTTGCAGAGTGGTGTGAGAAATGCAGTGGCCTCCAACCAGCTCTCTGGAATCCTGCTGTTTCAGGCTTACTGGAGGTAAAAGAAGGGCTTCTGCACCCTCAAGAACCATCATCATCCAAGAGGACGTTATCCCCCAACAAGCAGTGCACCAGGAGACAAGTTTGCAGAGTGGTGGAGAAAGAGGGCATGGCATCCAAAGACCTCTCAGCAATTCTGCTGTGTGGGACTTACTGCAGGTAACAGGATGGTTTGGTGGCCTTCAAGGATGCTCTAGTGCCAATTGGACTTCATCCCCCAACCAGCAGTGCACCAGGTGGGGCGTTTGCAGCATGGTGGAGAAAGCGGTGTGTCCTCTGGAGTCCTCTCAGAAATTACGCTCTGTGGGACTTACTGGAGGCAACAGGAGGGCTTGTTGACCCCCAAGGATTCTCCTGCCAAAGAGCCTTCACCCCCAACCGGCAGTGTTCAAGGAGGTGCATTTGCAGAGTGGTGGAGAAAGGGGGCACGGCCTCCGAAGTCCTCTCAGCAATCTTGCTCTATGGGACTTCCTGGAGGTAACACGAGGGCTTGTTGGCCCCAAAGGGCCCTTAGTATCCATGGGGACATCATACCCCAACCATCAGTGTTTGCAGAGTGGTGGAGAAAGGGTGCATGGCCTCCGAAGACCTCTCAGCAATACTGCTGTGTGCGACTTACTGGAAGTACCAGGAGCCCTTGTTTGGCCCCAAGGACCCACCAGAGCCAACAGGACTTGATCCCCCAACCAACAGTGCACCAGGATGCATCTGCAAAGTGGAGGGGATAGAGTGCTTGGCCTCTGAAGTCCTCTCAGCAATCCCACTGTTTAGGACTTACTGGAAGTAACAGAAGGGCTTTTTGGCACCAAGGACCCTCTGCAGCCAATGGGGAATTCATAAGCCAACCAGTTGTGTGCCAGGAGACACTTTTCCAGAGTGGTGGTGAACAGGGCAGGGCCTCCGGCCTTCCTAATCTAGAAGGATTCATGCAGTAAGAGTTTCAGATTTCCACTTAACATATTCTAATGGCTCACTCTGGAGTTAGAATCTCCTTTCCTCCTCAATGAGTAGGTAGGGGGTGCTTCAGATTTGCACAGGTTCAACTGAGTTGGGACCACGCGGGACCCCATGTGTGGGACATCTGTTCTGAAGCAGGGAACAATACAAGTGACTTTGCTTTTTATACTTCTGGATAAGTTCAATTACTTAGTCTCCACTTGCACCACAAAATGTGAGGTCAATAGTGGAAATAGATTACAGCCTTTTGTATCTCAGCCAGAGTAAAAATGTTTAGTGGAACAATGTATGGATGAACACAGGAGTTGGGAGTTATACAGCAAGCAGCAATGTACATTTGCTTTCAAGGGCACGTACAAAGAGTAGTAGCTTGTGTTGCCCATTGCACTGCAGAGTTTCACAGTTTTTCTTTAATTGGTCTTCATTGAAAGTTTTGAATACCATGAAAGACAGTGATTAGGATCTTGTTCATTTCTAAATCCACTGCATGTGTCTACTTAAGGTTATGTACCATATTCATGTTAGGGAGGGTCAAGCGTATAGAAAAAATTAGCGAACAGCAGAGCATGACATGTGAGCTGCGCTAAAAATGCTATGCACTTTGCAGTCTGTGACAAAGTAAGGCTGGTTGGTTTGCACCATTGCTGGCGGAGGAAGTGTCAGAGAGTGTCGACAATGGTGGGTATCTTGGCACAGGGATCAGCAGTGCAGCCAGTAGGTGCCACCAGCATGGCACGGTATACACCTGTTACAACGCATCTTTTACAACTACCTACTGTTACAACGCGACTTTTACAACGCATACCATTACAACGCATTGCCCTGGGGGGCGCTCTAGGATAGGGAATAAGTATAATTTACTATCCAACACCTGCCCTAGTGTCCACGGGGACTGGAGTTAGAATAGTAAATTATACTTACCACTATCCAGCACCTCAAAGCGCTATGCGTTGTAATGGTATGCGTTGTAATGGTCGCGTTGTAACAGTAGGTAGTCGTAATGGTATGCGTTGTAACATGGTACATCCGCATGGCACTCACCCGAGCTGCTTGGGAGGCAAGTGCAGCCAGTCATCGGTCACAGCTGCTGCAAATCCAAGTCCAGTTCCTAGGCATATCATATTACGTCCCACCCTGTAAATTGTCTGCTGCATCACATCATCCTTAGTCTGTGCCCAACGGTGGAGCTCAAGTTTCCACTCAGGAGTCGGGGGGAAGAAGTCACTTTTCAGTGCATCATAATCACTAGCTTTACCAGATTGAGGGCCAGGTCGATGAATTTGCTCCCAACTTTGTCTCAATCAATCAATCCATCAAGCAACCAATATGGATTTGTATAGCACAGCTAATCCCAGGTGAGGGTACCCAGGTGCTGAAAGTACTGTTGCAGGGAGTCTCAATTGAGCAACCACGTCTTGAGTCCTTTTCTGAATTCCAGCAGAGAGGATGAGGTCTGTAGGTGAGGTGGGAGGTTGCGCCAGAACTTCACAGAGGGGTAGGAAAAGAAGGGACTTGATGATCTTGTGGAGCATGCAACGGATGAGGAAGCATGAAACTGAGTTGATCTGTCTTTTCACTTGGGCTTACTGTCCAGGATGATGCCAAGGTTGTGGGCTTGGTCGGTCAGAGTGGGTGAGGGCTGTAGTTCAGTAGGTGCACCAAGCATCGTTCCATGGGGAGGTGCTGGTTCTAAAGATTAGCACTTCCATCTTTTCTGTGTTTAGTTTTAGGCAGTTGTCTCTCATCCAGTCAGCAATGCTCATCATATATCTGTGTAAGTGGATCAGCGTGATGGAGGGGGTCTTCTGATAATGAGAGGATGAACTGGGCATCATTAGCGTAGGATCTGATGTTTAGTCCATACAATCTAATGACTTTGGCCAAGGGAATCAACTAGGTGTTGAATAGAGTAGAGCTGAGGGACGAACTTTGAGGAATGCTGCAGATGGTGCTCTTGGGTTCTGAGGGGATGGGAAGATGGCAGATTCTCTGGGTTCTTCCAGTGAGGAAGGAGGCAATCCACTTGAGGACATCTCCTTGGATTCTAATGTAGTGAAGCCTTTTGTCTGCCTTGGGGTAGTGCATTAGGCCCAGCAGGCATGTTTTCAGACTGTTGATGTGGTGCCTGTCCATTATATATGTGACATAGTCACAGACTTCAGTCCAAAGTACCTGCAATGGAGTGCACAGTCACTGCAAGTTGTGAAAATCTGCATGGTGTCAGCCACAGCGGAGGTATTTATGTGACACTGTGGCAATTATCCTGTGTAGTTGGAAGGGGCCAAGAATATGTAGTGGACACTATTAAACTATAAACGTTCCAGATGTGTGTATCTCAACATCTGAGGGATGCAGTTCAGAATGTGGTGTAAGTCTGTGACTGAGAAATTGATTATATACATTCTAACAATAGCAGTATCGGAGATTAGATTCTGGGAAGTGCTGGACCCTCTATCTGTCTCCGCACCCTATACATGTTTAGAACTCCACAAATACGCAGTAGCTTATGTAGGTTCCACTCCCAAATCACCACACACACCTCCTATCATCTCCCGAAGTATTGAATTGTCAGAAACTGTCCCAACAGGATAGAATACCCCTCCCAAATCTCCACAAATGTGGGGGTGACCCCTTCCATGAACAATTGACCCTGGGTCACAATAGAAGCATATCTCTACTGCTATTGGTGAGCCGTCATCTCACCCTTTGTGAAGTTGGGCAAACACCAAAGCACGAAATCCGGCAAGTGCACCGCCCTGCTGCACGTGCGCCAAAGCTATCAGGACCAACAATATATAACCACCTGAAGCAGAAACGGTAACCTCACTCTCTGGGGGGCCATCCCTAAGACATCTCAGAGCACCAGTCAGTGGGCAACCCTAGGCCAAGTGTACCTTGATTCAGACAGCGCCTCCAGAGCAATCCATGTCATGAGCCATTGTAATTCCATCATCAGATAGTGGAGCTCATAATCTGGCACTTCTAGACCCTCAGCCTTCATGGACCAAAACTAATTCCCCAAGGCAATGTGGTGATACAGAAAATGCAGAAAGGCCACCATTTTCACTAATGCTATGGGACCCATAGGTTATAGTGGATTATGTCCAAAAACCTTTGACGAGCAAAGGGAGTTGATCACCCTACAAAGGTTGTGCTCATGGCTGTCTTTGGAGTCTTTATGAATGCATACTCCCAGATATTTGAAAGTATGTGGGGCATCAGGGATGACATAAGTGCCTGGCCCCACCAGAAGATAGTGCACAAGTCTGACAGAAGGAAGATGCAGGATTTCTGCACACTAACACAGAGGCCTGAAAGCACACAAAAGGAGTCCCGGAGTCACAGCATTGAAGGCCAGAGGTGACATTGTTTAAGTAAATAAGAATGGCATCTACATATAAGGAAATGATGTGGTCTTGACCTGCCACTTGCAGCCCGTGTCCACCACCCTGCATTTGTATCCTGCACAAAAATAGGCTCCATTGCCAGCACAAAAATCAAGAGCGACAGTACTATGCCGTATCGAGTGCCTCTGTGAATTTGCCCCTGGTTCAAGTACTGCTGTCCAACCCATACCCAGGCAACCAGAGCCACATAAAGCACCCAAATCCTGACCATCAACTCCTTCCCGAACTACATGCCATGTAACAGTACAAAGAGAAACACCCAGGATAAGCTATTGAAGGCCTTCTCCATGACCACCGAGACTGTCATTGCTTTGGGAAAGCCGTCCAGTAGCCCGTCTAAGATATGAAAGAGGCACCTGATGTTCCAAGAAGTAATTCTCATGAGAGCAAATGTGCACTACACTGGGTGGACCAGGGACAGTATGTGTGATTGGATGCGACTCACTAAGATCCAGGATTGGATGGCAAATAGCAGTAATCTCAGACTGGTCACTCTGTACCCTCAGGAGACCTATGAGCGGTCATCCAGACCTTTCCCCCAGTGTAGGGGGCGGCACTCCATATCCAAGATCGCATGCAGTTCCAAAAGACACATGTCTCACTCCATCTGGTCCAGTTGAGTCTGCAGAGCGTACCTCAGAAGAGGGTTTAAGGCAGAGGCCCCGCATATATGGTTTGAAAGCATCCCCATGACCAGCAGAGTAGAGGCCAAACCTTCATTGACCTCAAAATAATCATTGTTCTCATTGCTTAGAGCGCCCAGAATGTGGCATCCTCTATGGCCGAGAACCACAGGTGCAACAGAAGTGTCTTTGTCCTCAATTGACCCCAATGCAGCGGACGGGATCTGAATTATTCATCTCTAAATACTCTATGTTGTGTGCCACCCCTGTGAGATGGCAGGGGGGTCCACCAGTCAATGCCACAGCCTCACCGGGTGGTGCTAGACAGCCAAAGAAACAACCACTTGAGAGAGGGGGCACACCCTGCTTGGCCTTGTTCTTAGAATGGAACACAAATAGAGCCCTTGGGCCCGGAATCGCTCAGATCGTGTGTGTGTGTGGAGCCGACTAAGCTAAAGCGGAGGGGGAATTACTTTTCAGGATGCTTTCTCTCACACATCAGACTAACTTCGTAGCTAGTTTTAACCACTGTCTACCCAGCACTGCACTCCCTCTACCACACATGATGCTCACATTGGGTTTTATGACCACCACTCATACAAAAAAAACATCCCTGAGCTCCTTCCTTGCAGCGAGTGGGTTGTAGCCTGCGTCATGACTAAGCTCATGTGGCGAGGAGGCATCCCGATGATGAAGCCTGACAACTCTGGTGTCTGAGGGAAACCGTCCTGAAAAGGGATTTCCCCCTCCGCTTTAGCATAGTCGGGTCCACACACACACTTGCTTTGAGTGATTCCGGACCCGAGGGCTCTTTGTGTGTTCCATAGCATTATTACGAGGAGTTTGCCCTCGCTGGTCCCTTAAGCCTTAGAATACCAACCCCTTACCGCAGTGCCCAGGCTTTGGTATAAAAGCAGGTCAGTAGCCTCACCTCCCTCATTGGAGGGGATCGCCGTTGGCCACCACAGGCAGTGCGGCAACCCCCCTGTCTGCACTTCCCTTGCACAGTGCCTCCCTCAGGACCCCGCCACCATTGTTTTCTGAAGTCTCTGGGATAAAACAGCCACCACACAGCAAGAAGTGGCCAGCTGCAGCCAGGCCCTGCTGGCTGCTTCACCTGTCTGTGCAAGGCCAAGAGGAAGAATGAATTGGTGATGCCACACCCCTAGGGCATTTGGGGCATCTAGTGACACCTAGTGATACAGTCCAGGCTCTGATATGGAGCAGATTAGCAATGATAAGAGTGGTGGCCCAGTAGAGCTCTCAAAACTGAGGCAGCCATCTTCTTTATGCTGGCCACATACCGAACCATCTTTCACTGTTGAATGTGAAGTTCTAGTATACTACAGAGCGTGGGTGTCTGGTTGATGTTTATTGTTCTGTATTGTGGTGGCAGCATTGCACATCAACAGCTTCCAACTGAAGTACACGACTGAAGTAAAGACAACTAATATTCATGGCATTCATATTAGACACAGCAGAAAATCTCCGCTGTATAGGACCTTGTTGTCCAGAACCCTGGATAGGAAGTATGATTTTGTTTTATGTACAGTGACATCGGTGTAGGGAGAAGAGTGCTTTGATATGTTGACTTTTAAATGGCCATTTCCCCCATATTTGATATACACACCCTGCGGTGCACTTTTGTCATAAAACAGGCACGGATGTTGAGGCAATTATGGTGCAGTCATTGTTGGAAGAAAATAGAACAGTAATGACACTGTCTCTATTCATAAGAAAGGTCGGCAATATTACCTTGCGCAAAGTATACTGAACGCATCAAATGAGATGGATTACTTACTCTGAAAATTGAGATTGATGGAAAAAAGCTTAGTCTTTGAAAGATCAGTAAGTGGAGGGAAATGGCTTTACTCAGCTCCAATTTGATAAATAATCTGATTGTCTGTGGACTAAGAATCATCACAATTGATAGTAAGCAAAGGGATCCGAATGTAGCCCTGATAAAAGACTGGGTATGTGCTCTGCAAGAAGATGAGACAGGGGTGGTAAAGGTCTCCTTCATACAAAGTTAGAGCACGAATAACTGAAGAGTAAAGTCATGAAAGTGAAATCTGAACTTTCACAAAATGTTACCAAATGATAAAGATGAGGAGTTTTTCAAAACTGTGAGTGAAAATGGTCAAATATCAAGAGGACATTTCATTTATGTAAATTGAATAGAATGTGGAAACTATGCAATGGTCAGGTATATACATTTGCAAAACGATATGAGTATATTTTTTCACAAAGATCAGAAGATAGTATTACATTGCATTACCCAAGCAAGTTTGTTCAGCTCATTGAAAGTGGAGGCAGATATTGAAAATGACCTAATGGGAGAAATTGCTAATGGAAATCCAGATTTTTGTATCTCAAATGCAGATTCACTGTGCAGCTCACATCAAAGGGCAATAGTAAGAAAAATATGGAGGGAGAGGAAGGTGAGCCAAGGTTCTTCCAAAAAACCCGCCACACAAGGCAAAAACGTACCTGATGGTTATTGAAACTGTCAAGCACTAAATCACACCACAAATTGCTCTACTCAGCACATTGGCATTGGCTCAAGATTGGTGTAGTCCATATCAGACTTTGGGGTATATGTATGAGGAAGTGGTGGAACGAGGCTTTAGCTGTCATGGCTTAACGCCTCACTCCGCCACTTCAGAAATGCATATTTAGAAGGATATGGTGCAGCCTTGCGTTTCCTCCTGTGCTGGTGCTACACTTAGGAGTGCAGCGCCAACACAGCCATCCTTGCACCGGAGTTCTAGGGTGTCTGCATGCAGAGGAGGATTGTTTATGTGTAGGAAGGTGTCCCTTCCTGCACAAAAATAATCCTAAAATGCCATTTTGTGACTTTTTATTTGCGCTGCTTCAAGTAGCACACACAAAAGTCACAACATTACAGATTGTTTATGTACTGGAAGGGGGGCCTCCCTGTATATAAACAATCTATGGAAGTGTGTTTTTTCCATTGTGCTGCACAATGCAGCACACATGGAAAAAGCAAAAACGAGGAGAAATAATGCATTTCTCCTTATTTGGCCAACTTAAGACCAGGTATTTTCTGGTTTTAATTTTGGCGCTGCCTCCTATGTACGCTGCCCTTGTACATAGGGACAGCAACAAAATCAATGGGTGTTGCGGTGGAATGCCCACTCAAACACCTACTGCCTATCACTTTCACACTAACTATATCATGAAAGGGGGTCTTATTTACAAGGCTGCCTTAAGCCTTGTTAAGTGGCTTAATGCTGCCTTGTAAATAAGGCGATGCCCCTATCGCCACCACAACATTGGAAAAAGTGACGCTGTGGTGGCGATAGTGGTTTGTACATATGCCACTTTGTTGCTCCCCACCAGACCTGCCTCCTTCGTGTTAATACATGGTGCTATAATCACTATAATCACAACGCTGCTATTGCAGCGTTGTGATTGGTGGAGGGGAGGCTGCCTTTCCAGATGACGAGGAGAGCCGCAGGAATTGGCGCAGGATGGTAGTCGGACCCATCCAGAAGCTGAGTAAGTTTAATTTGATATTTTTATTTAATTAAACCCCTCCCGTCTCCCCATCCCCCGCGACTACCCCATTTCCACCCCCCATCCGCCCGCAATGCTGGAAGCGACTCAGTAGCACTTGTTTTAGTATTGCGTATGGTTTGACTTTCAAAAACATTGTGAAACTCAGCCTGAGTTTGCCACTTCAGTAGGTGTGAGAAGTTGGCCTGGCATATGATGTCCACTATTCTAGTGGGCTCCTTGCACCAGTCCAAACGACCCTTATTGATGGTAGGTTTAAAGTCAACCTTTATAGAAAGCTATCCTAGAGGTAGCTGTGGAGAGCAGCCTTCAGGCTAAGACTTAGAGGCGAGTTAAGCTAGTTGTTTGACCAATTATAATCTCTTAAATGATCAAATGAAAGCACATCACACAAGGTATATATCAAATATATATGTAGTTATTCTAAACACAACCCCTCTAGACTCTTTATGAGGTCAGAGGTAAAAGTACAATACAAGGAACTTAATTAGCATACGATCAGTTGCACAGTATACGTTATGCCCTAGGGGCCTCACAAACCGTATAATAAAATAGTGGTATAAGAACTACGTGAGGGTTAGAAAGCAGGCCTTAAGCCTGTAGAACCACTGGGGCTACCAGGAAACACCCAAGGTATGGATACAGGAGGCCGACGGGGGACGCGTGCAGTGTCTAAACACAGCCACGGATCACCATTGACTTTCAATGGAGATCGAACAAGTTACAATTTTAAAGATTAAGGGCACTTAGAGGTGAACTACGATGGAACCCTTTTAGACTAGGATACTTCCAGAGTCAAGACCCACGGGAGCACCGGAGTACTCGTGTTACCTCACCCAAGGAAGCCGGATGCATAGGTGTCTTTTGATGCCGGGTTTCATAGTCGAATCCTATGGAGAGCTGCAAAGAAATGCTGCAGGCGACCAGAGGAAAAATGTCCTGGTGGATCCAAGGGTGGATCAGAGATGTGAAGAACCTGAAAGCAGAGGTAACAGTGTCTGGGTCACTAGCCAGTGACCAGGATGGCGAGGAGAAGATGCCAGACGATGTCGGGTGATTTCAGGTGAAAGAGATAAAGTTTGACTCTTCAGCCACGAGGACCAGGAAGGGTCGACAACAACCAGGAGCTAGATTTGAGCTGTCCCACAAAGGATGTTGAGTGCTGCAGCTTCAGAATCCAGATTGGATCCAACAAGCCTTGACAACAGCAACCCATGCAAGATGACAAGATGGGCTTCGGCTCAGACCAGCAAGGTCTGAGGGACTCCTTCTTTGGAGAGGAGTGAGAGCACGTCTAAAGCAACCAGGAAAGCTCAAGAAACAAAGCATTGACCTTCGTGGGGGCTCATTAGCCAACAGACAAGGAACCGCAAAGGCACCTTGAGCTGCGGTGAAGAAAGGAGACTCGCAGGTCACTCGTGGAGTGCTGGCCTCTGTACTTTGGTGCAAAAGGTGCTCGGGCAGGGGGTTTAAATACCCCAATGCACAACTTCGGGATACCTCAGGAAGTAGGTACAGTTGCAAAAATGCAGGATGTCCAGGAGTTCCGGTCCCACATCTCTCGTGTCAGCTACGGGTCTCAGCTTTGCTGGGAGCTCGGGTCAGCTTCAGAGATGTCTGGAAGTTTATGTCCTGTGTCCCAGATTCTTCAGGATCCGGCAGGAGCCTCGCAAATGCAGACTGGCAAAGATGCAGTTGGTGCCTGTTTGTACAGGGTGGGCACTCCTTGACCACAAGGGAGATTTCTTCCATCTTCCAGTCGATATGGAATGTCGAAGGTCCAAGATATATGTGGCAAAGATTCGCCCAGGGTAATCTAAAGTACTAGGGACTGGGATCCTATTCTTATAGCAAGTTTAGGGTTTGGACTAACTCTAAGGTACCTCCTATTGGTGGACCTGGGGAGGGGGTAGTTACACCCCTTCCCCTTTGTCCGGTTTCACGCCAGAGCTGGGGCTGAGTTCCCCAGCAACCGGTTTGAACTGGGAAATGCATGGAGCACCTTGTGTGCCCCAGGCAGTGTCTGAAAAGCATTCACTAAATGCAACCAACCCTGCCCCAATACACTAAGGACTGTCTGGGGAGGTGTTATCACCTCCCAGCACCTACCTGGACAGGAAACCTATTTTCCAGGCCTTCCCGGCTAGAGTTTTCATCCAGCAGCAGGAGGGCAGACTCATGTCTGTGGCAGCAGCATCAGTTTTGTGATGCTGGGGCTCTGTTTAACTTTAACCGGGTTTACCAGTATGTACATGTCTTCTCCCTCTAGAAGGGTGGAATGCTACCCCTGCCGTCAAAACTGGCGGGGTAGTATTGCAAAGTGTTTGACACCTTACACAACATGTTTTGATAAAGCCAAACCAAAGTTAGCATTAACCGCAAGGATTATAATGCACTTAAGAGTATATGGTATGGCTATATCATACAACAGCTATAAGGAGATGGTTCCGAAAGCTGCAGCAGGGCTCAGTTCTTGCTAGGGCACCCTCTCACACAAAACCAAGCACTCTGCCTTCAGGATTGTCAAGGCCTGCCAAAGGAGTGACTTATAGGTTACTATGTATCTATATATAAAGGTAGATATAGGTATACTATATCTAAGTAAGGGGTGCTAACACCACCTTACCCAGGCTGCAAGTGCAGACCTGTGGTGTCAGTTTGGAAGGATAACCAGGGGTGGCACAATACATGCTGCAGCCCCTGATAGGCCTCTGTGGTCCCTATGCCCTGGGTACCTAAGGTACCATATACAGGGACTCATAAGAGTGACCCACTGTTGTAAAACAATCTAGTTGCCTGTCGAAATAATCTCTGACCAACTGTTATTCTTGAAAAAAAGCCCTTCTTTAATTTATGTATATTGTTGTTGGTAAAAACATCCACCGTATGTTGTGAAATTAGTTGGCAAAACACTTATTTGAACTTGCTGCATCCAATGCTTGTTGTGTTAGGTCAAGGAGTCTTGTGGCAGTTAAGCGCGATTCAACATGTATGCTAATGACACATTTCTGAACACGTGTCAACAGACTTCTTAACGCACGCAGAGAAAACGTGCACAGGAGCCTATTTAAACCCCACCCTTCCCTGACTCAGTGCTTCGCTTTGTGTCATCTAAAGCGCTCTTACCTGTTTCCATGTTTCCCAAAACCCAGCCATCGGAGGGAGGCATCCGGCTGGATTTGTGTCTTGCCCGGCGCTCTTCCTTCGATCCTGGTCGGTGTGTCATTGTTGGATTTCCGGGTCCTCTTCTCCTTTGAACTTCCGGCTCCCTTGACCTGCAAAAAGAAAAGATAAGACAAAATCAAAGCATGAGGTTGCCTGGCAACACAGCGCGATCGCAGTTGCTGAATTTTTACTAGAAGACTTACGGTAAGGTTTATAGAACTTATTAAGCCAGCAAAAGATTTCATAAATCATATTTTTTGGCAAGGACTCGTACCAGAACTCTTCAATAGGATAACCCGAACATGCCAAATAAAAACTAAGACTTGGAATAGTTTGTTTTAGTAAAAGACTTTTGGAATGTCAAACTGAACTGTAATTAACGCAGTATCATTGCTCTCACGCATATAGGATGGTACTTGTTATGCAGGCTACAAGAAAATATTGTTTACTGTAAAAGCACATCCTTCTGATAAATGTGATCTTATGTTTATTTGTGAATATATATGTATCTTTCAGAACCCCCCTCTAGGACCTGACTGGTGCTGAGAAGGTACTGCTAACCTTGTTATTCAAGAGAATATTTGAACACTGGTTTGAAGTATAGATAAGTACAATTGTCTTTTATTGTTTCATTATAGAAAAACCAGGATCAAAGAAGAAATAGATTGCTTTCTTATAAGTACTGATAACACAAAGAAAGTATCAGAGAGTCCAAAAGCTTGATCCTGTGGTATGTTAAAGTGCTGTTTAAATACTGATAAGAATTATTAAAAAATCAATGGTAGCATAAGAGATACCAATAGTGTGTGTGTGTATTTCAGCAAGAGTATTCCTGAAACTCAGACCATCAGAGAAAAAATCCTGACCCAATCCCTAGAACCCAGAGAGGCAAGCAAGAAGTTAGAACTCGTCAAGTTCCGCAGTGTTTGTTTTTCTCTCTCTCTATCTCATTCCCCCTTCCCCCGTGGATCAGTCTGGATCAGCAAGTTTTCAGTATCTAGTTATCCCCGATTGATTTCAGGGGAAGTTGGGGGTTTGCCGCATTACGAAAGGAACAATCCTACGACAACATGTGAGAGTTGGTCGTGACACCCAGTAACCAATCTGGTATGTACCTAAAGTACATGGTATCAATTTAGAGAGAGAAAAGCTAGGCTGTGGGCATACTAAAGTCGAAGATCCAGTGAAACACAGCAAAAAAGTGGGGGTAACCATAGGAAGCAGACCCTACTCTCCTACAGTAGGCGCCTTATCTTGTTTGTTGTATGGGCCCAGGAAAAGGAATGAACCAGCTTTGGGAAACAATAAGGGCCCGATGTAGGTAAATCCTGATTACCGACTCTTAAATACCGACTCATACCGAATCGGTATTTAAGAATCTGAAAATCGGTATGTAGGAAAAAAGTCGGAAAAAGTTACCGATTCGGTAACACTCGGAAAATGTAATCGGTATTTACCGAATCGGCATTTACCGAATCGGTAAATACCGATTCGGTAATACCCATTCATTCCTATGGTACTCCTGGCCCATAGGAATGAATGGGATTTACCGAATCGGTATTTACCGATTCGGTAAATGCGGATTCCGTAAATACCGAATCGGGAATTTGAAAAAGAACCCATGTGAGCCTGTGAACCAATCAGAAACACCCACCACACCCCACAACAAAGATACACAGGATCCAACCAATCAGATGCAACCACCCCTCCCCAGTACCTGGGAGTGGCCACACCCATGCAGGTGCAGAGCAACTGAACTGTTTGCAGAGCAGGAGGAAAGAGAGAGGAGCAGGCTTTCCTGAGCATACCTGATCATCAGAATGGAGTCCCAGGATGGCCACAAGGATGCAGCTGAGCGCAGGAGGAAAATAAAATTCAGTCCAGCAGAACTGCAGGTGCTTGTTGAAGAGGTGGTTAAGCACCACACCAAAATTTTTTCGGAAAACAGTCTCTGCATGTTGCAGAGTCTGTCAAACGTAATACCTGACTTGACATCCAGACCAAAGTCAATGCCATTGGGGTCACACACAGGGAGATAGATGACCTAAAAAAAAGATGGTACAATCTGCGGATCATCACAAACAAAAACTTGCTCCACTGAGAAAGGAAGCTGGAGCCACAGGTGGAGGAAAAAACAGAGCACCAAGACTGACAGACCTTGAGGAGCTGGTTGAATCCACCCTGGAGCTGAAAGCATCCATGGAATTGGGGACGCTGACAGCTCTGCCAGAGCTGCAAAGAAGCAAGGTAAGATGCATGGACAGTAATCCCCACCCATTTCCCTGTCCCCCTTCCCCACTGTGTGTGTAAGCATAACGCTCCAGAACAGGTTATACTTATGTCCAGCAATGCATCATGGGAGACGTAGTCATAGGTACATACATGTAATGCAGTCACCATAGAATTTAGCAAGGCATGACACGCACTCCTTCCACAAGCTGATGAAGACTATGCAATTGTGTGATAGAAATGTGATTTAATCATGACACTCAGGTGACCAACACCACTGACCCAATGTCCATGTCTGTCCACAGGAGAGTCATCACGCAGTACAGCACCAGAAAGGGAGGAGAGGGCACCGACAACTAAGAGGAGGGAAAACACAAAAGAAAGAGCAGGTCACAGCACTGTTCCGAAAAACAACACCACAGCGCAGGAAGCCACAACAGCTGAGCGACTCACCACACCACAGCCTCAGTCACCTTTGTTGTTTGGGACACAAGAGTTGGAACCAGCAGCACTTTCCCCAACACCAACATCACAGTCATCTGTGCAGGGAAGGGCAACGAGGCTTGATGTGCCCCCTTTGAGGATCCTGCAAACGTCAGATGAGGAAGGTGAAATTCAAAATAATCCACCTGTGGGTGACAACACTGAGCAGGAGAGTACTGCAGGATCTGTGCCGGCCAGTGTCCGAGGCCGAAGGGCACGGGAGAGGTGAAGGCCAGGATGGAGAGGGTGTCTTCTGTGGACTAGAGGCCAAAATGGTAAAGGTCCAGCGCCTGCAGGCAAAGGCAATGTTAGCAGTGCACAGGCAGGTGCGCAGTATCAATTGTAAAATGTCGAACATTGACCATGGTATTGGCAACATGGCAGGGTGCATGCAGACCATTGCAAAGGGGATGACAGACATGACACAGCACATGAGTGCTCTCTGTGACAAATTGGATAGAGACCACTCATAGCGGCGCAGGGAGCGACAGTGTATGCGGCAGCAGTCAAAAGCCTTGAACCGCTTTGCGACATAAACCTCATTGCTGTGCCGGCGTTCTGTTGCCATGCAGGATGCAATTGTGCACTGCTGCACGGATTTGTCAAGGGGGATGGGAAGAGTCACCTCTGCCATGGAGCAGATGCTCACAAACCAGGCAGGCACTGCTGGAGACACAGGTGTCGAAGAAACAGAAGACTCTACCAGCAGGAGTGGCTCTAGCACTCGTGTCACTGACATGCGTAGGAGCAGCAGGCGCCAAATGGCTGACCCAGGCACCACCGAAAGTGTTGAGACCCAGCCTCGTGCATCCCGCACTGTAGTGCGTGGGCGCAAACGTTGAAAATGCCCTCAACCCACAGGACAGGTCACAGTGAGGTTAACTTTGACCACCCAGTCATGGAAATAGAAAGTTTAGTACCATGGTGTGGTATGTTATGTGTTGCAGTGACAATTAAACTACATACTTCACATTCTACGCCTGTCTGTGTCTCCTTATTTACTTAGAAATATCGGCGTGTGATCTCTGCCCATCTCATTCTCCCATCTGTTGCTGCTGGTGCTCCTGTTGCATGGGGCTCTGCCTGTTCGGTGTCATCACCAATGTCCTCATGATGTGTGATTTCCACCTCTGTCCCTTCCTTGGTGGCAAGATTGTGCAACACGGCACAGGTCGCTATCATTTTGCAGCACAGGATGGGAGTATACTGGCGTGCTCCTCCGCTCTGGTGGAGGCAGCGGAACCTGCTTTTGAGGAGTCCAAATGTGCGTTCCACTACGTTGCGAATAGATCTGTGTGCCACATTTAACGTCTTTCACTCCAGGTAGTTGGATTGAGGTAGGGTGTGAGCACAAAGGACCGCAGGGCATATGCACTATTGCCTAAGTGGAAAAGAGAGTGGCATCAGTTACAAACTCATGATACATTCATCTGCTAGCCTATTACTATCAGGGTGTGTCACAGTCCTTTACCTAGCAGATATCCATCCCCAAACTCTCCAGCAACAAGGCGTGTGTATATCCCACTGTTCTGGAATATGTACGAGTCATGGGTACTCCCAGGGAATTTGGCAACAATGTCTGTAATGATGTTGCTAGCATTGCATATCACCTGCACATTGATGGAGTGCGTGACTTCCGGTTCCTGGATATGTGTTCTGTGGCTGCAGGTGGGCAGAGTGGGATGTGGGTGCCATCTATGCAGCCTATTGCATGAGGGAAGTGTGCCAGTTGATATGAATCAGTTTTGGTCTTCGCAAGTTCCGCAGGTGTGTCAGGGAACCAAATGTAATGATGCATTCTCTGCATCATGGCCTCAATGAACTTCCTGAAGAAACGGGACAGGCAGCTCTGGGACACACCACCTACTGCAACAATCACACTCTGGTAGCTCCCAGAGGCAAGCAGGTGTAGGCTACACAGCCCCTGCACATGGGGTGGGATGGCGTGCGCCCTTGGTGTTGGGTGATCCAGGTGTGGGTGGAGGTCCCTGATCAAGTCCAGGATGGTTCTGGGGTGTATTATTATTATTAGATCAGTTTTATATAGCGCTCGGTTACCCTGGAGCATCCCTGCGCTTTTGCCACCAACCACATCAGGAAGAGCGTGAACGAGGATGAATTAACAGAAGAGGAGGGTCTTAAGTTGTTTACGGAAGCGCAAAAGACACGGTTCAGCGCGCAAAGCTATGGGGAGAGCATTCCAGAGGGTGGAAACATTGACTGAAAATCTCCTTCCTCCTGAACGGGCCTTTTTTACCCTGGGGATGACAGACAGGTGTTGACAGTCTGAGCGTAAAGTTCTGTATCTGTATCTATATCTGTATCTGTATCTTTGCAGTATCTCTGGCTCAGTCAGTTGGAAGAGCGTTATCCTCTGCCTGTAGACCTGCTCCTCCCTTCTCCATACCCTCTCTCCTACTGCCTGTAGCCGTAGCCACCTTGCTATGACGTAGAATGCCACCATTCTGCTTGCACTGTTGCATTTTGGGACCTTCTTTTATAGCCTACACCTGGTTACCACCTGCGTTCAAACCATGGTAAATCTGACTCTTAAATACCGAAAATTATGAAATTCGGTATTTTTTGGGTTTCCTACATCTGGATGGACATTTTTTACCATTTCTTATTTACCGATTCAGTAACTAAGGACTCGGTAAATAGGGATTCTGTAAATACCGAATCGGTACAATACTGACTCATATTTAGCGATTCGGGAAATTTTTGCATCCTACATCTCATTTTCCAAATACTGGTTGGTAACGGCCGAAATGACCGAATTTCGGCCATTACCAACCGGTATTTGGCTACCTGCATCTGGCCATAAATGTAGATACACTGGATCGGAGGTCCTCGTAAATAAGTAAGTGTCTCTTCTCATCACATGTCCACATTTGCTCACCAGCTGCGTCTGTAGCTTTCCTCCGTGTCTAATGCCTGGTAGCACTGCGATCTGTGGGTAGCCGATGGAGGCCGGTTGGGGCTGTTACAAGGCTTTACTGGGTAGAAACCACTGCTAGAAGGGGCGGAGGGAGGGGGACTGCAGGAGACGCTGACCTGGATGTCTTCACTGTGAACTGCAGGGACCTTAGAGGTTTGGCTCGGGTTGCAGGACAGGGAAGAGGCACCACATTTCTAGAACTTGGGGAAGGCACAGCTTTAGTTTACTAGGGGATACCTCGGCCCAGACCTAATAGGAGTTGGGGGACTTGAGAAAATGGGGTCACTCTCGAAGTGGAATCTGGTACATTACCCAGTGAGGAGAGGGTCTTGACACTCCTATATCTTTTTTCAGTAGACATTTGGGTGATTGACAGTAGTTCTATTTAGGTCAAGTTTTTTGCATGATCGGTAATGACACATTGGATGCAGTGTGCTGGGCGTTGCACCAATGGTGGGAGGGGTGAGGAGGTGTTTTTTCACTGTCTCCTAACATAAGTGATGATGCAAACAGAATGTGACTTAATGTTGCTCGTTTGACGTGCTTGAGGAGAGGTTTTTTGTTAAAGAAACGTTTGCTGAGGAGGTGTGCATAGTTTAGAGGATAAGGTCTTCACACTGATCCTTTAGTGGTTGTGTGCCACAGAGTGCTTTGCAGCAGAGAGCCTTGTGCTAACCATTAGAGTTGAAGATTCAGTCAGTAAGGGTGACTGACACTGACATTTGTGAGGTGATGTTTGTGCGGTGTGTTGAGAAAATCTTTACAGGGCATTTGAACACAGTGTGGAGTCTTTGGGTGAGTCGTAATAGTAGTGTGCATTTAGGACTGTTACAATCATACCACCTATGGAGTAGTCACTACTGAGATCTGCTATTCCTATAATTACATTAGAAAAAAAACAGAATGATATGTAGCATATTTTTTCTTATACACGTTATGTACACATCTAATTTCATATGGAAAAAAGTATTGACTAAACCAAATTATGAGTATGTTTGTAGTTTGGACCATTCACTGCAACCTCGTCAGAAACTGCCTCTGAAATTCAGCTTGCTACTCAAACTATATTTCTTTGTCGCACTATGCCCATTTATGCAAAATACCTAGGGCTAGATGTAGGTAAAATAGATTTACCGATTTTAAATTACCGAATTTTACCGATTTGGTAATTAAAAATCGTTAAATCTATGGGGTCGACATGTAGGTATTCCAGATGTGCTGGAATACCGAATCGGATGATTTCGGTATTTACCGATTCGGTAAATACCGAATCGGTAAAGCCCATTCATTCCTATGGGCTTTGAAGCCCATAGGAATGAATGGGCATTACTGATTCGGTATTTACCGAATCGGTAAATACCGAATTTCACAAGGGTGCAGGGGGTGTCACTTTGACACCCTCTGGCACCCCCAAAACAGGCTCGGTGCCATGTGGCAGGCATACATGCCCTAAGGGCAGGTCTGCCTGTCACATGGCATAGGTGTGCATGCACACATGTGCATGCACACCGGAATCGGTATTTTACCATCAAATTGGATTTGATGGTAAAATACCGATTCGGTAAGGCTCCTGGGACTCTGAAGAGTCCCACCTACATATGGGTGGCTCAGATTCGGTAAATTTACCGATTTTTTATTTTACCGAATCAGTAAAATTACCGAATCGGTAAAATAAAGCCCCCTACATGCCAATCACCTATTTACCGATCGGTAACGGCCGAAAATACCGATTTTCGGCCGTTACCGACCGACCTACATCGGGCCCCTAGTGCTGAATTTGTTTTGGATATTAGCCTTGTACAAGATGACATCTTAGTTTGGTAACACACTTGAAATACATGAAAAAAAACTATTCATGTTTTCTCACTGACATATTGAGCATTGCCATCAAGCCCCAGTGTCTATATCATCAGCAGTGTCACCTTGTATCTTTGTCATATGACAAACCTAGTACCTGTGATGAATATATGGAACAAAGTCACAAAATCACCCCAAAGATGTCTGTGGGCCTCTGCTTTTTGTCTGTAATTAATGCAATCAGATACAATTACAGAGGTGTGCCCAGCCCAGGGTGTTTTTCAACAAGGAGATGTGTAGGCCTGAGAAAGGAGAAAGAGCAGTGGTCAAGGTGTGAGACGAAAGGAAGCAAGACTGCAGGGGAACAAGATGAAATGAATTTCAAAAATGGAAAAGAAAATTGAAAGTGATCAGGGAAGAATTGAGGGAGGAGAGCAAACCAAATACCGCGGGAAAGAGAAGGCAGGCAGAACAGATGTGAAGGAGAGAGAGATGGGACAAAGGGGAATGAACTTTGGAATAGAGAGGAGAGAAACAAAAAAAACTGAGAAGGAGCAGTGAATAGGTAAAGTGGAGACAGAGCTGATAAGGACAGCAGAATAAACAGAAAAGAGCTGTGATGGAGAGGAGAGGGAGCATGGCAGGGATAGAAGGGGTGAGGAGCAGACAGAATGATGATTAGGGACAAAACAAAATTGAAATACTGGGAGGAAGGTCACAGGAGTGAGGATAGGCAGTGAAAGAAGGATAAAGTAGAGCTGCATGGGTGGCTGCTGTGGCCATTAGGTCCCTTCCTTTCAGTGAATCAATGAAAAATGATCAGCAGACAATGCCCAGGTGTGATCTGCAGACAAGGAAAAGCATGGCACTTGTATAGCCAAACATAGCATTCATTGAGGATCTCAGTGGAAAATGGTTGGGATGAATAGTACAGTACAACAACAGTGCAATGCATGGGTATTGTCAGTAGTAAGGCATCTCTATCGCTAGATGTTTGCTTAGTATGAGTGATCCTTGCGTGTCTGCTTCTGGCCTATGTCTCTTTTGAGCAACTACAAGGCTGAAACTGGCAACAGTACTGTAAAGAGCAACTGTTGGCAGAACGTGTTGTTCACAAATACAATAGTTTTTACTGAGACCGTAATTGTTCTTATGGCAGTGCACACTTACATTTGTGTGGTGTTAGGTCTAGGTGAAAATACTGCGCACCGTGCTGTTGCTGTATATGTTACACTGAAATGCAGAGATTTCTGTGATTGACAGTGCATTATAAAATTCACCATTCTAATCAGTTTTTCCCCAAAATGTTCTTGGGTGGGGGATACACCCCAGCATTGTTCCCCTTTTTCAGTTTAGGCAAGTTTGTTGTGCTTGCTCGCACATTTTCACAGGTCTACAATTTTTGCTTCACCACATTTCAAATCCACCAGCCACCACTCCTTCTGTGCACTTAAAAGACCCTTCTTTGAAGTCACTCCGACTTCAGAGGGACAACTGTGTATAAGTACTGGGTCTCTGACCCATCCAAACCAGACACGTCTGGACCTACAACTAGACTCAAAAGAAGTGCTGTGCTGCCAGAAGGACTTACACTCTTTGGACTGATGACTTGAAAGCTCTGCTTTTCTCTTGTGCTGCCCTGTTGTCTGCTGCTCTCTGACCCTGCTGAGGAGAGCTGGACTCTGCCTTGCACCAAAGTGATCTCCAAGGGAATGTTAGCTTGCCTCCTGTAGTGTGTGATTCAGGGATATCAAAGTCTCTCCCCCTGCTTTTATGCCTGTTCACAGTTGATTTGTTGATTAAGCAGACAAAGCGTGTATGCCATACAACTGTGAACAGGCAGATAAGCGCATACAATTGTTATAGAGAGGCTTTGTTTGATTGCTACATCTGAAATATTCTTCCTATAACATTGTTATTTATTCTGTACCCTTGTCTCAAATCGATCTTTGAGTATTAAATACTATATTTTTTCATACACACCTTCTCCTCTCTTCTATATTGGATCACTTGAAGTGACTTATGTATATTGATTGAACATTTGCTGACTGTTGCTTTGCACTATCGGTCTCAAGTGTATAGGGCCGCCAAGTATTGTTTGTAATTCTGTTAGAAATATATAATAACAAAATCCCTTGAAGGTACTTCTACCCTATCATATCTTTTGCTCAAACCCTCAAGGGTATATTGGGTTGCTCACTCTTTGGTTACTACACACACAAACCAGCATCCTTTGCAACATACAAAATTACATACAGAGATTGACAACAAACCAACAACCTCACACATCCACCTTCACACTTACCCCCAATCATATTCAGACCCACACACCCCCTTCACATTCAGACCCACAATCCCCCATCCATACACACCGTCATCCCCCCAATCACATTCGCGCCACAACATGTCTGCATCAAAGAATCCAAAGTTCACAAACCAGGAGATGGGGATCCTTGCAGATGAAGTCCTCAGAGTAGAGCCTCAGCTGTTTGGTGCATTGGTCAGACAGACCAGCATAGCGGAGAAAACACGCATATGGGAGAGGATCGTCGATAGGGTCAATGCTGTTGCACCCATCAGGCGCACCAGGAAGGATTGCCAGGCCAGGTTGTACGACCTGCGGAGGATGGTCAAACGCAGGATGGATGAGGACTACGCCAATAGCCAATTCACTGGAGGTGGTGGCCCCCGCAGACCAGTCAAGTACCTGCCCTGGGTGGAGAGGGTCATGGCCCTGCTACCACCGGTGGGAGTACATGGAATTCCAGGAGTCGTGGAGCCTGGTGAGTATACCAACAACTCATGTGAAATGGGGAGACACCTAGCAGTCACCAAACATAAGAGGGGTGAGTGCAGAGGACTCCCAGCAGTGCCCAGACATAGGTGGGGGTGCGGATAGGACTCCCAGCAGTGCTCAGATATAGGAGGGGTGAGTGCAGAGGACTCCCTGTAGTGCCCAGACATAGGAGGGGATGTGGATATGACTCCCAGCAGTGCCCAGACTTAGGAGGGGGGTGTGGATATGACTCCCAGCAGTGCCCAGACATAGGAGGGGGGTGCGGATATGACTCCCAGCAGTGCCCAGACATAGGAGGGGGTGTGGATATGACTCCCAGCAGTGCCCAGACATAAGAGGGGTGAGTGCAGAGGACTCCCAGCAGTGCCCAGACATAGGAGGGGGTGTGGATATGACTCCCAGCAGTGCCCAGACATAGGAGGGGTGAGTGCAGAGGACTCCCAGCAGTGCCCAGACATAGGAGGGGTGGCTGGATATGACTCCCAGCAGTGCCAAGACATAGGAGGGTGGTGTTGTTATGACTCCCAGCAGTGCCCAGACATAGGAGGGGGTGTGGATATGATCCCAGCAGTGCCCAGACATAGGAGGGGTGGCTGGATATGACTCCCAGCAGTGCCCAGACATAGGAGGGGGTGTGGAAATGACTCCCAGCAGTGCCAGACATAGGAGGAGGTGCGGATATGGCTCCCTGCAGTGCCCAGACATAGGAGGGGGTGTGGATATGACTCCCAGCAGTGCCCAGACATAGGAGGGGTGAGTGCACAGGACTCCCAGCAGTGCCCAGATATAGGAGGGGGGTGTGCAGAGGACTCCTACCAGTGGTCAACAGCATGGGGGTGGGTGCAAGGCTCATAGCCAGAAGGCTGCAAGGGGGATGTTGAAGAAGGTTAAATTTTGGACAACCCTATCACCACTACTGTGTGCACAGAAGTCCAATTGCAATCATCCCATATGGTCCAGGTACACACCCATGGACCATGCTCAATGTACAGGGAGTGAGAAAGTACTGACAACATAGCTGACACTGGGCCATGGTGTTTGCTACACACGGTCATCCTGTGACCAGTGCAAACACTAACATCAGGACAACAAGGTCAGATATCTTAAACCGGAACTCACCACCAGGGTTACGGCAGCATGCTCCATGGGGGGACAGCCACGCCATGAGTGAGGCCCAGTTGAAACGCACACTCCAACTACCAGCACAGCTTGTCACACACACCCCTTACATAAACATAGCCAGCTGGAACAGGCAATGTAATGGCCCACTGTCACAACCGTCCTGTAACACTGCAAATACCGATCTGATGAAGCATTTAAGAAAAAAATGCACAGGCCTGTATCACAAGTCACTACCACGATGACATAGCTACACCTCACTGAATGCAGCGGACGCACAAATATTACTGCAATGGTGCTGGGTATTGACAAGGAGATGCACCTGGGAGATGTGTCACGTTATAAAGCCCTGCGGCAGAAGTTTGTGGACTGGTCATGGTGTGTTCGTGTTGTGGTGTGTGGTGGCTGCCCATCACAAACATCAACACCCCCCAAAAGTGGCTTAGTGAAATCTTTAAAATTTCACTCAGCCACTTTTATGCGCATGCTGCCTCAAAAACCTGTGCATGCCTGAAGCTGGCGTAAGGAATGACACAGCATTGTGCAAATAGTGCCACACAGAGCATTGCTGGATCTGCGTTGCACCAGCGACACAACTCAAGCAATGTGCCACTTCCATGGCACAGATGTGGAACGCAGCTGTACTGTTATCACACTATGGTGATCCACAGTGTGAAAGTGTTGCATCCATGCTGGCATAGCTGTGATGCACAATGACTGCGAATTCACTGCTGATACGCCTGGCAATGCCAATGATTGTAAATAGACCCTCACATTAAAATGTGTCCTGAACACAGATCAATCTGACACCACAAGTGAACAGTGTGAATTTTCCAAATCAGGTGTAGCAGTGATAACAATAATGTATATGAAAAAGATTTATTGCATTACATGGCATTAACATCGTCTGTCTCTCACACCCACAGGGCATCGTGCACAATCTACCTCCAACCAGGGGGGAGAAGGATCACAGGCGCAGGCTCCACCGGACCCTGATCCCACCTGGCACCTCTGGATCCCAAACCTGTGCAGCAGCTGGATCAGGGGCATCTGCGCCAACCACCACACCCACTCCTGCCACATCCCAGCAGACAGCTCAGAGCCCTGCCCACAATACACAACTGAGCCAGTCTGACAATGAGGGACAAGGTTCGTCGGACACCCAGGAGGAGGCAGACAACACCACCACTGTCAACCCTCAGGGGTCCCGTCGACCCGATGTGCCCACAACAGTAGGCCGGGCTAGTGTGGGCAGGGGTGGTGTGAGTTGCACAAGGCAGAGGCGAGAACCTGACCAGCAAGCTGACGGGCCCGGTATGTCTGAACTCAGAAACATCATGGAGGGATATCGGCGGGATACCAGGGAGTTCAGCCAGGGAGTGGGGGCCCTCATTGCTTTAAAAAACCAGCAGGCCGAGCAATACGCCAGTCAACGACAACACCAAGGACGGATGGAGGCAAGACTGGCTGAGCTCTTGGCGGTACAGAGGGACATAAGCCATTGACTCCGTCGGATTGCTGACAACATGCAGCACCCTCCCTGTGTCACCAGGCCAGAAACATCCAGGCAAAGACTGCTAACAGGCACAGGGAGGGAGGAGGAGGTGGAACCATCCGACAGAGAGTCCCAGGCATCATCAAGGCCTGCATATGAGGGTCCCCCAAGGAAGGTGGGTCGTCCACAGAGAAGACGTTGAGAGGCAGAGGGCCATGCACATCTCCCAGGTCACCTGGTCTGGCATCTTGCTTTTCTGTGCAACAGCATCCCTCTATTGACAGTCACACTCTCCCACATGCACTTGCTGGTCGCAGTGTCACCAATGATGCCAAACACTGTGCTCTGGACTCGGTTGACTGAAACTGCAAGGCATCACATCTCCTTCTGTGAAATTTGGATTCCCCCCATTTTTGTACAGCACCTAGCACCTACTCACATTTCACTCACAAGTTGGAGAATAATAAAAGAAAACACAATACGTATTGATGTCGAAGTATGTTTTACCTGAGTAAACAGCATACGTGTCGGAATATGTCAAAGTATGCCACAGTGTTAAACAAACAGAAGCCATCTATACACTGGGATCTGAGTCTGGTTGTGGACACACATAGGTCACAATGTATTATCAACTACATCCATGGAGGGAAATACTCACACGTGACGGTTACTATCTGCTGAGGGGGAGGGATTGGCATACTGCTCTGATAGACAGTTACGTAAGAGTCTCATGAAGGTGTACAGGTCATGGGTAATGTGTTGATGTCCAGGGAGGGACTACCAGGTGTGTCTCTTGATGTGGGTAACTATCACCGCATTCAGTTGTACTGTGGAAGTGATGAATGTTGCCCAGGGAAATGGTGGCTGGACGGACTACAGGCAATGTGGTGTTGGATGGGAGACGTCCATATTTCTCTTTTTGGTTTGTGGTTGTGGAGTGCCTACTGAGTGTGGCTGAGGAGGATGAAGGTCTGCCTGCAGTTCACAGTGGGACTCGCAAACAATCAATCAAACAGGATATTTGCAAAGTGTGCTAGATACCCGTGATGGTTTCAATGCGCTGGGTGGAGGGGAGGGGGCTGCTAATGATGGATGAGCCAGGTATTGTGGAGTTTTATGAAGGGCAGCGGCTTTTGGGTCTGATGTAGGTTGGTTGGGAGAGTGTACCAAGTCTTGTTGGCGAGGTGGGAGAAGGATCTGCCACCGGCGGTGGATTTCTGGATGCGAACAGTGGCGAGGATGAGGCTAGCACACCAGAGGCTGTGGGTGGGGGTGTTGAAGCTGAGTTGGTCGTTGAGGTATGCTATGCTGGTTCGGCGGTGTGTGGGGCTTTGTGTGCATGGATGATGAGCTTGAAGGGGATCCTCTTGTTGACGGGAAGCCAATGCAGGCCTCTCAGGTGGGGTGTGATGTCACTGCTTTGGGGGTCATAGACGATCAGTAGTGCCGAGGCATTGGGGATGCGTTGCAGCCGTCTCAGGAGCTTGGTTGATGTCCCTGCGTAGAGGCTGTTCCCGCAGTCCAGTCTGCTGGTGATGAGGGCCTGGGTGACGGTTTTTCTTGTGTTGGAGTGGATACATTTGAAGAACCAGCAGCGATTTCGCAGGGTGTCGAAGCATGACGCGGAGACGACGTTGACTTGGTTGGTCATGGCGAGTGTGGATTTGAGGATGACCCCCAGGTTGTGTGCGTGGTCGGTGTGTGCTGGGCCTGTTCCTAGCGATTTTGGCCACCAGGAGTCACCCCAGGCTGATGGGGTGGTGCTGAGGATGAAGACCTCCGTCTTCTCTTCATTCTGCTTCAGCCTGCTGTCCATCATCCAATCTGCAACGGCCTTCATTCCCCTGTGGAGGTTGGCTTTGGTGGTGTGAGTGTCTCTGATGAGGGATATGATAATTTGGGTGTCGTTGGCATAGGAGATTATGTTGAGGTGGTGTTGTTGAGTGACATGGGCGAGCGGTGCCATGATGATATTGAACTGTGCCGGGCTGAGGGATGATCCCTGTGTGGCACTGCAGATGATCTTGGTGGTCTTGGAGCTGAAGGGTAGGAGGCGGACGTTTGGGCTACTGCTGGAGAGGAAGGATGTGGTCCAGGCCAGGGCCAACTCTTGGATTCCTGCGTCATGGAGGCGTGCTGTTAGGGTGCAGTGGCAGACCGTGAAGAATGCGGCTGATAGGTCCAGAAGGATGAGTGCGGCTGGTTCTCCTTTGTCCATCAGGATCCAGATATTGGTGGTGGTGGCAATGAGGGTGGTCTTGGTGCTGTGGTTGCTGCAAAAGCCGGACTGGGATGGGTCCAGGATGTTGTTGCCTACTAGGTAGTGGGTCAGCTGTCTGTTGACAATCTTCTTTGTGACTTTTGCGGAGAAAAGGAGCTAGGAGATGGTCCGGAGGTTCTTTAGGTCATTGGGGTCTGCCTTGTGTTTCTTCAGTAGGGTGTTGATCTCTGCGTGCTGCCAGCTCTCTGCAAAGGTTGCTGTCTCTAAGGAGATGTTGATAGTTTTTTCGGAGATGGTATGCGATGGCTGTGTTGCATTGTTGAAAACATGGTGAGGGCATGGCTCAGATGGGAATCCGGAGTGGATGGAGTACATGGTCTTGCTAGTGTCTTCGTCGCTGATGTTGGACCAGGCGGTCAGGCGACTGGTGCGTGTCGGGGTGGCAGGGGTGGTGGTCATGGTGGTGGATGAGGGTGTGTTGGTGTTGAAGCTGTTGTGGATGTCGGTGATCTTGCAGTGCAAGAAGGTGGCCAGTTATCTGCACAGGTCTTGTGACGGGGGAATGTCGTTGGTGTTGGACGTGGGGTTGTAGAGGTCTTTCACAATGTGGATGAGCTCTTTGGTGTTGTGTGTGTTTTTGTGTAGGTGGTCCTTGAAGGCGGTCCTCTTGGTACTCCTGATGAGTTGGATGTGTAGGTGGGTGGCGTTCTAGTGGACTGTGTAGCTGTCTGGTGTTCATTTGCAGAGCCAGTTCTCCTCCAGTTTCCGATAGGTGCGTTTGGAGGGCTGGAGGTCTTCGTTGAACCAAGTGGCTTTCTTGTAGGCATGAGCGGATTTTGCGGATTGGCAATCCGCGAATTTGCGGATTTGCGAACTCGCAATCCGCAAAATCCGCGAATTCCCGCGAATTTGCGGATTTTTTTTTTTTTTTGTGTTCGCCCGTGTTTCTGCCAGTTCGCGAGGGTTTTTACAATTTCGCAATTTGCGAACTTACCTGTCGGGTCGCAAGTTTTGCGAACTTGTTGTTTCTACGTGTCCAACCTGTTTGGGACACTCTTCTTCATCACTGCCACTCTCTGTCACCACTGCCACTCTCTGACTACTCATGCCACCCTCTGGCCCACCCATGCCACCCTCTGTTTCATCACCACACCCTCTGGTTGTCCAGTGTACATTATTTTCGGCAAAGCAAAGCACACCTTCCCTGCCTCAAGTGACCTGAATTAATTTGGGGCTGATTAATGTGTCACAGAATATTTTTTTAGCTGGCACCTGCTTCCTTAGTGCGCCCTGATTAGTGATCTTTTGCACTTGCTAAGTGCTTTCATTGTTGCAAAATTAGTTACAACACCTGCCCTGCCCCAACTGACAATAATGAATTAGGGGCTGATTAATGGATTTTAACTTCCAGCCTGGCTCCTGCTTGTCTCCCTTAGCTGTAATTCATGACCTTTGTGGCATATGTGTAACTATTCTGAGGTTCAGAGCAGGGTCACATAATAGTTTCAACTGGCAACTGAACTCTGGAGGGGCCCCTCAGGAAGCACTACAGGAAATGGCTACTAATGATGTGCCTGAACTTTTGAACCTGGTAAGTAGTTACTTTCAGTTTTGCTTAGATCATATTTCTGCAATTTCGCACTTATTCGCGGGGCGCGAACTCACGCGAACAGTGCGAGCAGTGCGAGCAAAATCCGCTGCTCGCGGATTTGCTGGTGTTGGGGTCGGTGGGGTCGGTGGGTGGTCCCAGTGCGAGGGTGGTGGTCACTTGGTCCTTGGTTACCTTGCTCCAGCAGCGGTGTGGCAACTGTTGGGTGGGGTGGTGTTTGGTGTGCTTCCTGAAGGGGAAGTGGACGCATTTGTGGTCAGTCCACTAATGTTTGGTGGTGTGGTTGACAGAGACATTGGGACTTGCGGACAACATGGGGTCCAGTGTGTGTCCAGTGGCATGTGTGGGTGTTGTCACAAGCTGTTTGAGTCTGAGGTTGGCAAGGTTGTCCATCATGGTGGTGGAGCTGGCGTCGTTGTTGTTTTAGAGTTGGAAGTTCAGGTCCCTGAGGAGGATGTAGTCTGTGGATGCGAGGGTGTGTGTGCTGATGAGGTTGGTGATGGTGTCGCTGAAGTGGGGTGGGGGTGTGGGTGGTCTGTAGACAAGAGTCACTCTGAGGCTGGTGTTGGGGTCGGTGTGGATCTGGAAGTGCATATGCTTGGCGGTGGTGAGGGTGTCGTTGCTGTTGTTTGTGACTCTGAGGGAGACCTTGTGGATGATGGCGATTCCCCCTCCCACTCTGTTGGTGCAGTCTCTGCTGGATATTTGGCAACCTTCTTGGATGGCAATGGCGATGTCTGGTGCCGAGGTGACGTTCAGCCAGGTCTCCGTCAGGAAGGCAACGTCAGGGGTGGTTGAGTCTAGGAGGTCCCAGAGTTCGATGGTGTCCTTGCGAGCGGAGTGGGTGTTGAGGAGGATGCATTGGAGGTGGTGGGTTCTCTGTTTCATGGTTTAGGGGGCCGGATGCTGTTGAAGCTGCAGTTCCAGCAGGTGAAGGTCTCTTGGGTGTGGTTTGGGATAGCCCGGTAGCAGGAGTTATCATGACCGGGGTTGCGTGCGTGGAGGGACCTGGAGTCCTAGTGCAGGCTGGTGTTGTGGTGGCTTTGGGGTTCAGGGGCTCTAATACTGAGCGTGGTCCAGGCGCGGACGGGCACAGATAGCCTTGCCTTTGGTGCACCTTTGGTGCGCCAGTGGTGCACCCGCTGTGCACGTCTGCGCAGCGGACGCACAGGGTCTGACATTTTAAAGCAGGGAGGGAGGTGCATCTGGGAGGCTGGAGCGTGGTGGCAAGGTGGCGTTGCCGCAGGGGCAGAAGCGGGAAAGGGGTTGCCTAGAAGCAAGTGGGCAGGTATGTTAAAAAATTGCATGAGCACGCCTTAGCGGCTACAATGGAAAAACAGAGCACAGCGTACACGGAAGAGGAAGATAATACAAGTTACAAATCACTGGGGAAAGGGCAGTAGGCAACCGCAAGTGCACAGTGGAAGGCTGGCCACAGCTGGTGCCAAGTCACGCTACTCGCAGTAGCGGACAGGCAACAGGTGTTGCTGTTTGGTGGCAGGGGGGCGACCTGGCCTGCAAGCAGGGTCAAGGGTCACTCTTGACTCTAGTAGGTATCTCAGGTGGACGGTCATGCGGCTGTCGCAGGGGATGTTGACGATGAGGTGTGCGCATGCACCCTGGGTGTGCAAATGTCCTCCCGGAGTCTGGCTCTTCTTCCTGTGTAGAGGTTGTTGACGTAGTTGAGGCGGCTGCTGTTGTGGGCCTGGGTGGCTGTCTGTCTTGACCAGGAGTGGATCTATCTGAAGGTTGGTTCCAGCATGTGTATGGACTTGCATCATGAGTTAGTGATGGTGTGGATTTGGTGAACTAGATGCAAACATTGATGTATCAATGCAGGATGGTGGTGTGTCTGTCCTCCTGGCAGGAGTAGCTCTACCACTGAACCATTTTTTTCATGTTTAGCTATGGGCCTGCGTGCTGAAGTGCTAGTCCAATGTCTGAGGAGCAATCAGGAAAGTTGTGTTGCAGCCCAGTGGTTTAGGATTTTAGCTAAATTTATGTTGAAGCCTCCAAGCTCAATTAGCATATGTTAATCCACTTCCCCTACTGACCCCCTGACCACAAACCACTACAACATCCTTACTAAGATACACTATCAACACTGAAATGTCATGTGGAACCCTTAGGTCAGATTAGTCTCTTACCCGGATGTGTGGAGACACACGTTCATCCTGCACATCTTTAGTTAACGTAACACAGATCCTGTTTAAGCTTCCAATCATACACCAAGATCTATCTATCAGGCCTGGCAAAGAATTATGTGAATTTTTCTTGTAAGCAACTGATGCCCTTTCTTGAAGGTAATAGCCTCCTTCATTACTCACTATCCAGCTTCCATCCCACTCATACTACACAGGTGGCCCTCATACAAATGGTAGACTCTATACGCTGGGAGGTAGATGGAGGTTCCAAGGCGGCTTTGGTGCTGTCCGACATGTCTACAGCATTTGACACCATAGACCATCACAATCTTCTGAACCACATGAAGACCATAGGTGTGTGGTCCTCAGTGCTGAACTGGATATTGTCATAACTATCTGACTGCACACATCAGGTCCGCACCTACAACATCGACTCCTTCATCAAAACACAGAAGTGGGGTATGCCGCAGGGCTCTGATCAGAGTATGCATAATTTAGAAATATTTCCTTCACCACGCTGGCGGATTCGATTGCCATGTTTGGTGAAGACCTTAGGTTCACAGAGCACATAAAAAGACTCACGGGCGTCTGCTTCGGGACCCTCAAGTCCTTAGGCAGATTTTTTCCTTTGCTCCCTCAACCAGCCAAGGAGATGGTTGCCCGGGCACTTATCTTGTCACCCCTGGACTATTCCAATGCGCTCTTTCTTGGCATTCCGGCATACCTGGTCAATAAACTACAACTTATTCAGAATGCTGCAGCAAGACTTCTTCTCGGCATCTCTAAACGAGCCAGTATAAGATCACAAATGTGCTCGCTCCATTGGCTGCCGGTGATCCAGAAGGTACTATTTAAGGCTCTTGTCCTAATACACAGAGCCTTACACGACTTTGGCCCCTCCTACATCAAGAAGAGAGTGGCCTTCTACATCCCTCAACGATCTTTAAGGTCAGCTGCCCAGCGACTAATGGTAATCCCCTACTTCCGTTGAGCTAGGATGGGCGGCCAGTCACTTTCAGTTAAAGCAGCCATTCTCTGGAATGCACTCCCTATAGCGCTGCGTCACACTCTAGACCTAAGATGTTTTAAAAAGCTCCTTAAAACTCACCTTTTTAATCAGGCCTATTAATTCACTTTTCTCGTCATCTGTTTATTGCTGCTTCGCGCCAGGATATTCAAGAGTAGTTGTGCGCGCTACAAATGCCAAAATAACATAACATAACAAAGACAAGGATATTTGCATAGCAGCATGTTATGGAAAGTAAGGAGTGTCTGGTTACTCATGGGTCACTGCTAGAAAATGGGTCTACAATCACCAAATATGACGGCCACAGGACCAGGCACCAAAAGGCCAAACGGGGCACAGGACAAACAGCGTCAGCAAGTGTTGCATGACGGTAGTGGGATTAAGCTCAAACAATACATACACAACCATGTATGTCAATCACTATATGGGCCATCACCTATTAAAAACACCATGCATGTTGAACCAGTACACATAACTACATATGCACAATCATAGTAAAGTATTACATAGATGATGCATGCAGACTGGCAAGAGATCTGCTGTGACAGTAATGGGGCACAATGTACACTCTGGAAAACATTTACTACAGAAAGGGTTCAAGTTTGTTGTGAGGCCATGCTGATTTCAGCAATGTACCTGGCCAGTGGCATTGCTCAGAAGAAAATAACCGTCATGCAATGAGGGTACCTGTAATCCTGGTGAAACAATCTCAACACGACTGCCAGGGATTGTCGGTACCTTTGATCCTAAGATTTGTGCGATGCTCAAAGGGGTCCATCTCCAGATAGCCCCTTGGTCTGAGTATGAATAACAGACTCAAAAGGGAGATCTGGCGAGGGAAGGAGAGGATGGGAACAGCAGGGAGGGAGATCTGAAACAAAGGTAAACAAGCATTACAATTCTACACTTCTTGGCACTGAATTACATTATACTGTAACAGTTACACCTGTGTACATCACCCACAGCCACTGTATCCAATTTGTCATCACAGGTTTTGAAATGAAAGTACATCTGAGGTTTTAACAGGGACACAAAAAAGGAAGCAGAGTTTGTCTCCTAAATGAAGGGGGTCTAACGCTCACAAGGCTGCTTCAATGCAATTAGAACCAGGCACTCACAAACTTACTCACAGTGTATGAATGTGGCTCAAAAATACAGTGATTTGAATGTGTAGCAGTGCTACTCACAAAAAATTACTCTAGTCAGGCCTGGGAATCAGTGAGGCTCATGAATGTAAGATACACATCACCCGCTAGAGCCGTACTTAGCTAATGCAACGAGGAAGGGAATTAATTAAACACAAGGAAGCCTAGCAAGAGACAATCACTGGCTCTTCAAACTGTGCCTTACAATGCCAAACAAGACAATCTGGTGTGAGCAAACTTTACAGAGAGTAATGAGGAACAAACCCAGAAAACCACCCCTACCTTGACCAGGATATGTAGCACGGCACAAGACTTTGCTGCAATTAACGTCAACCGACTGGTGTAACAGAAGTGTTTACATTACCAACACCTCTACGTTCCTACGTCATCAGTGAAAAATTACTGGAATAATGGGAATAGAGAGTTGTCATAAAGTTACCAAGAAGGCTTGCAAAGCAGTGTTCTCCACCGGCACTGATGTAGCGACCTGACAGTGACATTACATACTGGCACACGGGACAATGCATCCATACGAACACACTCACTGGACATTTGTCAGAACATGTGGGACCTACTGTGGTCCACACATTCACAATATGTCAATGGGTAAACCTAACTGTACTGACCAACAACATCAATGTGATGAGCCAAACACATCCTGCTTCACACAGTGAGTTTGCAAATCCACACAGAGCCTGTGGTTGTGATGTCACACACAATGTAAACCGGTCACATCCGCAATGTCTCTGGAGTCGGACCATGGTTTACACACTTTGATGCATTCACCAGAGTCATCAATTAACAACAGATGACTGACAAGAAGGGTGACTGTCCAGTCATGGGAGTGTAGCAACAGGCATCTTGATCCATGTTAATGACACATGTATGTATGCTTCAACAACAAGCACAGTAACAGCTCCCACACATTCCCAAAGCATACCAACACAAAAAAACATGTTTAGATATCTTACCAAAACTGACATTTCCACATGTCTTTGCATGGAACGCTGATTCGACACATGTTGCAATCATCATGATCAATAGCAGGAGTACCAAGGTGACACAAAAAGACAACAGGCAGAGCGACCTGGGAAAGACAGGCACACAAGGGGACACATTAATAAGAATTACATACAGACATGGTCATGTGAAAATACATCACAATGTAGTACATATGTATATTACAAATTCACTCATTGCACATATGCGTGTGTCATGACTTCATCACTTGTGTGACACATCACAACAAACATCAAAGTGTTTTCACATACAGTCAGCTGGACAAACAGTATGCAACACATGCCACTCCATGCCACAAGCTTGCACACAACTACCCAGTGACTCACCATTAAAAGAAGAAGTTGCGTATGAGCTGACTCCGGATATCATCATCCTCCTCCTCATCACTTTGATCGTGCCCAAGCCCTTCATCCTCAACAGGCGAATGTTCCAGCTCATCAGGATCCAGGATGAGTGGCACGGCCTTCTCAACTGCCATGTTGTGCAGCATGCAGCACACAATGAAGATGTTACACACCTTGACCGGGGCGTATGGGAGTGATCCGCCGGTCTTATCAAGGCACCGGAATCTGCTCTTCAGGAGTCCAAACGTTCGCTCTATCACGCGCCTGGTCTGCCCGTGTGCATTGTTCTACCGCTGGTCTGCAGCTGCCCTTCGGTTGCGGAGCGGTGTCATGAGCCATGGCATGTTGGGATATCTGGCATCTCCTAAAAATATACAGCGTGTTGAAATGTAGGGTAAAGCAATTTTGTCAGAGGAATCAAAATGTTAAACATACAGGACAAACAGAGTATACCCACCAACAAGACATGCCCGATCGTTGCGCAGCTGCAGCATCATCTGTGGTACCCTGCTAAGCCTCATGATGAATGCATCATGGCACGATCCTGGAAAACGTGCACAAACATGGGAAATCAGCGTGTTAGCAAGACACACCACAAGGGCATTTATTGAGTGATAATGCTTCCTATTGCGGTAGGCCTGCTCCTGAGCCTGTGGTGGCACCAAAGCCACATGTGTACCATCAATGGACCCAATGACATGTGGCATCCCTCCCAGGGCATAGAATTCACCCTTGACATGTCTCAGATCTTCAGGGTTTGGAAAATTTATAAATTCATCAATGTACTCTAACATGGCAGCTAAGACATCACGTAGGACACGGCTGAACATGGTCTGGGACATACCCCCCACATCTGCAATGGTAAATTGAAACGTACCTTTGGCAAAAAAATGTAGGGCTGCCATCACCTTAAGCTTTGCTGTCAGCGCAGTTGGATACCTGTGTCGCGGTTGGAGATGTGGTTCCAGCCTGTCCGTCAAGTTCTGAATCAAATCTCGAGTGAATCTGTAACGACGGATGTAATCACATTCCCTCATGGTCTCCAAGTCGGTAAAAGGCCTTGGTAGAGGCGGTGCCCTGCAGGACATATTTTGGAAGAATGGAGAACAACTGTCAGCCAGAAACTATTCCAATGTACATAGCACATGCAACACTGCTACTACACATCAAGGTACTATGGGGTCTGGTATATAATATATCCTGGACACATATGGCAGCTTCCTGCCACTTCAAAAATAACCAAGATACATATGTAGTTATAGAAAAAAATATTACATGCACACAAAAAAACTGCTGGGCTGCTCTGAGTGAGCAGAGCAAGATATCACTGGAGTGACACACATCACCAGACCTGCATTAGAAGGTTGTCATCCCATACAGACAGCTGACTGCAAGGCACAGACCCAGGTCACATGGAATATGTATTAGACATATCATACAACTTGCTATTGAGGTGTGTATGTGACAATGCAACACCTCAGCAATTGTCAACATGCAGAAATGTATGCATATGGATCAATGATGTATGATGCCATCAGACACAAAAGCCATTGAAAAGGCACGTGCCATGGTGTGCGTACATGCAAAACCATTTAAGTCACAACACAGACCCATTATAGATGCACCAACAGCAGGTGCATTATACGGAACCCAAACTGCTAAATCAATCTTCAAATTTCCACACACATTACATTATTACATAGGGACCTGATTTACGTCAAAATGACAACTGAGAAATTGCCACAGTCCCTGCCATCATGAGACAGGTTCCGGAAGTGATGATTATGCAATCCCAGTGCTTATGTGCATGACAACATGTGCATGATGATAACAATGGGACAAGTGGAAAGGTGATTTGTACAACATAGTGCCCCATCGCACATCAGATGTGTCAACAGGTCATCACACATCAATTGTGCAAAATTAACTGATATGCTGTGCTACATCAGTGCCTGCCACACCTAGGGCCTGCTCATGTAAGTATGCTATGACAAGAACTTGGTAGACATACTTCTGTTAACTGTACTGCTACATCCTTGCCATGTGTGCGCCTCGTATCACTAGCCATACGTGACCGTGTGCAACGTACCATCCCCCTGCGTTGACTCCAGCATGTGAAATGCACTGTGTAAAATGCAGCGTACCCCTGCATTCACATGGGCGTGTGAAACGCACTGTGTAAAATGCAGCGTACCTCTGCATTCACATGGGCGTGTGAAATGCACTGTGTAAAATGCAGCGTACCCTGACAGTGCGTGCGTGTGTGCGGGACGTTTCACAATTGTAATGGTGCCCTACGCGAGTGAACCATACCCCGACAGTGCGTGTGTGTGTGCGGGACATTTCACGATTGTAATGGTGCCCAATGCAAGCGAAAACCATACCCCGACAGTGCGTGTGTGTGTGCAGGATGTTTCACGAAAGTAATGGTGCCCTACGCGAGCAAACCGTATCCCGACAGTGCGTGCATGTGTGTGGGACGTTTCACGATTGTAATGGTGCCCAACGCGAGTGAACCATACCCCGACAGTGCGTGCATGTGTGCAGGACGTTTCACGATTGTAATGGTGCCCTATGCGAGCGAACCGTACCCCGACAGTGCGTGCATGTGTGCGGGGCATTTCACAATTGTAATGGTGCCCAACACGAGCGAACCGTACCCCGAGAGTGCGTGCGTTTGTGCAGGACGTTTCACGATTGTAATGGTGCCCAACGCGAGCGAACCATACCCCGACATTGCGTGCGTGTGTGCAGGAAGTTTCACGATTGTAATGGTGCCCAACGCGAGCGAACCATACCCCGACATTGCGTGCGTGTGTGCAGGAAGTTTCACGATTGTAATGGTGCCCTACGCGAGCAAACCATACCCCGACAGTACGTGCATGTGTGCGGGATGTTTCACGATTGCAATGGTGCCCAACGCGAGCTAACCGTACTTTCGACAGCGCATGTGTGTGAGCGGGACGTTTCATGATTGTAATGGTGCCCAACGCGAGCGAACCGTACCCCGACAGTGCATGCGTGTGTTTGTGGGATGTTTCACATTTTAAAAAGTGGCATACGCAACGTGAAATGCACCGTACTTGTGTGTGGATCCCACAAAATACATAGGGGGCAACTAGGCTACGAGTAGTAGGGCCAGAATGCAGGGTGGTTGGCATGGATACTGAGATTTGAGTGTGTGCTACAGGTGTCCTGCAAAAGTCAGTTGGGCAAAACTATACAATGTTGCAATGTTGTTGTGGAGCTGAAGCTGAAATTTTGAACCATGAAAATGTGTGTCAGGGCCTTATGTTGAAAGTGATTGGATGAAACGTAGGATGCAAAGTAATGTGGCCTATCACACTGTACTCCTGACACTGAAAGCCCCTCAGCAGCACTGATTTAAGGCTGCCTGTGGCTGTGAGAGGGCACTTGCCTGCCACAACATTGGAGTGGAACACACTGCTGCTTTCTGCATTCCCTGGACTCTGATTTTGCTGAACATGGAGAGGGCACCTGCATTCAGTGAGGAGGAGAACCAGGCCCGCTGGATGCCCTCCTACCTAACTACAGCAAGCTGTATGGGAGACCAGGGAGCAGGTGGGTGATGACTGCACTAGCTTTGACTGTGCACCTGTTGTGTGAGTGTCACTGCAGCCATTGTGTATTTGTGGATCAGACATGCAATGTGGTTTGGCAGTGTGTGCAGGGTGTGTACATTGTGGTGTATACAATGCAGAGCATGTTGTATTAAAAGTGTGTTTACTCCTTACTTGCATTATGGTAACTGTCAATTTCAATGCATACTGATTTACACATTCTGCTGTGCCACACCGTGCAGGCTTTTTGGGCATGATTTAATGAGCTATTATACTGTTCACCCCAGAGTGATAGCTGAATGTAGTCACTGATGCTTATGGTTATTTTTGACCTGTGGTGAATTTGTACATATGCTGTGTTTGAACTCATGGACATTGAAGAGTGTGAATGCTCCTTGTCACCTGGCTGAGTGTGTATGTGATGTTTTGCACCACAGCTGCATGGCATATGCAGCACCTGTAGCCATCTGATGAGACAAGTATGCAGTGTTGTGTGCATGACTTACACAGTTAGGCCAACACCTGTGGCACTTCTTTGTCAAGTGTGCCATGTACAAAGTGAGGGTTGTATACAATGTTGAGACTGACAGGCAAGTGATCTGTGCCAGGGTGTGTATGTGTGGTCTGCTGAGGGTTTGTAGGTGTAGTGGTATATGTGACAGCATGTCACGTGCTGTCCAACACCCTGCAGTTGCATGTGTTGTACAGTGTGTGCCATGATCAGTGAGTGTGTTGACCCCCTTATGCCATCTGTTGCCTTTGTAAGGCATGTACTGCATTTGTGTTTGCCCACTGGGCAAATTCAGATGGACAATGATGCAAGTCCTGTCAGCATCGTATGCCCTGTTCACATAATCAATGTAGTGCAAGTGTGTCTCTCTGGGACATGCAGCAGGTGTAGTGATGTTGTTTAACTTTCTCTTCCTGACAGGTAACTGCCTATAAGAAGGGGGAGATCTGGTTGGACATAGACAGAGCTGTCAGGTCTGTGGGGGGCCCTCGCCGTCGGCTTATGAACATCAGGAAGAGGTGGCATGACATCCGGTGCTGGACCCGGCGTATTGCCCAGGTCCAGCTGAAGCTGGAAGCTCCACGCCGGCATGGTGGCAGTCGTCAGCTCACCCCCCACATGCTGCGGGTCCTGGAAGTGGTCTTTCCAGACCTCCATAGGCAGTTGCAGGGCGGACAGCAGCAAGAAGGGGGTAGGTACCTGTCTGTTTGTAGTGTTGTGTGTCACATGCTATTTGAGGTGCTCTGGAGCCTGTGAACACTCCCACATCTGGGGGGTCTGGGGAGACAGGCTACTGGTGCATCATAGTTTAAATTTACCATATTCATCTGCTGCTCTTTTCCATCCCTTCCCCTCCCCAACATGTGACCCCTGGTTTGTGTGTTTCCAATTTTGACCATTTACTTCTAGGGTGCAAGGTAATTGGACAAGCAGCAATGATTTTGATCTGCACAATTGCAGGCACATAGCTTAAGCATTGTCCTGATTCTGGACATGTGTGCCAATTCACATGACAGCCAGTGTGTGTTATTGGCTAACAACTGTATGATCTGGTGATAGATGCCCCTGTGAGGAGTGACACATTTGAAGTGATGTCACATTGTTGGATGTCCCTAGACAACCAGAACCTCCTCAATGTGACTCTCACTCAAGTTTTGGGCTGGTCTGTTCTTTGGATCCTTGTGTTCAAGTAGCATTGTGTCTATACCAACTATGCAGTACTAGTCTTAAATATTTGCTGAGTTATGTTGCTGTAACACATGATGCATGCCATGATTTGCAATGTGCCCAAATTATTATTGTTCATGTGTCAGATGTGTACAAGTGACTGATGCATTTTTGTTTCTTCACCTTGCCAACAGCATCCTCAACCGACACAGGAGGAGACATGAGCGCGGACCAGGAGGGGGGACCCAGCCACAGTGCCACCAGCGCTGAGGAGTTGGAAGGAGCCAGTGGCACGGAGGGTGAGGGGAGTCAGCCAGATGCACCTTTTGAAGGCGACACTTCGTATCATGCGGACGGCTCGGCTTCTGACTCCCAGGAGGAGGGGAAATACGCAGCGAAAGCTTCTTCCACCACTGTGTCTGTCGCCACCTCTTCCAACCAATCTCCACCCTCCCAGTTGGTAGGGTCCCTTCTGTCCATGCTGTCCCCCATGTCTCCTTTGTCCCCGGCACCTTAGCCCCTGCCCCTGTCTCCCATGCTGCCCTCAGTGCCGAGTCTGTGGACCTACTCCGGCAGATTCATGTTTGTCAGACATCAATGCTGACTGTCCTCCATGGCCAAACTCAGATCTTGACACAGTTGTTGTCATTCATGGAGGGCATGTCAACTAACATGTCTGACCAATGTCGGAGTCTATCGTCCATAGACTTCTCACTGACGGCAGCACTTGCCCTCCTGCAGCAGCCCGTCTTCCCCACTCCTTCAGACCCATCCACAACCCCCTCACCCATACCTGTCCACAGAACACGCAGACACACAAAAACACACACCCCAACAGACCCACCCAGCACACCACCACGGAAGTCTAGGCGCAGATCTCCAGGCACCCAATCTCAGGGGATGCAGGCACACCCACAGGGACTGGGGTCAGACGGCAGGCACGCAGGCACAGACACAGTCTGCAAGACTCAGAGCCCTCTACCTCCACTCCCATTGTGTTCCCTGGTGCAGGTGGTGATCTGACAGAACTGGCAGCAGTGTGCAGCCATGAACTTCCTACCACCTTTGGGGCTGCAAATGCCACTGAGGAGGATTAATCCCCCCCTGCAACCACCACACCTACCCTTCCCTCTGATGTCCCTGCGGTGCCGGACACTGACCCAGATGATGCCCCCCATGGGTCCACAAACCTTTAAGTACATCATGTACAGGCACGTTTGGGGGTGACAACCTCCACAGGATTCCAGCGACATTATAAACTTTAGGCTGGACTGGCCATTGGCCTTCATTGGAGCCTGGGCTCCTTTCTTAACAACATTTCGTTTTGGAGCTGAATAAAGCATTTTATTTTTCATTTGGAACTATTGCATTTCAGGTACTTACTTTAGCTGCTTTGTGCCTAGGAGTTGGTGTCATGGCAATGTTTTGGTATTGTGAAAGATGTGTATTTTCAAATGGTAATGAGGTGGACCATGGTATTTATGTGCCATCACAATGTAGCAGCTAATTATCTTGATTTGTGTGTGTTCAGATTGCCTACAGACATTGTCCAGAAGAGTGTACATTCCGCAGTAACACATGAGATCTTCAGTACAAACAGTTGCACAATTGTTGTGGTGACTTTTGTGCACATTTCCTATTTTCTGAAATATTCCCTTCAGCAATGGCCATGCCTGCTCACAAATGAGTTTTGCTCATTAGTCTGTGCCATCCATGCTACTCACTGTACTTGTGTTTGTAGTATGTAGTAATGCCTTCATGAACACCATCAGCCTTTTACAAACTATGCAGATGTATGATCACAGCCTTACCCTTATGTTTGGTTTTGTCATGCAGTGTATTTGTGCGCACGACTCACAATTCAGTGCTTTGTATCTAAGGGGTCTCAACCCTGTTCCTTCCACGAGAGAGTACATGTTTCACCACCTGGACATTGGTATCAGGCCCAGAATATACATGACTGTGTGTTTTTGATTTATGATCTAAATCTTTGGTGTGCGGTTACATGACTATACACTGTTGAGTAATGATGGGAGGGTGTGCAGGTTTGCTGCAAACTCCATGGGTGGATATGCTTGTGGGATCTGACATCACACCCACATGTGGTGTGTCTTGCAGTGTGTGACAGAAATCCGTCCTCCATGGTATGGGACACTGCTGTAAGTGATGTGTTGCTATGACACTATCAGGACTGTCACAGGTTAGGGATGTAAACATACTCACATGTAGTTGTTGCATGGTGAGGTTAATGCCCTCCCTGTAACTGCACACTGCCTGGAGTCCTATGTACACCCCCTCCTATGTCTGGGCACTGCTGGGAGTCCTCTGCACTCACCCCTCCTATGTCTGGGCACTGCTGGGAGTCATATCCACACCCCTCCTATGTCTGGGCACTGCTGGGAGTCATCTGCTCTCACCCCACCTATGTCTGGGCACTGCTGGGAGTCCTCTGCACTCACCCCTCCTATGTCTGGGCACTGCTGGGAGTCATATCTTGCCACCCCTTCTATGTCTGGGCACTGCTGGGAGTCATATCCAGCCACCCCTCCTATGTCTGGGCACTGCTGGGAGTCCTCTGCACTCACTCCTCCTATGTCTGGGCACTGTTGGGAGTCCTCTGCACTCACCCCTCCTATGTCTAGGCACTGCTGGGAGTCATATCCACACCCCCTCCTATGTCTGGGCACTGCTGGGAGTCCTCTGCACTCACCCCTCCTATGTCTGGGCACTGCTGGGAGTCATATCCTGCCACCCCTTCTATGTCTGGGCACTGCTGGCAGTCATATCCAGCCACCCCTCCTATGTCTGGGCACTGCTGGGAGTCCTCTGCATTCACCCCTCCTATGTCTGGGCACTGCTGGAGTCATATCCACACCCCCTCCTCTGTCTGGGCACTTCTGGGAGTCATATCCTACCACCCCTCCTATGTCTGGGCACTACTGGGAGTCATATCCAGCCACCCCTTCCATGTCTGGGCACTGCTGGGAGTCCTCTGCACTCACCCCTCCTATGCCTGGGCACTGCTGGGAGTCATATCCACACCCCCCTCCTATGTCTGGGCACTGCTGGGAGTCATATCCAGCCACCTCTCCTATGTCTGGGCACTGCTGGGAGTCATATCCACACATCCCTCTGATGTGACTCACCATAGCACAACATAAATGGCGTGTGTGCGGGTCGTATCACTATTGCAATGGTGATATACGCGAGCGTGTGACGCACCGTACCCCAACATTAATGGTGTGTGTGCGGGTCGTATTACTATTGCAATGGTGATATACGCGAGCGTGTGACGCCCCGTACATGTACACTTCCATTGTTACGGTACGTTGTTCTCACCGTATGCACAGTCGTCCATTTCTATGCACCAGGTCGTAAGGCGTACAGAACTGGGATGACATGGTCGATGGGGTTCATGGCGTGTCTGTCGCGTACCTGGATGCGGTTCGGGCCGAACTCTGCTTTTACGGTAGTTTTCAGCTCCCGTAGCAATAGGGTCGTATGGAGGATCACCGAGACAAATCGTACTTGCTGGCCCGGAAACTGCTGCCTGTTTACGTACGGACGGCGCGTAAAACGTGACCCGGATATGAATCGTATATATTTTTGGTTCGTATGGTGTTTGGTACGATTTGTATGGAGATATGCTTTGGGTTAGGATCGTACTTCAGCGGGCATACGGGACGTTGTAGGTGTACGAATCGTATGGGAAAAACGGACCGTCCTGCGATCCGTGGGGGATTTTCCGGATCGGAATTGACCCTTAAGTGTTCGAACTCTTTTTCATCTTTAAAAATTCATAACTCTGGTTTTACTGATTGGATTTTTGTCATTTTGGTCTTGATTTACTTGTAACATTATTGTCTATGTGTTAAACATGGCGTGGAGTCTTTTTGTGGTGTTTTGATTGTCTTTTATTTAACACAAACATATTGTATTTTTGAGATATATACATTGCCATCATCTGGTACATTTCAATAAACCATAGCAGTTTACATAGCAGATAGGACGAAGATTAAATGTACAGATTTAAGCAGAATGGAGTACATGGCTTATAATAGGTGGTAGATCAACTTAAAATTTTACTGTTGCAGATCAGAAAAATATGAATTAAGATCTTGTCTAAGCCAACTAACCCACTCCCAACCTCCTAGAACTAAACATCGTAACTGCTATAATCAATAATGTCAAAATATATATATGTATATATATATATATATATTTATATATATAGCTGCAATTCCCCCGCGAAGCAAGAACTGACGACGCCGTGCACTGGCCAGAATTTGTTTATTCAGTCAGCTGGTAAGACACGTTTCACCTGTCCAGCAGACTAGTTCACCAACAACTTTACCATTTCAAATTGGCCATTTTAAACAAAGTGCTACATAGAGTGTCACATGATATGACTACCAAAAAAGTGCATTGAACAACAGACTGGTAGATTTTGCATACTAATCTTTTCAATATGCGTTTCAATTCATAATTGATTTTTCAATATGCATTTGAACTGCCAACAATATTAAAACTGTCAGCAGCTAAACTAAATAAAAATAAGTTCATTATTCCAATAACCATTTTCTGAGTTGATTTTCATTTTAACAACCCCTCAGACACACAATGCTCGACACACATTCCTCTGTTATTGAGTATTGTTATTTTGAAGCACGCTTAAGCAATACAGTATCACCCGTTATCCGTGTCACATTCTGCTACGTATATCTTCGCTTAAAAAATTAATAACAAAACAAAACGATTTAAGACAGTATCATAGTGGGTGCACATTATTTTTGGGTAGTCATGTCATGTGACACGCTATGTAGCACTTTGTTTAAAATGGCCGATTTGAAGCATTAAAGTTGTTGGTGAACATGCCTGCTGGACAGGCGAAACGCGTCCTACCAGCTGACTGAATAAACTAATTCTAGCCAGTACACGGCATCGTCAGTCCTTGCTTCGCGACTGAATTGCAGTTATTAACGCACCCGCTGCTTTGGTGTTGCGGCGGCTGTACCTAAGCTTGGAGGAAAGATATCCTCCATAAAAAGAGCAGAGGCCGCAGTAGGGGAAACCATGGAGGCATATTTATTCAATAATGTACAGCATGGCAAATGCATTTCTGCTGAATTAGCCTTCTTCAGCGCCAGGGGTGTTCAGGAGGTATGAACAACATTGTAGATTTAATTGTCCTGCCACATACTGATTGGTTGTGGTCTGCTCCGCCCCAAAGCAAGTGCCTTTGCTCGCCTTTGGCAGATCACATGGTACGTGTGAACTGCAAGAGTTCCAGAATGCTGTGTCTTTTCCAGGTAGGTAATGAATGGGTAACCAAGTGATTATGCAGAATACTGATCACCACAATGCTGTTAGGACCCATTTCCTGTGTGGTACTTGAACTCAGGCGCCTCCTTGGGTCCCCAAACCGCATCAACCCCCAAAATCCAGGAATCAATTTGGAGGGGGAAAATCTGGCAATCCATCTCACCCCGGGTGGAGTTAAAAACTCCAACACAGCCCCATCTCCTCCAGAGGTGGGCCCTGGTTCATATATATTAACCCTGGGCATAGTTCGCGTAGTAGCGCCACATGTAGCTACGCAAAGTGCACTCAGTGCAAACCGCATCTTGCACAGTGCAAGCGGTAGTTTTCTGCAGCTCGAGTAGATTACTACTCAAGTGGCAGCTTTTTCAACGCGGTCTGGTAGCTTCTCATCGCGAGTGGTCGTGAGCATACGTGACCACTCGCAATGAGAAACCTGACCTCCCCGCGTTGAGAATCTCGCCGGGAGGTTTATTTTCCACGCATGTGATCGGTAAGCATGGGCGGAAAATCCGTTCCGCTCGCGGATATTGACCGATTTTCGGTAAATTCACAATCCGCGAACTCTTGCGAATTTACCGAAAATCCGCAAATTCGCACGCAGCGGATTTTTTTGCTTGGTGATACAATATTGCAGCGTGCGGCGTTCACTTACCGTCATTCAGCGTTTGCCGAGTTGTTTTTCTCAATATTTTGCGAGTCTGCGCCATTTTGGATCTTGCTGCGGGATCCCGCGGAAGTTTGGCGACGCATCGCGAGAGTTTGCAATTGCGAACATGTAGATGCGGCGGGCAGCAACAATCTCGCACTCGCGAAATTACAAAATTTGCAATGCTGCACAAGAAATCCACCAGCAAGCAGCATAAACCTTCGGAAAATGATGATTTTTATCAGAATAACTCCTCAGGTTGACATTTGCCTGCACTTTTATGGATTTGAGGCCTTTTTGACTTTCTTTGGATCACTTTTGGATTAGAAATCAACTTTCACAAGTAAGTTTGTTTGGGGCATTATAGTTGCTGTTCTGCAGAAAAACGAGTTTTGCAAAACTGAAAGCACTCAGCAGGTGCAAAAGTTCACTCATCATTAGTAACTATTCCCTGTAGTGCTTCCTGAGGGGCCCCTCCAGAGTTCAGTTGCCTACGTTTGTTTTGGGGCATTACAGTTGCTGTTCTGCAGAAAAACGAGTTTTGCAAAACTGAAAGCACTCAGCAGGTGCAAAAGTTCAAAGTCATCATTAGTAACCATTCCCTGTATTGCTTCCTGAGGGGCCCCTCCAGAGTTCAGTTGCCTACTTGCAACTATTCTATGACCCTGCTCTGACCCTCACAGCAGGCTCATAGAATAGCTACAAGTAGGCCACAAAGGTCCTGGGAAAAAAAATTGCACTGCAACTGAAAGCAAATTACAGATAAGGAAGCAGGTGCCAGACAGGAAGTTTAAATACAGTGACACATTAATCAACCCCAAATTAATTCATGTCAGTTGAAGCAGGGCAGGTGTGCTTGCTTTCCCCCCCCCCATAATCTACAGTGATGAATCAGAGGGTGGCAGTGATGTACCAGAGGGTGGCATGGGTGAAACAGAGGGTGGCAGTGGTGAAACAGAGGGTGCTGTGAACCTGTGATGATGAAGCAGATGAAGAAACAACAAAGTCACGACCGTTGCGAGCCGACAAGTAAGTTCGCAATTGCGAACTGGTACAAAACCCTCGCGAACTGGCAGAAACCCTTGCGAACACAAAAAAAAATCCACAAATTCGCGAGAATTCGCGGATTTTGCGGATTGCGAGTTCGCAAATATGCAAATTCGCGAACGCCAGATTCGCAAAGTTCGCCCATGCTTAGTGATTGGCAACTTGATGTTGCTGATTGCGAATGAGGAAAAATTCTCGCCAGGATGTAATTTTGCTCGCTCACGGTCGCCAACTTGACGTTGAGGACCGCAAGCAAGCAAAAAATGACAGCTACGCTAAGCATGTTTGCACTGTTCTATGTGCAATTTGTGTAGTGCAAAGTAGTGCAAACTTCGCAAACTATGCGAGCATAGCGCAGTACTTCGCCCAGGTGTAATATATATATATATAATCCCGGATTGCTTTTTGTTTATGGTTGCAGAACGTTGGGGACCCAAGGGATTTCTGGACTTTCATATAGGGGTTCCAGTTTTACTTCAAGCCCCCCTTCCCTTGCCAGGCACATTAGCGCTCATGGGAGCGGACTTCGGAACTCCACGAGCGGTACTTACCGGAGCAGGGAATCATGGTAGTTGCAGACCCCCAACACCCGACTGCAGCTGTTTCCAATCGAGTGGAGCCGTAACACCTCCTACTAATGGGAGGGCCTAAGCATTACAAGGGAAATGTCGAAGTGGACCCTTAGTTTGCAAGCGGCATCTGAGGAAGGCTGAGAAAAGCCGAAATGCATCATGCCGAGCAATGGTCAATAAAAGAACTCCTAAAGTTTTCCCCGCTGTGTCCTCTGGCTACTTGTATGGAGTGATCGTCTTTCTGATATTTTCACGCGTTGCCTGCACGAGTGTTAGAGGACCCGTTCTACAAGCGTCCTGTGGATTGTTGGCAACGTGGCAAATTCTACCGAGGGATCGGATGCCGCAGGACCGCCTCGGAAGCAAACCAATCAAGAGGGCGCTGTTCAGTACAGACTGTGACTTCACAGTGAGACAGGAAGAAGCTATTGCTGTCTCAAGTCCCGGATTGCTTTTTGTTTATGGGGCAGAACGCTGGGGACCCAAGGGATTTCTGGACTTTCATATAGGGGTTCCAGTTTTACTTCAAGCCCCCCTTCTCTTGCCAGGTACATCAGCGCTCATGCGAGCGGACTTCGGACCGAACGAGCGGTACTTACCGGAGCAGGGAATCATGGTAGTTGCAGTCCCCCAACACCCGACTGCAGCTGTTTCCAATCGAGTGGAGCGTAACACCTCCTACTAATGGGAGGGCCTAAGTATTACAAGGGAAATGGCGAAGTGGACCCTTAGTTTTCAAGCGGCACCTGAGGAAGGCAGAGAAAAGCCGAAATGCATTATGCCGAGCAATGGTCAATAAAAGAACTCCTAAAGGTTTCCCCGCTGTGTCCTCTGGTTACTTGTATGGAGTGATCGTCTTTCTGATATTTTCACGCGTTGCCTGCACGCGTGTTAGAGGACCCGTTCTACAAGCGTCCTGTGATTGTTGGCAACGTGGCAAATTCTACTGAGGGATCGGATACCGCAGGTCCGCCTCAGAAGCAAACCAATCAAGAGGGCGCTGTTCAGTACAGACTGTGACTTCACAGTGGGACAGGAAGAAGCTATTGCTGTCTCACGTCCCGGATTGCTTTTTGTTTATGGGGCAGAACGTTGGGGACCCAAGGGATTTCTGGATTTCATATAGGGGTTCCAGTTTTACTTCAAGTCCCCCTTCCCTTGCCAGGCACATCAGCGCTCATGCGAGCGGACTTCGGACTCCACGAGCGGTACTTACCGGAGCAGGGAATCATGGAAGTTGCAGTCCCCCAACACCCGACTGCAGCTGTTTCCAATCGAGTGGAGCCGTAACACCTTTAAAGGACTCCAACAGAGCATTTCATTCAAGTGCTATCGGCTTTTTCCGTAAGCCTCTGTATTCTTTCCGGTGTAGTGTGCCACTGTCCGCTAGGCTCTATTTCTCAACTTCATCCTGTCACAGAGAAACCATGGGTGCAGTTTGGGACTTCCAGTGTCTTGTTAAGAGGCGCTTCACCAGTAACAGCACGAAATCCACAAAAAGCTAAACCACTCTCGCGATTTTGGGTCTAGGTAACAAGCCTAATATTCTGCACATCAGTGATAGCCAATGATTTTGGTTGGTGAGTTCCGACAAGGTAGCAGTGATTTGCGCCCCGTAGGAGGACAATATGTGGCAATCCCATACCATATGCAATAGTTTGGCATCCAAGGTATAACATCAGGGACATAAAGAAGGGAAATATTCTTTACACTTTGCCTCGATAGTGTGAATCTAGCATATGCTGACTAGAGTGGTGGTTCCTGCTTGGACAAGATGCGTCCCTCTGCCAACCTGAAACCCCAGTTCTAACATTCATAATACCTTATTATATAATTTTCTTTGAAATAATTGCAGTTGTTTTATTTTTAATTATGTTCTCATTTCTTCTACTTCACAATTTTCATTAATAAAAATGTAAAAAAAGAAAATGACCATGCATTTTCCAAACCAGCAGTGTAGGCAATTCACTCAGCATTTTCCATAGTAATGCCATGGTTTTTGGGACTGGCCATTGGTTGAAAGCCTTTACAACACATCACAACAGAACCCTGTGTGTATGCAAAGACAGATGTTATTTTGAATGCCTTAAAGGTAAATTGAAATTTGGATGGAATCAGTTATGAGTTGGTCTTTGTCAATAAAAGAATTCAAAACAACAGAAAACAAAATGTCCACTAAACGTTTCAAGTGTGTGATTTTCCTGATATATTGTTCTCACTATCAAGCCAATTGTGTATCCAGTACTTTATTCTGGCCATTCTTACCTACATTTCAGGCTTTTGAAATTGCACTTTTTTTGCACTTTTTTATTTTGCAGTCTACCAGACAGCACTGCTGTCTGGTTTGTGAAAGACATCTTGTGGGCTTTCAGAAAGTTGAACTAGGAATGGATTTCGCTCATTGATTATGATGGCTTTGTTTTGTATCTCACACTTTCTGGCTTTCTATTTGCTAACTTTATTTGCTTTAGGATTTCCATGTTCAGTTCGCCCCTCCCATTGCTAAAACTGTGTGAACTGCATTCTTCCACAAACTCGCTTTTTTTAAACAGGCCTTTAAATATTGTTCTTATCTCGTCACATTTGCTGTGCATTCAAAGACCAAGGTTAAATATCAGGCGCTGTCTTAGGGCGCTTGTTTACTTTTGTTCACTGACTTCAAAGTGAGAGGATTTTTGTGACAATCTTGCTAGATACTGGGGTAGGAAAGGTTTTTTTGCAGCAATTAAACTGTGCAAGTATTTCAAAATATTTCAAAATTAGAAATACAAATGAAATACTGTTTGGTTATTTCTGAAGTGTGTTGGAAACAAATTCTTTAATATGGTGACAACATATCATTACACGGATGTAATGCAATTTCCACACATATTTGCCTGTGCACTGTATAGTTTTATTAGTAAAATGGTATGTTTGTGTAAATGAAATGGTCGTTTTAATTGAAAATGTGCTGTCTTTAATGTTTAATGGCAGTATGCTACCACACCATGCATACTCCACTCTATGCCACTTGATTCAACTCTGCACAACTCACCTTTATACCACATCACTCCACTCTGTTCCACTGCACTCTACTCCACTCTGCACCATTGCACTCTTTGCCAATGCACTCTACTCCACTCTGCACCATTGCTCTCCATGCCACTGCTGTCTAGGTTGCACCACTCCACTTGACACCATTCCACTCCATGCCACTGCACTCGGCACCTCTCCACTCTGCACTCTATACCACTTCACCCTGTAGCACTCCACTCTACAACACTGCACTCTTTGACACTGCACTCTACACTACTCTAGTCTAGGCCACACCAATCTTCTCTGCACAAATTCACTCCACTCTATATCTCTGTACTCTATGCCACTCAGCAACAGTGTACTCTACGCCACTACACTCTATACCAATAAATTCCACACCATTGCACTTTACTCTGTAACACTCACTCTATATACTTGCACTCCATGCCAATCCACTGTATGCCATTCTACTCTACTCTGCACCACTCCAGTCTATTCCACTGCACCCTACGCCTCTCTACTCCTAACCCTACTCTTGCCCTCTGTGCCACTGCACTCTACACAACTGTACTTTATGTCACTGCACTCAATGCCTCTGCAATCTACTCTGCATCACTGTACTCTATGCCACTGCACTCTATGCCACCCAACTATACTCTGCACCACTGTATCACTCAACTCTCTGCCACTCCACTCTACAGCATTCAACACCACTGTACTCTATGCCACTGTACTTTGTGCCACTCTACTCTGCACCACTCTATTCTGTGCCACTCCACTCTGCGCCACTCCACTCTGCACCACCCACTCTGGAATGCACCACTCTAATTTATGCCACTGCATTCTAAGACGCTGCATGGTACGCCACAGAATTCAATGCCACTGCACTCAACATCAGTGCACTCTATGCACCATACTCTGCAACAATCCACTCCAATGCACTCAAATCCATCCTGTCCACTCTACTCTATTCCACTGTACACCACTCTGGTATTCACCTGTTACAACGCATTTTTTACTCCGCACTACCACTACAACGCAGGCATTACAACGCATACCGTTACAACGCATTGCGCTGGGGGGCGCTCTAGGATAAGAGGTAAGTTTAATTTACTATCCAACACCTTCCCTAGGGTCCACGGGGACTGGAGTTAGAATAGTAAATTATACTTACCACTATCCAGCACCCCAAAGCGCTATGCGTTGTAGTGGTATGCGTTGTAAATACCGCGTTGTAATGGTACGCGGAGTAAAAGTATGCGTTGTAACGACATACATCCCCACTCTGGTATTCACCTGTTACAACGCATTTTTTACTCCGCACTACCACTACAACGCAGGCATTACAACGCATACCGTTACAACGCATTGCGCTGGGGGGCGCTCTAGGATAAGAGGTAAGTTTAATTTACTATCCAACACCTTCCCTAGGGTCCACGGGGACTGGAGTTAGAATAGTAAATTATACTTACCACTATCCAGCACCCCAAAGCGCTATGCGTTGTAGCGGTATGCGTTGTAAATACCGCGTTGTAATGGTACGCGGAGTAAAAGTATGCGTTGTAACGACATACATCCCCACTCTGGTATTCACCTGTTACAACGCATTTTTTACTCCGCACTACCACTACAACGCAGGCATTACAACGCATACCGTTACAACGCATTGCGCTGGGGGGCGCTCTAGGATAAGAGGTAAGTTTAATTTACTATCCAACACCTTCCCTAGGGTCCACGGGGACTGGAGTTAGAATAGTAAATTATACTTACCACTATCCAGCACCCCAAAGCGCTATGCGTTGTAGCGGTATGCGTTGTAAATACCGCGTTGTAATGGTACGCGGAGTAAAAGTATGCGTTGTAACGACATACATCCCACCACTCTACGTGACTCCACACTATGCCACTCCAATACTAGACACTATCTGCTACTTCACTCTACAACACTCTCCTCCTTTCTTTGCCATTCCATTCTCCTCTATGCCACTAACATTTAGGCATGCTGGACATCAACCACGCTAGCAGGGGTGGTCCCTCTGTTGGGGCATCGAGCGTTGCACCCCATTAAGGATAAAATGAATGGGTTTTCATTCTGTCTGTACCGCTGCTGCTGTGCTCGTTTTCAGCCACTTTGTGAGGGTGTGGGTGGTGCTTATTGGACTACAGGCTGAGCTGAGAAGCATCCATGTCTTGAATCTGAAGTGCGCAAGTCAGGTTGGACAGGTGCCTTTCTGTGTCCAGCCTGACATGCTCACTTGAGGCCTCTTCCTACCTGGGCATGCTAATGAGCCGGGGTACAACAACCGCAGCCACCTGTCTCCTAAGGAGCGCAAGGCTCGCCTGCCCTTGCCAATCCAGGTGGTCCTCTTACGCTGTTTACTAGCACAAAAAGCAAGGAATCAGCGAGTGTCTGGATTGGCTAAAGAGAAGATGCAGGAGACATGTGTAGGCATTTAGTCCCCGCACATAGGAAGAGGTTGACAGAGCATGATCAATCACTGTATGACATTATTTTGAAGTCATGCATTGATTGGCCATTTTCCTTCTCACCCGCCTATCTTCCCTTTGTGATCAGCGCCAGAGTGGAAGAGAGAGACACGAGACTGTGTTTTCCGCATCTGAGGTAGCGCAGGAGTTTATACTTGGAGTGGAGGCCTACCTTTTCAAGAAGTCTGCTCTGAATCTAGGCCAGCTGGCCATGAGCTCGTTTCCAAGATACCAGACATTGATGTGTCACTCATAAATAGATACAAAATAAATTGGGCCTGCATGTGGCAGTTAAACTTTGTTTTATCTTCCAATGGAGTCAGTTTTGTTTCTCTTGAGGATCCCGGTAGGATTGGAGCGGGCCCATCTTTGTTGCTCACTGTCTTTGATTCCAGCTTCCTCTTCACCCCGAATACTTCATAATTGCATCACAGCCCTGGACATTAATCTACTAGGTGCACACTTATTTCCCAAATAAAACAGGATGGATCCTCTTTATGGGCAATGAAATGCCGATAAAGTTGGCACTATTTACTTATCAGCGTTTCTTTGCCCACAACGAGCAGCTATCATGATTATTTCATATTCGTGATTGGTGGCGGATGTATGTCATTACATCGCATAGTAATACCACGCGTGCCATTACAACACGGGTATGTCATTACATCGCATACTTTTACCACGAGTATGCCTTTACCATGCATGGCATTACAACACAAAGGCATGCGTGGTAAAGCTTTACTCGTAGTTAAAGTTTGCAAGGTAAGTGACAACCCTATCCCTACACCTACACCACACATTACTCCCACCCCTACACTACCCCTAACCCAAAAACACTACAACACTACCCACACGACTCCCACAACTACACTTCCCTAAACCCTAAAACACTACTACACTACAACACTACCCACACTACTCCCACCCCTACACTACTCTAAACCCTAAAACACTATGACACTACAACACTACCCACACTACTCCCACCCCTACACTACCCCTAACCCTAAAACACAACAACACTACAACACTACCCACACTACTCTCACCCCTACACTACCCCTAACCCTAAAACACTACTACCCTACCCTAAACCACTACCCTAACTACTCCCACACCTACACTACCCTAAAACACTACTACACTACAACACTACACACACTACTCCCACCCCATCTCTACCCTAAATCCTAAAACACTACTACACTACAACACTACCCACACTACTCCCACCCCAACACTACCTTAAACCCTAAAACACTACTACACTACAACACTACCCACACTACTTCCACCCCTACACTACCCTAAACCCTACAACACTAGACTAAACACTAAAACACTACACTACACAAACACTACTATACTATACTAAAACCTAATACACTACACTACCCTAAACCCCAAAACACCACACTACCCTAAACCCTAAAACACTACACTACACAAACACTACTACACTACCCTAAACCCTAAAACACTACACTACCCTAAACCCTAAAACACTACACTACACAAACACTACTACACTACCCTAAACCCTAAAACACTACATTACCCTAAACCCATAAACACTACACTACACAAACATTACTACACTACCCTAAAACCTAAATCACTACACTACACAAACACTACTACCATACCCTAAAATCTAAATCACTACAACAGTACCCTAAACACTAAACAAATACTACAACACTACACTACTCTACAAAAAAACCCACTTAAAAAAACCTACACTAAAACATTTAAAAAAACACACAAACGTTAGAACACTACTTTTACACTACCCCAAAACCTACAAAAGTAACCCCCACCCCAAGCTCAAACCCCCTTATCTCTCTCCTCTCCAGCGTCGCCGTCTCTGGTCCTGGTTCCTGCTTCCTCCTTCCTGCTTGGTGTAGGTCGTTGTGAGGAAACAGCCTAAGTTTCCTCACCACGATTTGGATAGTCGCTGCTGCCGCCATTACACATTACATCGCATGCGTTGTAAAAGCGCTTGCGATGTAATGGTATGCGTGTTTTTACCCCACGTTGTAACATCACATGCGTTGTAATGCATGCAATGTAATAGCAACGCGTGGTAAAAACCGCGTTGTAATGGCTGTTCCTCATGCTGGCTGATGCAAATATAAATGTACAGAGGATAGTGGAAGCTATAAACCAACACTGTAAACAAGCAATGCATTCTTTAGTAAAGTCGCACTCGTGTTTCCCATGTTTAAGAAACAGAATTGTAAAAACATCCTGGCGTGCCATTTTACTAGGGATTGCTAACATTGTTAGTTTCAAGCTTCCATTTCCCCAGTATAACATATTCGCATTACAGCATTGGGTGTTAGTCTACCAGGTACACAATTGTTTCCCGCAATGAATGATGACTGTTGCTCGTCGTGAGCAATGAAACTCCGGTAATGGCAGTATTTTACAAACCTCCGTTTCATTGCCCACGACGAGCGACCATCATGAATTTATTTCGGTAAATAAGTGTGTGGGTTAGTAAATTAAGGACGTCCAAGGCTGCCTGATGCAAATATAAAATACGTTTGAACAGGTTGGAAGCCGCCACGGCAAATTAATTTCCTCTGGCTTTGTACCCATAGAAAGCCTCTGCGGCTCCCCTTCGGCACAACAAACAGCCTGATTCATGAAAACCGGAATCTGCGATTCTCAAATTGCGATTAACTGCGAATCGCAATTTAGAAATCGCAGATCGGTATTCATGAATTTTTGCGAGAAAAAAATGCGATTCGCACGCCGCCGCGAAAAGCGTTTGCGATTATCGAAAATCGCAGAATAATTGCTATTTTCGGCAACATCCGTGTAGGATTTGCGATATCGCAAATAGCGATATCGCTAATTGCGAGATCGCAAAATGCGAGATCGCAAAATCGCGAGATCGGGAAAACGGGAAGTCGCATTTCGAGCACAGTGATGACATCACAACCAGGAAGCAGCCAGTTCCCACCCCCATTCACCACAGTGAGGCAGACCTCAAGGCAGCAACAGAGTCAGCTCCTGCAAGGACACCTGCAAACTTGGAATACCACTTCCAATTCCACTGCAGCAATGGCTGAGGAGGCAGTACCTGGGCCCAGCAACACCGGGCGCAAGAGAAAACTGAAGTTCTCTGAACAGGAGTTGGAGAACCTCATCGAAGGGGTGGTGGAGAACCACTCCAAACTGTTTGGGAGAGAGTCAAGGAGGGTGCCCGAGCTGCAGAAGCGCAGGATCTGGGTCGGGGATAGCGGCCACTGTGAACTCCGTGGGCGTGGCCGACAGGTCACTTGAAGAACTAAAGAAGAGGTGGTATGACCTCCGAGGTCGTGCCAAGGAGAAGGTTGCGGAGAGGCTGAGAGAGTCCCTGGCCACTGGAGGGGGAGGACCTACAGTCCCTCCAAACACCCCCATGGAGGATCGCGTCGAAGACACGTTGGAGGCCGAGGCGTGCATTAGAGTCACCAGATTGGACTCATCCCGCCCCACCCAAGAGAGCCAAGGTAAGTGGCATGCGACTGCGACCCTGTCCCCTATGAATGGCCATGACCCTATAGCCTCCCATAATGTTCCAAAGTCATGCCATCGGTGCACATTAGGAAATGCCCTAAAGCATTGTGGGACATGTAGTGTGGCCACAATGTACAAGTACCCCAATGCAGCCAGACAGGTTGCAAAGTACGCAATGCCATAGCCAGTCAGGGAATGTCTCCAGCATGCATGTAGCAACTGCACGTGTGACAGATACATGCAACTAATGAACGTCCACTTCCCCTCACAGGTGGCGCAGACAGCAGCGACAGTGACAGGCTGCTCATCGATGAGCAAGCACTGGATGTCGAGGAGGTGCCGTTACCAACACAGCCTGCACCAACAAGCGCAGCACCAACCCCTGCAGCCAGGCCCATGACATCTGTGCCTCCACCGTCTGGCGCAGCACCAACCCCTGCAGCCAGGCCCACAACATCTGTGCCTCCACCGTCTAGCGCAGCACCAACCCCTGCAGCCAGGCCCACGACATCTGTGGCTCCACCGTCTGGCGCAGCACCAACCCCTGCAGCCAGGCCCACAACATCTGTGCCTCCACCGTCTAGCGCAGCACCAACCCCTGCAGCCAGGCCCACGACATCTGTGGCTCCACCGTCTGGCGCAGCACCAACCCCTGCAGCCAGGCCCACGACATCTGTGGCTCCACCGTCTGGCACAGCACCAACCCCTGCAGCCAGGCCCACAACATCTGGGCCTCCACCGTCTGGCGCACCATCTACGCCTAGCTCAACTCTACCAGCAGCTGGCGCATCCACATCTGGTCCAGCGACAGCGGTGACACAGCGGCCACCCACTGTATCCAGCCAGCAGAGCAGGCGTGGCAGGGCTCGCCTGCAGAACAATGCACCCAGCGCCAGGAGGGGGATGGAAGTGCGCTTGCCGAGCATGAGTATAGAGCGTAGAATGCTACGCATTCACCAGCTGCAGGCACGCCGGCAAGGGGCCATACAGATGCAGCTGTATAACATTGGCCGCAATGTGGCAGGTGTGGGGGAGAGGATGGACCGCATGACGGCAGCCATGGCAGGTGTGGGGGAGGGGATGGACCGCATGACGGCAGCCATGGAGGCCAACACAGCTGCTCTGATATCCCAGCGCAACACGGCCCACCGCCGCCACCGGCAGCTACTGACGCGGCTGACGGCTTACACTCGATCGAACTACGTGATCGGGAATGCCACGTCGCAGCTATCGCGCCGGTCCCTGGCGCAGCAGCAGCAGATAATTCAATGCTGCGAGGATGTGGCCAGGGTATTAGAGCACCTCACCACTGCCGTTATGGCACTTCATCTCGCTCCACCTGGCAATGTCGGGGGGGACGATGCCAGCGAGGGCACCTCAAGTGTGAGCAGCCAGTCTGCCTCACAGGTAGGGGTGTTGAGATATAGCACCAGGCCCGCTGCAGGGTCACGTGCTGTGGCTGAGGAGGAGCCGGAGAGGCGCTTGGGTGCTTCGCGCCGGAGGCGCACCTGACTGACATGTACTTTTACAGGCACAGGCTGAACACTATAAGCCTGCCCTGTGTATTGGACGCAGCAGTATGGGGCAATACTGATTGCATAGGAAGGATGGCAGCTTGCACTATTATTGTGAATCAAACAATAATATTTATTATAGCATCACACATTGGCGTTCTGTCATTATTTCAATTTGCATGCAATTGTGATTTGTTGGGTGAGGGGAGAGGGTGCACTAGAAACTGTTCATTGTGATGTGGTTGCGGCGTCTGTGGACTTCAGCTGGTTTCTCCCCGCGTGCATGGCGCACATGTGCAGGTGGCCGGTCGTCCCCTTCCAATTCACTGCCAGAGATGTCTACAGGTATCCGGCGCTTGGTAGCAATGTTGTGTAGTATTGCACACACAGCCACAGTGCGGCAGCACACATCAGGACTGTAGTACATGGCCCCACCTGTCTTGTGAAGTATGCGGAATCTGCTCTTCAGTAGCCCAAAAGTCCTCTCAATGCAATTCCTTGTGCGTATGTGTGATACGTTGTAATGCAGTTGCTGTGGTGTAGCAGGGTTGAGGTATGGGGTGAGGAGGTATTCACGCAGGGCGTAGCCACTGTCACCTGAATGAGAGGAGCAGAGGGTGAGTGCCTGTGCAGCACAGCTACTTCATCGCAGTGTGACATTGTGGGCAAAGTGTACTTACCAAGTAGGTGTCCTTCCCCGAAGTCTTCCCTGGACAGTCGTGTGTGGAGGCCGCTGTGCCGGAATATGAATGAGTCATGTGTACTCCCCGGGTACTGTGCCACTATGTCTGTGATGTATGTCTTAGCATTGCAGACCATCTGGATGTTGAGGGAGTGGTAGGACTTGCGATTGCGGTACATGTACTCCATTGCAGCTGGTGGGCAGATGTGGATGTGGGTACAGTCAATGCATCCTATCACGTGTGGGAAATGGGCGACATTGTAGAATTGAAGCTTGGTCTCATCCAATTCCTGTTGGCTTGTTGGAAATTTGATGTGGTGGTGTAGCTGGGTCAGCATTGCATCAAGGAAACTCCCTAGGCAGCGGGACATGGTGGGCTGGGATATCCCCCCAGCAGCCGCAACTATCCCCTGGAAGATCCCGGAGGCCAGGAGGTGCAGGCTACAAAATACCTGGACATGTGTTGGCACGGCATTGGTCCGCCTTGTTGGGTGCTGCATCAGGGGGTCAAGGTCCTGAATTAGCTTGATGATCATTGCCCCATTCAGGCGGTACTTTGCGTATATTTGCTCTCTGGTTTGGCCCAGCAGGGTGACCCGCTAGCGGAATATCCTGGCCTGGATTCTGCGTCTCCTTCGTGCTGCTCGCTGTAGCCTTCGCCGCCTGACCACCATGTACATTCCTGGCATTGTGACACTCCTAATGCTGATGCTGCTTCTCCTTAAGTGTGTTTGGTCAGGCCCGCACCAGTTGCGGATTGGCCAACGGTTTTTCAAAAAAAAATTTACTATGGGTTTGATGGTTACCACATGCTTTGGGTTGTCCTTAAATTGCACCTCGCAAAATGCGATTTTGTTTTTTTTCGCTAATTGTGATTTTTCATGAATCCCGATTGCGAGGAATTTGCGATTTCGCTATTTTTTTCGCAGAATCCGTGATTTCTCGCTATTTCCGAATCGCAACTGGTCTACTGCCGGGATTCTGCGAATCTTTTAGCGATTTCGCAAATCTGTGTTAGCGAATTCGCTATTTTCGTGGTGAATACCGATTAGGGAAATTGGGCTCGCGATAGCATTTTCGCAGCTATTGCGAGCGCAATTTAGCTTCATGAATCAGGCTGTAACTTCCCACGCTTATCCCACCAGTTGCGGATGTAGCATTTCTGCTTACAGATGTGCTGTGGACATATAAGGAGCCTCATCCTCTTTGCATTAAATCCTATTGTGACTGATGGTAGCTTTAAGAAAGTAATGTCCTCTGACAGTCACAGAATTTAGACATTTGAAGACTGCTTGTAATGCCTGCATCTCACTTCATAGCTCTCCAAAGATAAATGCAGCAGGCATTGTTGGACATAGACAGAAAATAAGCTATGGGGCGGGTAGTAGAATACAGTGGACCCATTACTGAATCAATAGCTAAAAAAACAGGGGTGGGGGGGCTACATTTTCAAATCAGAGCAGTATTTTGTTTTACAAGGTAGGTGAGAGTACATGCATTTAGGCTTGCTGCAAGCAATAGTTCTCTTAATATCCGGAAAATCAACGGTAAAAACTGGCCTGCCAGACCATATGGGGCAGTTTTTAATGTGTTAAAATATTTCAAGGCTACTTGTTTACAATTGCTTTTCTTGTTTACTCAAATTTACTTTAAAATACACAATTTGACACTTCTTTTTTTTAAACATTTTCTAATGGGGAAGATCCATCACCCTCCCCACACCCATCTTATGTCAGCCGGGCTCCCTCACAATGTAGCACTCTTTCCCCAACTTTTACACCCCACCACTTTCAAATGTCAGCTGGTTTACAACATTACAAAAATACATTGGCACAGTCAATAGCTCATGCCTAGGCTAACCCTATCGGCTTTGCCAATGCTTGCTTTAGAAATGTGACCTCTAGATTATACATTTTTCTCCAGTTGCTGGCCAGTTGTTGATTTCAAGCAAGGCTGACTGTGCCTGAGCGTGCAAACTTCCTGAATGCTGCCAGAGGCAGATCCATTATATCGAAGAAATAACTTCTGTGGGTTAATGCTTTCCTCGTGATCTAAAATTGTGGCTTGCTTATGGCTACCCCTGATGATGCCCTTGCTACACCTTGTCTTGTGAATTTTAAGGGTAAAAGCTTGAACAGAAAGTTAACAGATCAGTAAAAGCAATCTTACTTTCAGTAGTTTCAACTGATTCCACTGATTGCCCTTACCTTAACCATTAGAAGCAGGTAGGAGTTTGTTTAGTATAGAAAAGTTGAAAAACAATACATTTTGTGATTTCAACAGGAAAGTTCAAAGTGTGTTAATGGGTAGCACTTCTGCTACTTATGGCATTTTAGTGACTCAGGGCCTCATTTACAAAAAATTGCCGTAGGGCAGCGCTGCCTGTCCTTTTGCTGTGCTGCCCTACGCCAATTTGAAAGGGCAGAAATGCACTGTATTTACGGGATATAGTGCATTCCTGTCCTTTCAACCAGCGCTGGAGCACAATTTGGTGCCTAGCACAAGTGCAGGCACCATGGTGCAAGGGTGTCTGCGTTGTTGGCAGGATTGTTTTTGTGCAGGAAGGGGCACCTTCCTGCACAAAAACAATCCATTGCGGCATTTTCCTCATTCTACGTGTGCCACAGAATGCAGCACAATTGGGAAGAGGAACAAACGAGGAGAGATGAAAAACCTTTCTCCTCCTTATGCCTGCTCTGGGCAGGTGTAAGGTTTTGGCACTGCCCCAGGTTTACGTGATTTTGTAAATCTCTGTCAGCATCAAAATCCATGGGTGTTGCTTGGGAACACCCACCACAACACCCAAGGTACGCCTCCTTGACGCAGAGTAAGCCAACGTAGTGCTGTGCAGTGCCTTGCCTTACTCCATATCTATGATGCTTTGCAAGGCCACGCAAGGTAGCTTTGTGTCACCTCATAGATATGATTGACAGGCCTGCGCCAAAGGAGTGTCAAAAAAAGTGCCTCTCTGGCAGCGTAGCCCTCTTTTAAATTAGCCACTAAATCCTCATGGTTCTATTCTCCGGGTGCTGTGGCACCATACTAATGCAAAAAAAAAATCTGTGTCCTCTCGCAGGTCATTTGCCTTGGAAAGAAAGGCTGGTCAAACCTTTGCACTGACTAGCTGCAGGTCCCCTCGTGTGTGCATTCTCCAGAGCCATAAATCCTAAAGCTTTTGAAAGTTCTCTGTGATTGATTCATGAAACATGTAGGAAGTGAGCCGCTCAAAGTAATATGCAAAAGCTGCATGTATATTTCTACATTTTCATGATTCCTAAATCCCTTACACAATCAAACAAGGGGTTCTGCATTTTCCTTGCATTTGTCCCATATGTCTGCTGAGGAGTTAAGGGTAGAGTTATAAAAATATCCAGTTTTGATATATTAAAAAAAAGGGTATTCAGACAAAACATCAAAGTAAAAATATTGCCATACCAAAATAATGTGTCCAAAATATCGTGTTATGGAAATATCATCAGCAAGAATATCGTTGTCAAGAATAGAATTGTATCAAAGGCATGAATCCGGTATGCTCGGACACTAACCCACGCCGTGCGAACTCCTCATGTGTAATATATTTTTAACAAGCATTTTAACCAATTTTAATATCTGTAATTTGAATTTGAACTTGCTAAACCTCATTTAAACTGCTGCTTTACCTGCATATAGCTGCTTTGCACCTGCACCTGCACTTTTGTCGCTGCTTGGCACTAGGGGGGAGTTGCTCAGCCCTATTCCTGACCACAGAGCCCGTATGTAAGAGTGGACCCGCCTCCTCTCAGGTCAGCGCTCTAGTGGTTGGAGCTTTTAGGGGGACAAAGAGCGAATGCTGATGCGACCGCGCAGCATAGAATTGTATCGAAGGCAGGAATCTGGTGCGCTCGGCCACTAAGCCACGCTGTGCGAACTCCTTCGAGTGTAATATATTTTTAACAAGCATTTTAACCAATTTTAATATCTTTAATTTGAATTTGATCTTGCTAAGCCCCATTTATAACTGCTGCTTTACCTGCACATAGCTGCTTTGCACCTGCACTTTTGTCGCTGCTTAGCACAAGCGGGGAGTTGCTCAGCCCTATTCCAGACCACGGTGCCCATATGTAAGAGTGGACCCGCCTCCTCTCAGGTCAGCGCTCTAGTGGTTGGAGCTTTTAGGGGGATAATGAGGGAATACTGATGCGACCACGCAGCATAGAATTGTACCGAAGGCAGGAATCCGGTACGCTCGGGCGCTATGCCACGCCGGGCACACTTCTTCAAGTGTAATATCTTTTTAACAAGAATTTTAACAAATTTGAATATCTGAAATTGAATTTGAACTTGCTAAGCCTAATTTCTAACCGCAGCTTTACTTGCACATAGCTGTTTTGCACCTGCACTTTCGCCACTGCTTGGCGTCAGGGGAGGAGTTGCTCAGCCCTATTCCTGACCGCGGTACCCGTAGGTAAGTGCGGGCCCGCCTCTTCTCAGGTCAGCGCTCTAGTGGTTGGAGCTTTTAGGGGGATGAAGGGCCAAAGGCACTCCAAAGGCAAGCCAGTCTGCGCCCATCAGCGCCCGGAATACACCATGCACCAGGACCCCTGCCAGTTTTTCTAATATAACTTACATCAGGGAACTGCTCCTAGCCTTAAACCACGGTAGGTGTGATAACACTCAAATCCAACTCAATGAGGAGAACAATAATGTCAAATCGTGCCCCCACTGCAAGTTTACACTCTTAAACAGCAGCGTCTCAACGGCCCTCCGGGCCCCTGGCTCCCTTGAAATCATGTGTCTGCTAACTGACTTGACCAGTAGAGTTAAGAACTCGATTTCAGCAAACACCTCTCCTTTCCCGCCCGCCCCAGAGGTTACTCATATCTCTCAACTCATGGATGGAGTACTTAGCGCAATCTTACTTAACGCCAGGTCAACAATGAAAAATAGATATGAACAAGAATGCCTACTCCAAACCACCATTCCTGATGTAGTGTTTCGTACTGTAAATGGGCCACTGACTCATCAGAACTAGTCTGGGTAGCTGCACTCCCAACTGGCTACTCGCTCGCCAGCTTGCCCAGAATGAGCCAAACAGAGGTGGGATTGCTATCATATAGAGATTATACCTTCTATTTAGAACAGGGTGATGATGCTTGTACCTCGGTGCTGCTAGACATCCTTGAAGCCTTTAGTCTTACTCAGATAGTATTAAAACCTACCCACAAGGCTCAACATACTTTGTATGGGATCTTTACCAATAACCCATCTATTAGTATCAATAGGATCCTGCCACTTACCTGGACTGACCATATGGCTATTTTCTGTAACCTATCGGTTGGGCACAGTAACATTTTGCCGTTAGCCCAACCACTGTCGACCAAAACACTTTCCTGGTGTAACTTAAGATCCGAGGAGCTAGCAGTCCTGTCAGATAACAGCATGCCCACCCTGGGGGCAGACCCAAACTCTGTGGCCGTTTGCTATGATAATTGTCTCAGGTCCACCATTGAGCAACTGGCCCAGCAAAAATGGTCACACAACGAAGGTTTAAACTCACTGCCCCATGGTATAACCTTGAGTTGTAAACCCTTAAAGCAACTTGCAAATGCATTGAACGAACATGGTGGGTGGACTCCAGCACGCTAGCCAAAAACAGTTATAATCTAGCACTTATGAGCTACAAAATAGCTATCATTAGGGCCAAAAAGAACTTCTACACCAATAAAATTGAGGGGTTATAAATTCCACTAGAGAACTCTTCAAGGCGGAAAATGCACTATCCAAACTACAACAGGGCGATGCTTTTACTCCGGATCAAGTGTTGTGCGACAAAATGGCTATGTTCTTTCAGTCGAAGTTCCAAACAATAAACCAAGAATTAGAGAGCCTGAATTCAGGGTCCCCCCCAGGCTGCCGGCGAAGGAAGTATCTTCTGCATCATGTATTCTGACTAGTTTTTCTGGGATTTTCCCGATCTCCAGGAAGAAGGCATGTGTAAGGCCTATCCTAAAGAAACCTTCAATGGATCCTCTCGAGGTGACCAACTATCACCCAATTTCCTGTCTGCCCCTTGCAGCCAAGGTTCTGGAAAAAGCGGTTAACTCAGAGCTCACAGAATACTTAGAAAACAACAAGCTATTAGATCTAACCCAACACAGTTTCTGGTCAGGCCACTCCACAGAATCAGCACTTATGGCCACAGAAGAAATACGATGGCAGATTGATAGGGGTTGGAGGCCTATTCTGATCCCACTGGACCTATCAACCATGTTTGACACAGTTAACCACACAGTTCTCACACAAAGGCTGAAGGCAACAGGTATTAGACACACCACCATTGCCCTTCTTACCTCTTCCCTCTCTGACAGAGAGCAAAGGGGTTGTTGGGACAATTTAAAATCTGGCAATTTTTACCTGCCAGGTGGAGTCCCACAGAGGTCAGCACTCCCCCCAGCGTTGTTTAACAATTATGTCTCCCCTCGAGCCAAACAGATCAGGGACCATGGCTTTGCACTTGTTTCATATGCAGATGATACTCAAATGATCATCTCTGTCTCATCAACAGCAGGTCAAATTGCAGACAGATTCCATAGCTGTCTTGGCCATATTATGACCTGGATGCACAAGAACTACCTAAAACTGAACACCAATAAGACCGAGCTCATGGAATTTGGTAATGGACCTCCTATTTGGACCCAGTCATGGTGCCCAACAAAGGCAGGAGCATGCCCTGTTCCAGCTACCAAAGTCAGGAACCTGGGAATCCTGTGTGATGCCCAATTAACTTCTCAGGACAAATAAACCAACTGACCTCTGCCTTCTATCTCATCCTAAAGCCACTCTGAGAAATCCTGCCCTTTTTACCCACTGAGTTGTGAAAAACAGTTGTGTTAGCGCTCATTTTTTCTCTCCTCGACTACTGTAATGCTCTGTACCTGTGTATAAATAAACGTCAGTAGTCCAAACTGCAATCCTTGTAAAATGCTGTGTCACGTACCCTTCTCAATATTGCAAAATACAGTCATATCTTGAATGCCATCAGAAATTTACATTGGTTCCCAGTTGAGCAGAGAATTAAGTTCAAGGCTGTGTGCCTTGTTCATAAAACCATTCATGGAGGGGTAGCCAATGACTTTCACAAATGTTTCCAATGGCATGTTACCTGCCGGATGTTAAGATCAGCTAATAAAGCTCAGCTCTCCGTGCCCAGAGCCAGAAGGAGCAGATGGAGAGGCCGATGCCTCTCATTTCTAGCGTTGAAGCTCCTGAATGAACTTCCATGAAATATAAGGTTATTCTCTTCCAGGTCTCAATTCAGGAGACAGATTAAAACTTTGCTCTTCCCTCACAAACAGTGACCGACACCTTCCTGACCTTCTGTACTTCCTTTCTCTCTCAGCGCCAGGACGCCTCGGCATGCATGCGCTTTATAAGGCATTTACTTACTTACTTACTAATATCGATTTTAAGGTAAGTAATATCGATTTTAAAAATATTGACGCTTTTAATATCGTTTGCAAAAATACAGTTGTTTAAAATATTGTTTTTAAATTATGTGTTTTAGTATGTATTTTAAATGTATATAATGTAAATATTTTGTTACAACTGTTTACGTTTTTTAATATGTTTGTTACATTTTTAGTAGTTATTAAAATTAATTAAATAAATGCTTGTGATTTTTAATGCTGTAGTGAGTTGTGGGTTTATATGCGGTATAGGGTGGGAAGTAGTTTAATTATAATACATTAATGATAACTTTTTTAAAAATATTATTTAATTAATTGATGTTTAATTATGTTAATTGTGCTATTAATTTTTTATGAAACTTTTATGTGATTAATTAATAATGCTTTTTTTAATTAATATTAATTAATTAATTGATCATCTATTATGTTCATTGTGTAACTTTTTTTAGGTGAGGTTGTGGGGCTTAAAGAGGTAAAGGATGGGAAGTAATTTATTTTTTATTAATAAAATAATTGTTAATTAATATCAATTAATCAATTAGCAATTAATTATGTTAATTGTGGGTTTGTTTCTTGTTTTTTAAGGGGGGTTGTGGGAATTATTGGGGTGTAGGGTGGGAAGTAATTTGTTCTTAATTGATAATTAGTTGTTTATTTATATTAATAAATTGATAATTAGTTATGTTATATGCTCAATTAACTTTTTTGTAGGTGCAGGTTATGTGGTTCATAGGGGTAAAGGGTGGGGAGAGAATTAATTTAAAGTAATAAATAAACAGCTGTTAACTGCTATTAATTATTTAATTGACAATTAATTATTTTATTTTTGTAATTCTTTTTTTTACTTTAATTTTAGGTGCAAGCTGTGGGGTTTATAGGGGTAAAGGAAGGGAAGGTAATTCATTTGAATGAATTAATATTAAGGCAGTTATTCCGATGTTGGTGGGCCCACCACTGACGTCCTGTCAGTGGCGGGCCCACCAACATCTACATGAGGGGTTCGACCGATGGATTCTGATCCGGTGGTTGGAGGCAATGGGTGAGGGGACTGACCGCTTCTTTTCTGACATGCTCTAGGAGCCCGTCTGTGCCATTGGAAGGACAGTAATCACTACAATAGGGGTGGTGCCTTGTCAGGCACCGCCGTACTGACTAAAATACCCATTTCTCTCTGCCTTTTCAGGCGGTCCAACCGTCATGAAATGGAAGACCGAAAGGGACTTTAGGGGCTTGTCCGACCGACATTGGAATGAGTCCCTTATTTTTTAAATAATAATATTTGTTTAATTGATAATGAATTATGTTAATTATGTTATGTTGAATTCCTATTTTTAGGATTTTAGATGTAGGTTGTGGGTTTTTTAGAGGTATAGGGTGAAAAATAAATTATTCTAAATAGTTAATCATGAATTTTTTAATTAATAATTATTAAATTGATAATTAATTATGTTCATGTGTAAATAATTGTCTGTTAAATTTTATGAATGTTTTGTGTGTTTTGTGGGGATATATTGTGAGAAGTCATTTAATTATAATGAAAGAATTAATAATTAATATTTAATTCATGATAATTGTCGATAAATATTTATATTATTAGTGTAAATATTGATTTTTAAAGTTAGGTTTTAGGTGAAGGTTGTGGGTTTTGTGGGGATATAGGGTGGGGGAAGCTAAATTCAATTTATGTATTAAACTTTTTTTGTCAAAAATAATTCCTAAATAAAAAAATTATTTGTATGACATTTATTTTTGCATTGCATTTATAATAATCTTTGTAGTTACTTGTGAGTTGTATTTAATTTTGTAATATCTTTTTATATTAAATATATTTGTAGTTTTTTTGTACATATGTATAATTTTTATATATATATTTTTTTAATTGTCGCTCCAAGGTTGTCCACCTTTGAGTGGCACACGAGCAGCAGCTTGATTTATGTGTAGGTGAGGATAGGGATCCGCTTGTAGATGCCGCTCCGTAATGGATCTGCCCGACGCGTTTCGAAGCTCCATACGCTTCTCTTCAGGGGCTTTAACGGAAGCGGTGTGCGCAACCACTAACCCACTTCACCATTTTCCATATGACACACCCACCAATGGGAGGCTCAAATGAGACTGTGTACTATGGGAAGTGTGGTGCGGAAAGCACATAATCAAGTCCTGTATAGACCCCGCAAGTGGGCCCGTCCTCGATCCCGTGTACGACTGCTGTTTCACTTCCGTGACCCCAAGGATGACGGGGTGGTGCATACTCCGCGGCTGGACGGCTGCGTGTAAATTGTCGCTCCAAGGTTTAATGTTTTTGGTTCATTTTCCTAATGTTTTCGGTTCATTTTCCTATTATTAATCAGCATGTATACTCTTGGAGAGTCGTCACAATTGACTATAAGTATAGAGCATACGTGAGTTCTAACATTAATAGACTCTATATATGGGCTATTCTGATTTCTGTGTACGTGTAAGTATTTTTCTACCTTCTTCATCACTACACGATCTGCTAAGTATACCAACTTCTATACTTTAGATACTTGATCTGCACCGCGTATATTAGCGCTTGTGCTGACTGATTACTAGCACGCATGCGCAGAAGATTAGCATTCTTTCGTTGCGAGGTCACATTCACGGGGCTCTACGGGCGCTTACAGACGCTCAGCGATTACACAGGCGCTTTTTTTCATCATCTTGGTCACCATACGGCTCATTAGAGGGATCTCCGATCTATATTCAACGTAATAGCGCGTGCAAAATAGATTACTTCAGTGCAGCCCATGCGCATAGGATTGGTGGTCTTTCATATACTAACAGGCATGCGCGGGGCTTAACTAATACTCCCCGACGCATGCGCAGATATAATACAGGCGCGTAAGGAGACTACTGAGTCATCAGGACCCCGTTTCCACACACGGCTGCAAACCATTAGACGGCCAATATAAATACGGTAGTCTGCCCTCCGTTCGGTACCTCCCGGGGTGAGCTCTCCTGGGTTTCGAGGTACCGACGGACAGGTAAGACATTTAGCTCCTAAACAGTCTTTTTGATACTTTTTAGACGAATTGCTAAGCACAGTGTAACATAACAGGTTACCTTTCTAATGGTAACAGTTTAGACTCTTTAGATCCTGGAGTTCTAACCTACAATGCCACAGCCATTTCCTTAAAAAAACTCTTTAAATATTCTTTTAGAATACTTTGGGCAGGTTTCAGTTATACCTAGGAGGATTTTTGTTCTCCTGTTTGACAAAGCAATAGAGTAAATTGAAGTGAGAATGGTGTACCTATTTAGATACTTGTACTATTTCCCATAGTGCTTGGCCTCCTTCCAGTGCAGCCAGCCAGGTAGAGGTGAGGCAGGACTATCCTACAATTGAGGGTAAGTCCCTGGTACCTTTTGACTATTCCTATAGCATTACAATACTTGCAGTATAGTGACATATGCACATATTATGCACAGTAATTCATGTGATAATTTAGCAATTTGTATGTGTCTCTCTCTCTCTCCTTTCTGCTACTTGTGTTTTATTATAGATACCTGGGTATGACCTGACAGACAAATGAAACGCAGGAATACAGGTGTTGTATAAAACCTTATTTCTTTCTAATATTATATTGTTTCACACATTGCAGCAGCATTAGCACATAATATACCTGGTCCTGAAGAAAGCTGCTGATACTTTGTAATAGATCAACAGGCTGAAACATGTTGACCACTAAGTGACAGTGGTTCTATATTCACACCACTGTGCTGTTTCATTTTAACCCTGTCAAGTAGAACCCATGAATAAAGTCAAGTAGTGATTCCACTTAGACAGTTTTAATTTCACTTATCCACTCCTTAACACAGTGCTGCATACCTCACTACATCCATCATCTCACATATGGGATTACCATCCTTTCCCTTACCTGAAAAAACATCTGTGAGCTCCTTCTTTAAACACCGAAGTAGTAGCTCCCAGTGGTGACTAGGGGGCATATTATCAAGGGGGTTTATCTCCGCTTTTTTGGCTTTAAAAGCCAAGTAAGCGGAGATAAAATTATCTCCCTATTACCTAGCTGCCGCTAACACCAGTTAGCGACAGCTAGTAGGAGATAGCGACCATCTTGGGCCCCACTTTGCATGTCAGTGATATTTATCACTAATGAGATGCAAAGTGGGCGTGCCAAGATGTTAGAGACTGAAAACAGTTGCTAACATCGCTATCTCCTATTACCAACTTTTGGAGATATTCGCGCTAAGCGGGAATATCTCCAAAAGCTAACACCTGCCCTGAGCAGTTCTTAGCCATGTTATCCAATGGGAGGTGGATAACATGGCTAAGAGCATTAGCTCGCTAATGCATGAATATCGCTGACTTTTCAGCGATATTCATGCTTTGCGCCGATTTTTACCGCATTTGCTTTAAACCTTGGTAATACCAAGGTTTATTTGCGGTAAAAATCGCCGCAGCGATGCGGTAAATTTTTGTCTCTAACCAAGCAATAGCGATAATTATCGCTATTGCCTGGTAATATGCCCCTAGGTTTTCCACACTGGTAAGGAGGACCCATATGATGAAGCATGTCACCTTCGGGTGAGTGAGGGTTCTTATCCATCTCCCCCAGTCACTCTTCACTTGTAGTACTATGTTTGAGAGAGACACTATTTATTTGCTTATACACACATGTCTGAGACCATACGTGTATAATTTGGTATTTAGTTTGTATATGGGAACATACACCTAGAGGTCTTTAATCTATCCCTCTAGACCCCCAATCTACGGTAGTTTTTCACAAGCAGTCAGTAATGCCAAGGGTGGCTCTTGTTGCCCAAGGGATTATGATGTCAGTATGATGCCAGCCTTTCTGACACAGAAAGGCTGTTGGAACTCGATATTGGGGGCCCCCAGCACTCACCCTTGGTGAGTGGCCTCCGCTTGGACTCAGAGGGGTCACCTACAATGCCCCTCTGTTGATCCCTGCATCTTGTGGCAGGCACGTTGATGTGCAGGTATGAACTGTACCTAACATTCTGCAATGGGAGCATGCATTCTGGCCGGAATGCATGCTCCCATTGTAAAGTATCGGAGAGCAACCGAACAGTGTTTGGTCGCATCCTAATTAGTCGGTCAGACCCTTGATGTCGGGCAGAGGACACTCAAATTTAGGCCCTTAGTACATCAGATAATATTACTGTATTGAAAGGCATTTATCAAAAGTGACAGTCTTTACATCTAAGCATAAAATATTAATGTCCTTGCACAAACCACCATTAGTGCATTGGGAGGCAAGTCAGCCATGTGCACCCTGTGTGTGGCCAAGATTCTTACGTGGACTAACATTATAGCCTTTTTTAAATAAAAAAAAAAGGAGTTCTTGTATAGCACACACCCTGAACTCACATATTTCATAGTGGTCTCCAATATAATAAGGAAAACAGGAAGCACAGTGAAATAATATATTTGCCTAATGTAAGAAATCTGGTTTTTGGTGTGTGGAAGCCCCACTCAGACAAGAACCACAGTATTTGTCAGAATGAACCACAAAAGTCACTAAATTAACCTGTGCTGAATCCTCTGGTAGCTTGATACAAAGCAATCAGCCTTAACTTAGAGGCAAGGTGTAAAGTATTCATGCAGCACAAAAACAGTAATATTTTTGAAATCCTGCATATTCCTTAATTGCGAATCGCATTCATTCCTTTGGGCCTCGAGGCCCACAGGAATGAATAGGAAGACATTCTCAATTTGCGATTCTCAATTAGAGAATCGCAAATTGAGAATGCAATTTCATGGGTGCCAGGGTATCAAAAGGACACCCTGTTGCATCTCTGAAATGTATTTGAGTGCACATGTGCCACACATACATGCACTAAGGGCATGTATGTGCACCTCATGGCACTTTGAAAAATGCAAAAAGGGAATTTTTCAAAGAAATCGCAAATTACCACTAATTTGAAGTTGGTGGTAATTTGCGATTCCATAAGGCCAAATGGCACTTTTTCTGTGCTTCTTACATTGCATTTAAGGAATAGCATTTTGCCAATACTTAAATGCAATCGCAAAATAAGGAATCGCTAATTTTGCGATTCCTTATTTTGTGAGGCAGTTTTGCTTTCATACATACCACTGAGCCAAATTGCGATCGCAAATGCCGAAATTCTGCAAATTTTGGTGTTTGCGATCGCAATTTGGTATGATACATATGACCCATAGAGTTTTATTTTATTTATTTATTTATGTTAGGAGTTTTATATAGCGCTAGCCAGACCCGAGGGTATCGGAGCACTTTACAACAGTTACAGTACAGGAATTTCAAATAGTCAAGTACAGGAATGTCAAATAGTCATCGGTATACATATCGGTTCGGAAATCCCGGCCTGTAGTGCAACATAGAGGCAGGGCAATCCTGAGAGCCTCACAGAGTGCATGATTGTCTTGCGCAGAACGATTTCAAGGGAGGAGGGGGAGGGTGGAGGGGCAAAAGGAAGCTGGGAGGAGGTAGATTATGGTGAAAAGTGTTAAGGTGCGGCGGAATGCAGGCATGAGCCCTTTAGCACTGGTTATCCGACCAGGAAGGCACGGTTGAGGAAGAGATCTATTAGGAGTTTTTTGAATTTCACAAAGGACAGGATAGTCCTAATGTCTGCTGGGATGGAGTTCTAGATTCTGGGTGCATTTCCGGAGAAGGATAGTGCAGCAGTTTTTTGTTTACGTGTTTTCATAGGAATGAGCAGGAGGGAGTTGGAACTCCTGAGGTTCCTAGTCTGGCCTGCCTTTTTGAGTTTGGAGGCCAGGTATTCAGGTTTCCCTGTGTGGAGGGCCTTATGCGTGAGGCAGGCGGTTCTGAAGCTGGCACGCATCTCTATTACAAGCTATTTTAGGTCTTTGAGTGCTGGTGCAATGTGCTCACATTTTCTGGCTCCAGTGAACATTCTGGCTGCTGCGTTTAGAGTTGTTTTGAGGGGGTCTAGGTGGGATTTCGCTGTACCGGTGAGGATAGCATTTCTGAAGTCGAGTCTGGATAACACCAGGGATTGGGTGGCTTGTTTGAGGGCGTTGGGCGGGATGAAGGGTTTTATTTTGTTGAGAAGCTTCAGATTGAGGAAGGCACTCTTCGCTGAGTTCTTGATGTGACTGATCATGTCAAGTTTGGGGTCTAGGGTAAATCCTAATGATTGGGTGGAGTTAGCCAGAGTGAGATTACAGTTGAAAGCATCGATTTTGTTAAGCCATTCCTTGATTTGGGGGTTTTCTTCTTTGAGAAGAGAATAATTTCAGTTTTGTCTTGGTTGAGTTTGAGGTGGTTCATGGATAGCCAATGCTGGACTTCTTTAAGAGTTTTGTTTAGTATCTGAATATCTTCAAAGGAGGACGTTTCAATATACATCTGGGTGTTGTCTGCACAGAGGTGAAAGGTGATGTTGGCTTTTTTGAGTATGGAGGTGAGGGGTTCCATATAAATGTTGAATAGTTGAGGGGAGAGCACTGATCCTTGGGGGGTTTCATTTTTATCCTTTTGGAGTGGTTGTGTAAGAAGGAAGAGAACCAATGTATGACCACCTCGTCTGCTCCTACCCTGTCTTGGAGAGCCTTGATGAGAAGGTTGTGAACCACTGTGTCAAAGGCTGACAACAAGTCCAGGAGGATAAGTAATGATGGATAGCAGGCCAGATGCAGAGACCAGGTCTGTCCAGCTGAAAAAGTTATTTGCAGAAAGTTCAACGTGAAGAGTTTTGTTCATGGTGGAGGAGGCCAAAAGGAGCAGGGAGAACTTCGCTGATGTTAGTTGCTGTAGTAGCGCGAAGAGCTGTTCGGGCATCGCAGACGGTCATTGCTGGAGCATCTCAATTGTGGTTACCACAGGCTGCGCAGCGAGAAGTGCAGATCTCACATTGTTGGTCATCGCTGTTAGGGGCGTATGTATCAAGCCCTTTTCCCATTCGCAAACGGGCCGATTCTCAGAATCGGCCCGTTTGCGAACTGGAAAAGGCCTTTTGGGATGTATCATCCCAAAAGGGCATCGCAAAATAGGGAATCGCAAAATTTGCAATTCCCTATTTTGCGAAAGCATTTAAGGAATCTCAAATTGTGATTCCTTAAAAGCGATGTAACAAGCACCCAAGTTGTGCGATTTCTCCTTAAGAAATCACAAATTGCCACCAACTTCAAGTTGGTGGTAATTTGCGATTTATTTGAAAAATGCACTTTTTGGCATTTTTCAAAGTGCCATGTGGCGTACATACATGCCCTTAGGACATGTATGTGCGCCATATGCACACACATGTTCATTTCAGGGGTGCATCAGGGAGTCCTTTTGACACTCCTTCACCCTTTAAATTATTCTCAATTTGCGATTCTCTAATTGCGAATCGCAAATCGAGAATGTCTTCCCATTCATTCCTATGGGCCTACTGGCCCAGAGGAATGAATGGGAAGGTATTCCTTAATTGTGATTCGCAATTTGCAAATCACAATTAAGGAATGCCAAGGAATCGCTAACTATTTTATACATATACCCCTTAGCTCCTTCTATGCCCTGAAATACTTATCACTCAGGTCTTTGTGAATTGGTATTTGCCATTCGCAAGGTCAAGTGTCACTTTTTGAGCACTTTATTATCATATAGATGTAAAAAAGTTCTGAAATTGCCTTAAATATGTGTGGAAACAATCCCAAAATAATGCCATGTGTGCATCCTTTGGGAGATGCGTCACGTTGTAAAGCCCAGCGTAGCATGTGGGCGTTCCGGCATGGGGGGGCGATCTACAAGATTTCACTCAGTCACTTTTAAGGCCATGCTGCGTCAAAACTCTGCCCCTGCTTGAAGCAGGCGTAAGGATTGACGCAACATGGTAGGCATAGGGGCACCACGAGCCTTGCGCTTGCGATGCGACTCCAGCAATGCGCCTCCTTTCCGCTGGGGGATGCAACACGCATCTGCCCATCCGTGCGCCACGGTGCGTTGCATTGTAAATGCGGCCCATCAGTGGTGGCACACAGTGGTTTGGCGTGTCGCAACTGTTCTGGCGCATACCTGCTGATTAGCAGAGATGCACCATAAGTTGTAAATCTGACCCTATAAGTACAGGTATTAATAAAGGTATGCATATCACTGATCTCTGAATGATGGAAGGCGTAATAGGACTTTTAGGCTTTTGAACTCATGAGATGACAGCATATACAGGCGGCAGGCGTGTAGCTCACAGAAACATCGTATCTTCTGAACACACGGTAATGATCTGCACAATATCACACATGAAGAAATGTGCTAAATATAGGGATGAATGTGGTTGCCGTCCACATCTCCAGCGCACTAAACAGATCAGGTGCTGGTATGTTGCTTGAAATGTCAAGCAATTCTGCAGTGAGTGGATGGTTAAAGGTGACTGAGACAGACAAAGAAATACATTTTCAAGATTACTGGGTCGTAATCCCACGTGCCATGAAATTTCTTTCGAGTTCATTTAATCAAAGTATGTCCCAAGGGCAAATGACATCTATACATTTTCAAAAAACCGTGTGCCTTACAATTTGCCTCACTGACTTCAAATGACATGAAACACAGAGGTGCTTCAAATAAAATAATCAAGCGGCTCCATTTCAGTCACCAAGAGGGTCTCCAGATTTTGATGCCCTTTGAAGTATTAGGAAAAACATCTCCCTGGGCAGAATAGAATAGTATTTCTTTATGAGTAGTTTTGTTCTGAGTTATAGTTTTTTTCGAAATGAAAGATTCAGTGTGGAAATCTGGCTCTTTTAATGGAAAGGTTTTATTCTCCATGAAGGGAACACTGTTTACCCCATCATTGATTCATTTCTTTGCTTGTCCAATATTCTTTACTGACTATTATGCCAGCCATGGAGCAGCTCGAAGACCGAGTAAGCATTTATATGTCTGATGTACCGAATTCTGGCATGTCGTGCATCCAATATTCAAACTTCCATGGGCAAAAAATCAAGGGCCTTATTTATGAAGGACTTGCGCCGCCGGTGCGTCACTTTTAACATGGGAAAAAGTAACGCACCGGTGGCGCAAGGCTTTCATAAATGAGGCCCCAAGTCTTAGAATCAGGAATATTAAAAACCCCAGCAGGGTCAATAAAACTCTATGGAACAGATTTAACAACCTATCAATGAACCCAGCGGGCAGCCAAAAATGTTGTGCTGCTTTGTGTGACAGAGAGCCGGAGAGAGCCATATCTACAGAAATATGACACTCTCTACCCTCTCTCTCACGCCGGTGCAGAATTTTGCACCATATGCACGACGCACACAACTTTGCACCACAGTGCAAGGGTGAGTCGGAGAGTCTAGGATAGGTTTTGTACCGTCAAGGTTCCATTCTAGTACAAAACGCTATCCCTAAACAACTTTTAAAACTTCTTCTACTTAGTATGTGCGCTCTACAGTGCAGCACACATGCAAAGTTGGAAAAGAAGGAGAAATGAAAAAAGTTCTTCTTTTGAGGGCTGCTTTCAAAGGGCATTAATTTTAGACACAAAACCTTGTCTCACATTTTTGCTAGATAGGGTTTTGCATCAAAAAGCATGGGTGGTGTCATGGCAACACACATGTAACACCCCTATGACAGTAAGCAAAACAAGGCAACACTTTGTGCTACTTTGCTTTACTTTTAGGAAATGTATAGCATAAAATAAGTTTAGCTCTGGAAAGTAAATATTAAAAAAAGATGTGCTGGTTTGTATCACTTTTGTAATGCAAACACAGCTCAAAATGTTGGTAAATCTGCTCCTGAATCTTATTGACAATGTATTTATATGTGTCACACTGGTAAAGCCTACAAGTAACTGAGTGAATTCACGTTCAGGTACAATTAATTCTCTGCACAATGTAGTGATTCAAATATCATGTATCACACTAAAGTTGACCTCCAACTAGCTTTGACCAGTTTACATGAATACAATACATCCAATTACCTTACCATTAACTCAGATAAGCCCAAGAACATAGTAATAGGCAGCCAAAAACAGAAAAAACATATTACATGCATTATAGGTTGTAGGACAAAATAACTCATGCAGAAATATAAGTACTTGGGGGTCAGAGGCCATCAGAAAGGTCACGCAAGCTTCCTTTCTCCCAGCACTCTCGTATGGGCATCAAGCGTTTCCTGGCGCTTCTTTAGGAATCCTAGAGCGGGCTCAATTTGTGGCCTATAAGAGAATTTTTCAACTCCCAAAACACCTCTCCAGGGCGAGACTTAGGTTGGAATTTGGGTTGGTCAAACAATCACTAACCCTTGAGTCCGACTTCCTCAAATATTATATTTGAATCCTAAAATCTCAGGGGGAATCCTTAAAAAGCTGTCAGAGACAAATTTGAAAAAATGGTGTCATTATGGAATGAGCAGCTTGTGAGAGCCATGGTATCAATTGAAATAAACAAACAATTTCATACGCCACCTGGAAAACGTGTATCAATAAACAAGTCCAACTAGTTTAGTTCTAGCAAGACCAGGCAACATTAAAAAACACTATCCTTCCTGATCCCACTGAATGACTCATATTTAGTAAATAAACCTCAGCCCTACTTTTCCGCCCCACCTTAACCCTAAAGTCAGAAGAGAGATTATGTACATGTGATTGCTGGTACTTCCAATTACGGATTTTAGCCAGGCCTATGCAAACCAAAACACAGGAGGAGCATGTTGACTATGTGTATACAAACGAGAATCAGAGCTACACCTTGTGCTGTTGCCCGATCATAGCAACTGAAAGGAGGATCCTTCTTAGAGAACTATGCACGAGAGAAAAAGTAACCACCTGCCATGAGGCCTCTGCAGTATGTTTCATGCAAAAAGAACCTTATACCCTGGTCCACTGCTGAAGATTTGTACAATCTATCAAGGGCGCTATGTACCCAGGCATGGCCTCCCGAACTAGCCCTCGTACTGTCCAAACGCAGATATTGGATTATTTCAAACACAGGCCCTCAATAAAACACTATCTATAGGAGAAAAGCACAAGCACTTTACCAGCAAAAGAGTACAAACGAGAAGAATGGTAACAAAGGTAGTCCTGGTGATTCGAAGGAGCTAGTCGGGTGATGTTCTCCTATGGGACCGGCCAAAGAGCAATGGCCAACTGCAAACATGATAAGAAACCCCGAGTCAAACGAAGGCACTTAACTATCGCACCTTACCAGATCTTTTAACCTCTATGAATTGAGATGTCTTTTTTTATTGCTTTTATTGTAATGCAATGGTTTTAATTAACTTATGCAAATAAATAAATACATAAATACAGTGATTCAAATACATAGTTGAATTTGACATTTCTTATCCTGATACAAAAACACATGAAAAGCAACAACTGACGACCTGTCTGTTGCTTCTGCCGAGCTTGGTGTTGCTTATAACAGTTAACCTATGTCATGCAAAAACTTCCTTAGCCCCATTGAGAAGGTGAGTGCCTCTCTACGTAATTGTGGTTCGTGGTAGAAATCTGATGTCACCAAATACCACGTAGAATGAATATATATATGTTCATGCTTGAATGCATCTCGTGATCATGTGCACAGTGGGCGTGCAGTTAGAAAGAAATTTAAATGTACCACATTGCTGCTATAACTTTGTGTGAGCAAGAGCATGGCTGTGCTCGAAACGCGTCACAGCAGAGCGGGGAAAAAATAAATTACCTTCTGCCTGGTTTCTCGTGGTCCGCCTCCTTCATTTTCCTGGAAGGGTTTGATTGAAGGATTGTTGCTACACACATATATATAAACCTCCATACATGTAGATTGGATATTATTGTTGACAATACAAAGTATCAGGCAAATCTAGAAAAAGAAATTGATGATTGATGAGAATGTGATGAAAGTTAAATATACTGATAAACAAATATGGCTATGTACATAACAGCAGCTTGTTTTGGCTCACTAGGTCTGTGAAAATTGTCCGATTGATAAGCTTAGGACATGATTTTAACATCACTAGCACATTTAGCCAGACTATAGAAGTGTTCACTATGGAAGGTGTTATAGGTTAAAAAATAATTCCAACTGAAAAGAAGTGTATGTATTTTACAGAAACATCTGAAAAATGTAATAGTAATCATAATAATGGTATAAAGTCAATAATAATGTATTTTACGATTATTTATGTATCGAATTGTGAGAGACTATTTATTACATATATCTGCATGATTATTTTATCATGTATATTTATGTATTCAGAAAACCATTTGACAGTTGGAAAGCAGCGCACAAATTACACGGCAAATACGCGCAAAACAATATGTTTTCTATGTCCATAGTGAAGGTAACTCACGTGACTCACTAAATCACTGCACTGTCACTTTAAAAATGGTTCCTTAGTCCAAACAAATTGTTGAGTGAACAAGCGGCGTTCGCGCTGCGAAACGCGTCTCTGACTCTTGGGTAAATAAAATTTTGAAGCACGATTACTGGGTCCGTGTCCTGCTTGCTGGCATCACGTGAATGAGGACGTGGTGGCCGTGCTGACAGGATTTCACGACATATATATATATATATATATATATATATATATATATATATATATATATATATCTATATATATATATATATATATATATATATATATATGAAACAAAAGCCCCTCCTCAGCTCGCTCTGCGCTCGCAGACACCGCTTCCACGCCAGCAGAAATGAGGAACGGACCAACGAAGTCAGCAAAAAGATGTTTTATTTCTCCAACAGAATCAGCGACGCGTTTCGAGCTGAAAAGCCCTTGTTCACGCTGCAACATGTTTAGAATAATAGTGCTTTTTTATACTTTTAGTGATGACAACACCAACCCCTAGTGGTGATCACCAAGGTCACGTGTGTAACAGATAGTGAAGAAATACTTCCGCTGGTAATTATTCTTTTTGCTCATGATACATAGAGAAAATACAATTACTGGTTAAATCCAAGTAATAACCCAACTACAAAATGTAGCTGGTTGTAAAAAGGCCAAAATGTCACACAATGTAAACAATCAAAATACCATCAAAATAGACTCGATGGGCCATGTCAAATCTTGTATGTTACATATGCAAGTCTATACAATATAGCAGCAAAAGTTAAAGTGCAAAAAGTGCATAAAAAAGTGCATAAGTGAGAGAGTTTCAAAAAAGTGCAAAAGTGCGAGGACAAGCCGCATTACCATCAGAACAGAGATACCCAATACTTCATGTTAATCTACATTCATAATACACTGAGTTCATATTAGACTGTATTATTAAATAGAAGGTTCTCTAAAAATTATAAATGGTAAAACTCTAGATCAAAAAAGTTAAAAATGGAAATATTTAAAAATAATACCATATCTCATATATATACACTTTCACATATCAAAAACAACTGTACAGTACAAAACCTGTACAAAAAGTAGAAAATATTTCATCTGGTTTCAAAATAATACAGTTCAAATGTATAACTTGATAAGAACCAAGTATAAGAAACTTGAGTGTCAGAATAAATACAGAACTGCAAAATACAAATGAAACAGATGGAGGTGTGCATTAGGAAAAATGCATGTAAAATATGAAATATCAGATACAAAAACACTCAGAAACCACTATTCTACAAATCGGTACTATGTGAAATATATGTTATCAGCTATGTAGGTACTAGAATACAGTGTAACTCCTAATAGGGAACCTAACTAGGAGAACAAGGACCAAACGTGTAAGAAAACTGGATAAAGACAGATAGCTCAGATAAGCTGCAACCAAAAGCGTATTTACAGAAAATGGTGCATTTCTTCGATATTGTTGAGCCCATTAGGTCAACGGCTATCGAGCTCGAGACACCTGTATGGGTATTTGTGCGCTTTAAAAATAGCAAAATAAATAAATAAATAAATAAATCTGGACTCCAGTTTTCTGAGCTGTAATTCACGGTCGCCCCCTCTTTTCAGGCATGGTGCTGCTCCTATGACAAAGTAACTAAGGCAGTTCAGATCATTGTTATGTACCCGTTTAAAATGCCGGGCGACCGGGTAAGTCGAGTCACTGTGTAGTATAGCCCGCAAATGCTGTAGTATCCGGACGTGCACCTGGAGCTTAGTGCTGCCAACATATCTAAGCCCACAGGTGCACGTCAGGACATAAACAGCATGATCTCTCGTACAAGTATAGTTACCAGTGATCGGTTTGGCAACTGTACTGAAAGGGGTGGAATAGTGTGTAGTGGTAGTACCGAATTTGCATGCTCGGCAACTAGAGCATCTATAGAATCCTCTGGTAGGACGTAACCAAGGTTTTTTCATTTTGAGTTCAGGGGCTGCCTTATCCAAAGAATTGCCCATAGTTTTAGCGCGTCTAAAAGTCACAGTAGGGGAAGCAGGCAATCTGGTGTTGAGTATATGATTACTCAATACGATAGGCCAGTTTTTATTCATGATGGACCTAATTTTTCTGTCCTCACTACTATAGGTGGTAATTAGACGCGGGCAATCCAACTGGGGTTCAATGCTGTTCGGGAGTTCAGTCTCCGAAGTGGGTATAAGAAAGAGACTCTCCCTAGATCTGGATAGGGATTTATTCATAGCTGCATTTAAAATGGTATCAGAATAGCCCTTCGCTTTTAATCTTGTCATGAGTTCCCCTAGACAAATATTATAGTCTGAAGGGGAGCTACAGATCATTTTTAACCTTAAAATTTCACCATACGGGATTCCTGAAATGGTATGTTTCGGATGCATACTAGTTGCGTGCAATGTAGCATTGCCCGCTGTGGGTTTTCTGTGTAATGTGGTGTTAAGTGTACAGTTGGTAACATACACCTCAACATCAAGAAATTGAATTCTATTTTTATCAATATGCGCTGTAAAGTTGAGATTGAGTGAATTGCTATTGATATCTTGGATGAATAAAAGGGCTTCCTCTTTACTGCCTCTCCAAGCAATAAAAATGTCGTCAATGTACCTCAGAAAGCAACTTACATGGCCCTCCATCCAAGCCTTGTGGCGCACATTGAGGACCTGCTCCTCCCACCAGCCAACGTGCAAGCACGCATAGCTGGGAGAGAAGCAGGCCCCCATTGCCACTCCTCTAAGTTGTCTGTAAATCTCTTTACCAAAAGAGAAAAAGTTATTGTGGAGACACCATTCCATGAGGCACAAGATGACCTTATTATGTTCAAAGTACATTATTGGTCTGCTGGAGAGGTAATGTTGTACTGCGGAAAGCCCTTGTTAGTGATCTATGCTGGTATACAGCGACTCAACATCTAAAGAGATGAGCCACATATCACTCTCCCACTTGATACTGGAAATTTTCGTTATAAAGTCACTGGTATCCCGGGTAAAGCTGGGGAGTTGTTTTACAAAATCCTGGAGGAAAAAGTCAATGTATTCCCCCACTTTCTCGCCCACACTACCTATGGCCGATACAATTGGCCTGCCGGGTGTAGGTTGCGTGGCTTTGTGTACCTTTGGGATAAGGTAAAGAGAAGGCAAGATAGGAAAATTAATGTACATAAATTTGTGTTCTTCAGATTAAATTAGACCCTCTCTTTTCCATTGGCTTAACGACTTGTGGAGTTTAGATGTAGCTTTCTCATACTCTTTTTGTGAGGCTTTAACATAGCATAAAGGGTCTTCAAGTTGGCGTTTGGCCTCATTGATATAGTCCTGTTTGGGCCAAATTACCAAATTGCCCCCCTTATCTGATTTTTTGATCACGATATCCGGATTATCACCCAATTTCCTCATCAACTTATCATAAGCGTATTTCATATGTATATCTTTTTTCCGATGTTTGTTGTTTACTTTAGTATAAAGTCTTTTAATATCGTTAGTGACGCAGTCGTGAAAGATGTCGATCGCATCTTTAGGCATTAAAGGGATGAACTTTGATTTGCTATGAAAAGGACTTAAACCAGCACCTTTTTGGGAGATGGATATTTGCCTTAAACGACTCTGTGTTGCCTCTTCGGGGTTTATTTCCAAAATATCAGGTGAGTTGAGTAAGTCATTGGCATCCAGAAAGGTATGAGTATCTGACGCACGTAATGCATGTATCTCGTTGGATTCTGTCTCCTCATTCAGATTATTTGGTTTGTTGAGGTCTTTGGCAGATTGTAAGGCAAAATGTTTTTTTAGTTTTAGTTTTCTTATAAAGCAAAAGAGATCCACTCTGGTCATGGCATAATTAAAACTCTGTATTGGAGAATAATTCAAACCTAACGAAAGTAGTTGTTCCTCAGCTTTGTTCAGGGTGATGTTGGAGAGATTGATGATGGTATTATGAACTAACGACGTTTCCCCCATGTTTTTTTCTTTTTCTTTTGTTGTTGCTGAGCACCGGCGCTGTTTCCCTCTGCGCCGTCGTGCTTTCCGGCGTTGGTTCCTCCTTTGCCTGCTTGTGAGTTGGGTTGCCAAGACCTTAGAGTTTGGAGCCTCTCTTCTACCACAAAATCCATTTCTTGCTGGAGATTGGGTGTTTCCAGTCCCATTAAGTTTAAATCTGAGCTAGTGGAGCCCGATGATAATGATTCCACACTAGATGCGCTTGTTACAGATGAGGCTTCGTTGTTTTGTTCGGCCCCCTCGATGTTAGTAGTACCGGATACTGCTGTGCTAGCACTGGTGGTTGCTGTCGCATTGTTAGTATTGACTCCCGCAGCATTTTTCTTCTTAGCATTTGCTTGTCTTTTGGCTGTATTATATTTTCGTGAAAATGTAAAAATCCTGCCATAGCGGTAGTCATCGGCATCGCAAGTAAACTTAGAAGCCTTTCGGGTTTTGATCTTTTCTTCATGTTTACGTAATTGCTCATTCATGTTGTCTGTCAATTTTTTGATTTCTAGAGGTTCCGGGCAAGCATTTTTTTCCATTTCTACAGCCTTGATCTGATCCAACAGTTTTGCTCGATCGCTGACAGCATATTTGATTAATATGCAGACAAGATTCATAGACGCGGCCAGGTTGCTTTCCCCCCATTCTTGCAACATCGCCGGGTCAGGTTTATCGAAGCTGGCCGCCAATAAAATACGTAATCCCCGAGGGACCCGACCAACTTCTTCATATTTGCTTAGGGATTTGTGTTCCCACCATTTTGTGCATTCTGCTTTGCGCAATTTCTCTAGCTCTTTAAATAAATGTTTTAAATCCCTTGTTTGCGTGATGTTATGATCACCCTGCGATTGTACTTTGTCATGTCTTGAGGGTTTGTCAGTCCCATCAAACAATGCAAGAGCGGCTTCCTCCCGCAGTTTGTCTATTTCCTCTTCGTTCATGTTTTTTTCGGTTCTGTTATTAATATGGAAAATTGGCAGGCAAACGTGATTCTTATGCCCGCTTTATTACAGCTGCTTGACTACTTCACCACCGGGTAGCATTGCGTTTGAAAAAACTCACCGCACGTAGATGGCGGGAACCGCTCCGTGTCCCGCGTCCTCCGACGCGATCCTATGGGGTCGCTCCAACCGCCAATCGCAGTTTGTTCAGATTTCAGTTCACCCGGGGACAGCCGCTGAAAATTCCCACACGAGATCCAACAAAGGTGATTTGAAAGCGGCTGTCAGCTTGCGATGAAGGTGTCCGTTACGGAAGCAAACAGTATAAACAGAATGGCATAATATTAACACATAAAGAGGGAAAAATTGCATAAAGGACACACAACCAAATAATTAAAAAACTATATTTCATTTAATACGTATATAAATGTTCACATTAAAAACAATTGATAAAAAGGCATAATATAAATCAGTTATACAGGCAGCACAAATGAACACTAATCATATAATTATATAAAAAGTACATATAAAAAATCCTGTAACAGTGGCAAACAATATTATTCGACGCGCGTTTCAGCGTTGTTGGAAACGCCTTCCTCAGGTGCCACAATAGTATCTGAAAAACATGGTTAATATAAAATCAGAACATCTATATGACTATTTTATTCAAAAATTGCATTCTCAATTATATCACAATATAACAACCGAAAATAACAACAAGAAATTAAACTTTATAGTGCCTAAATGACAATAACTCCCTACTTGTATAGCTGATTGAATATAGCTACACAAGGTACAAACTAGCATTCATATATTTGAGCAGTGGTAATTGTGGGTAAAGATAGTACCTTAAGAGCAACCAATAGTGAGACAATGGGAATAATCTTTTCTTAACAAACCAGTCTAGTGGGCGATCTCCAAATTTAAAGAGGTATGAATTTCATATCTGAATGACCTGATGCTGCCCACACACTTACATAGAAGGATGGATCTGTATGTAAGAATTCATCTATCCAAAAAAGCCCATCTAGTTAACACGTTTGCTAGTAATATCAAGCATTTGCAAATACTATTATAACTAATAGTATCATGGAGGGAAGAGTCCTTATGAGGGGTGGATGGGATCGGAAACTATTATGATTGATCGATTCAATAGCTATAGGGGCTGAAAGGTAAAAAAAAACCAACAAAAAAAAACCTGGGCTAAAGATGTTGGAAATCACTTACCGAGGTACCAATGCTGGAAGTGGAACAAACAATGTTTGTCTTTCTTTTTGTATTAATGTCCATAAATTGTAATCTAGAATAAGATGTTGCAGTGGACAAAGATAAAGGAAAGAGCTATCAGTGATGGATTATCAAAATATCAGTGCACTTTTTCAAAAAGGTAATTACAAAGATAATATCCTAATCTGAAAAGGAGAAATATCGGGTTGTGGTTCACTGTTTGTCGGGCACATTTACCGTATTTAACACTGTGGGGTGGAGATGGTTATGCTAGTAAGGAGAAGAACTGAATGGGCATGCATGCATCCACAAGAGTCATAAATGAGGGAATCAATTGATTGCAAAAATTGGAATCAAATAATTGCACAGTGTAGCCTACATATTAGCTCATGCTTACCATAGTAAATCTTCGCTAACAATTCACATTGAAGAGACCCCTTCGGATACGAACGTAACTATGTCTTTTTATCTGAACAAATGGCCTTCATGCGTCAAAGCTGGGAATCAAAACATGAGAAAATATAATAAAAATCTAACCCGGAATGTGCTAGGTGAACCTCTTTTTGATGTAAACTTTTTATTAGTGCAACAAACTGCATAAATGCCAGTAAAAGCAGGGTTAATCTATGATGGTACCGTTCAGAAAGTGGGAGAATGTAGTGAAAACTTGGCTTGGAAGCCACTAGGTAATCTTATTTATATTAAAAAGTTTTTGATGGCCCAACAAACTAGATAATTGCCAGTACACGAGAGATTAATCTTTAATAGTATCATGAATCGATATTTGGGTAATTTATTCAGAAAGATCCAATATCAAAGTCTAGAAGCTTATCGTGCAAGAAAAGGCCTTACCAATAAAACAAATCAGGAAATAATGCTTTGCATTCTAGCACCCACACGGGAAGACATCAGAACAGTGAAGTCTTATATGTATCCACTTCCAAAGGATAATGAGGAATGTTCGTGGCGGTACTAGAAAATGGAAAAACAATATGGACAATTCAGGACAAAAGAATTGAAAACTCAGAACGATAGTTAGACTCTACTAGGGGCCAACAGCAATGTTAAATGCTATCGCATTGCCTTACCAAGAGCACGGATAGCATGCTGTTGCCGTCTTCTTAGGGGTGTGTTAGGCAAAAACGGCTCGTGGTACCTGCCGTCATGTATAGGCAGTGGGGGAATGTATCACCACGCCGAGTTTCAATTTCTAAACTTGGAAGTAGAGAAAATGATAAAATTATAACCATCTTAATTCTAAATGGCTTGTGAGTATCTAATACTATCAGGCAGACCGGCAGGAGACTAAGATCTCACCTGGACGAGAACGTTGGGTCCGTATGTGTCAACCCGCGGGAGCCGCGCTGAAGATGTCTGCTGGCGTCCCGCAGCCTTTGGGAAAGAAAGGAACCCGACGTGCCGGTAAGCGCGTCCTTATGTATGGACAGCTTGTATTACCTCGTGTGACGCGTAGGTACTCCGATTCCGCCTATTAAAGGGGAATCCTTTCAAATTGAAATACGCGAGACACGTCACAGGCAGGAACGCCCGGTAAGTGACGTGTGAGTGTAGAACTAGAAAGCTTGCGGGCCCAATAACTGGCACGGATCGCCTAATCGGTTGCGTGTAAATGTTAAAAACATGCCTATTCTCAAAAGGGAGAAGGTTCAACGTATGTTAAGAGGAGCGGATATTGTCCAACGTGTCACACAGAATGAATTTTTGAACCGGCAAACATGATATCGAAAAAGTCTTGAATAGAAATGCCGCCCAATTAGCGTATAAGAAGAGGCACTTTAGATAGATGAAAATGAGTGCTTAAATGATCAAAATCTAAATAAAACAGACCTGAAAATGTCAATTTCAGATCTTATAATTACAGACTCTCGTTAAAAAAACGAATAACTACAGGTAAAACATTTTTTTCATAAAGGCAGACGATCTTGTCAATTCGAACCGAAAAATCGTATTTATATACCCTAATTCCAAATAATCATGTTTGTTCTTGGCGGTAAAGTAGTTCCAAGAATAAGCCTAAAGTACATGTAGGGTACATATCATTGGACAATGACAGACGCCGTAGGAGCAAATAAATAGACCATATTTAAATATTCATAATGAGTCTTAAATAGAGAGTCTCATAATGAATGGGAGATCAATATATGCTAAAGCAAATACAGCATAATACCTACAATCTAAATCTGACCTGTAAATCTTACCAGAACAATGTGTGATGGAAACAACACACTGTGAGAGAGGTTATAGTATCGCGTTCTCCCAGGGAATTTCGCTGTTAAGCCCCCTTTTGTATGTGTCCAAAACAAAAATCCAGTAGACCTCTCTTTTTTTCAGGATGGCGCATCCTCCTTTACTATCTGAAGTTTTAATTTTCTCTAAAATGCGCCAATGCAAGTCCTCTGGTTTGTGATTTGTGTCAAGAAAATGTTTTACTAAAGGTGCGTTTAATTTCTTCGTTTTTATTGCTGATCTATGTTCAGTGAGGCGTGTTTGGATCGACCTGCAGGTTTCGCCAACGTAGCCTAAGCCACAGGGGCAACTGATGAAATAAACCACATTTGTGGTTTTGCAGTTACATAAATCAATTGCTTTGGCTGTAAAGCCATTGTGGGTAAACGCCTCACCACCTATAATTTTTATGCACGATTTGCAGGAAGAACACGGAACTGTTCCTCGAACCGGTAGGTTCGTCACTAGGGATCTCTGCATATGACTGATGTTTGAAAGTTTAACATTGAACTTGGAGTGGACTATCTTATCTTTAAGATTTCTGTTCCTCCTGTGAGCAAATAGGGGTTTTGGTGCTACAGAATTTGAAGTTGGATTACAATTGAGAATGTGCCAATTGGCATTAATAATCTGTCTTATGCATTCATTCAATGTGGAATGGGTAGTTACACATACAAGTTGGTCGTTAGCCGGTTGATCTTTAGGGGCTAGTAGGGCACTGCGTTCAAAGAAGCGAGCCCGTTTGTAGGAGTTTCTTATAAGCCTGTGTGGATACCCACGATCAAGGAACTTCTTGCGCATGATTGCCGCTTGTTTGTCATAATCTGACAAATTGGAGCAGTTTCTGCGTACTCTTAGGAATTGGGAGAAAGGGATACTCTGCCGCTGACACTTAGGGTGGAAACTACTAAAATGCAGTAGTGTATTGCAGGCTGTTGATTTCACAAATAAATCCACCTCCAATTTTTTGTTATTTACTCGAATTAAAAGATCTAGGAACTCAACTTGATTCTCGTTGTATTGGGCAGTAAATTTCAGATTACTATCAGTCAAGTTAATCCATTCCAGGAACTCAAGGAGGGAATCTTTCCCATTGGTCCAGATAAAAAAGATGTTGTCTATGTATCTGGACCAATGGGAAATTGATTCGAAAAAAGGTGCCACTTCATTATCTATGAATCGTTCCTCAAAGCGGGACATGTAGATGTTGGCTATCGATGGAGCCACCGACGCCCCCATACTCACTCCCCTAAATTGACGGTAAAGGTCCTCACCAAATTCAAAGATGTTCTCCGTTAGGACAATGAACAGACAGTCAATAAGGAATTTTTTTGGGCACATAATCTTGTGTTTATCTATAAACCAATCAGTTGCTCTAATTGCTTCATCTAAAGGAATGTTACTGTACAGAGATTCGATGTCTAGAGTGACTAGTATATCTCTTTCCGGTATGATATCAAGGTTTTCCACTATGTTAATCATATGGCAAGTATCTTTCACATATGATTTAATTTTTGGAATGTGTGGTCTTAAAAAGTGGTCTACGAATTTCGACAGGGGTTCAGTGGGAGTGCCGATGGTAGACACAATGGGTCTATATGGGGGGTTTTCTAAGTTACGGAAGCAAATCCACTTCCGTTCACATATGAAACAAAAGCTCCTCCTCAGCTCGCTCTGGCTCACAGACACCGCTTCCACGCCAGCAGAAATGAGGAACGGACCAAAGAAGTCAGCAAAAAGATGTTTTATCTCTCCAACAGAACCAGCGACGCGTTTCGAGCTGAAAAGCCCTTGTTCACGCTGCAACATGTTTAGAATAATAGTGCTTTTTTATACTTTTAGTGATGACAACACCACCCCCTAGTGGTGATCACCAAGGTCACGTGTGTAACAGATAGTGAAGAAATACTTCCGCTGGTAATTATTCTTTTTGCTCATGATACATAGAGAAAATACATATATAGATAGATAGATAGATAGATAGATAGATAGATAGATAGATAGATAGATAGATAGATAGATAGATAGATAGATAGATAGATAGATAGATACATATATAAAATGAATGTTTTTTTCACTAAAAAAACAAAGTGTAAAGGGATGGTATAGTTAGGCTCAGATTTCACTCATACAATACCAGTGAAATTCAGCAGGTATAGTTACCTGAGCTAACTATAACTTACGCCCTACAATGCACTGCTTACAACCTCACATATTACATCACTCATGACATGGACAGTGGCATCACAGATGACATTATTGATGACTTCTCAAATGACATCACTGATGATATCACTGATGACATCAACAGAACAACTCATACACCTACTCACACCCCTTCACAACCTCCCATACACCCAGTCACACACCCACACATCTACTCACATATCCATTCACAGACCCATTCAAATACTTACACAGCTCACTCATCCATAGAGCCACTCACACACCCACTCACTCCCTCACTCGTACAGCCACTCACACAATTCACTCACACAACCTCTCACTCTACCATACAGCTACTCACACATCCACTCATTCACTTATACAGCCACTCTCACACACACTCACTCACCCATATAGACTCTTAACACAGCCACTCACTCACCCATACAACCACTCACACAACCAGTTAAATACCCATTCATTGTTGGAAGGTGAATTCACCTTGAAAAAATAAGACAAGAGGTGTTTGACAAAAAAGGAACAGTTGGTTTAATTAAATGCTGCGGCTGGGAAACAGTCACAGAAACCTGTCTGAGGACTGTCTCAACATACATGTGTTCAGAGTGCCATTATAAACAGTCTTTGAAGCACCATAAAACAATTTAGATCCAATTTTAGAAAAAGGAATTTGGACCTTGTCATTGAGCCATAAATCAGGTCACCTGACAGTGAATGCAGGTGGATCTCAACCTTGCATGGACGCAATGAGGGCCAGTGGGTGAAGTATCGAAATATCCAACATGAACAGCACATGATCGCTGCATGTACTGTGTGTGCTGTGTTCTGATTGACTGAGTGTTTTGGGAACACGTGCACCCCTCCGGCCATATGTGATTTATTGGGGCCAATATCCTGGGACCATTGTGATGTTGCTGCCTTTCTGTGGGATTAGTCTGAGTTTGCACGTTTGTCCATCTGGTTATGTGATACCCCACCTGTGATCTGTCAGTCAGTAACCTCAGGCCAATGTCGCAGGGCCTGCCTGGCCACGTATTTCTTACTCGGGGTTGATGGAGAGGTTGTCTCAAGAGATTTTGAGAACAGTGATTCGATCTTGTTTTTGAACATACACATATTGTTGCGTATATAGACATAAATATTAACATTCCCTCCTCTAGTTGGATTTTCAACTGCATCATTTACCCCCCACTTCATGACAGTCACATTGTTAGGGACTTGTAGTGTTTCAGAATTGCTTTTTTACAGGAGAACCCCCAATTATGGGAAACCACACAAAAATGTGCCTCAGTGCGCTTGGGGGCACATTCTTCAATCCTACCTGAAAGCCACGGAAGCTGCTGCTCAGGGGTCCCGCAGACAGCGCTGCTCTTCCCCGCTGCCGCAACTCTAACATCGCGGTCGCTGCGAGGGAAGAAAGCGGGGGCTACCACTCCCAGCATCCCTTGCGTGATGGGGACGCTGCCTGCCACCTCCCACTTCCGCGCCTGGAGGCGCCTAAAAGCGAGCAGTCCCTCCGGTGGTGCGGAGGCCTCAGCCCGCTTGAGGGCACATTCTTCAATCCTACCTGAAAGCCACGGAAGCTGCTGCTCAGGGTCCCGCAGACAGCGCTGCTCTCCCCCGCTGCCGCAACTCTAACATCGCGCCCGCTGTGAGGGGAAGAAAGCAGGGACTACCACCCCCAGCGTCCCTTGCGTGACGGGGACGCCGCCTGCCACCTCCCACTTCCGTGCCTGGAGGTGCCTAAAAGCGAGCACTCCCTCCTGCTTCACGGGACGCGCGCGGGCGGCGCCGGGATAAGTCCGGGCAAAGGGCCGGCCGTCTGTGGCCATCCGGGGCAGGAGGAGGCTGGGCTGGGCCACCCCCTTGACACCTCAATCTACAAAGAATGGGTAAGCGTAAACTCCAGCGTTCACACGATCAGGGGTGCGCAGAAGCCAAAGTTCCAAGAAGGTCCGCATCTATAATTTCATATTAACCTCTGCGGTGGGTGTATTGTCATCTGAAATTGCCATAGTTGAAAAAGAACTTGGACTCGAGTCAAATACTGTCAATCCACCCACCTTATCTCCTCCCCCTTTGAAAAATCCTGTCCCTTTGGAGCCTACTGTTCTTGTAAATAACCCATCCCGTGTCCCGGAGATTGTGGCTGTTACTCTGGTAGAGAGGGTGTCTGCATCTCTTAATAATACCCTATGTGAACTACCTAGTACTGACACTGTAACCAAGGGTAACCTCAATATCCATAATAAGGAGACAAAGAGAGCTACAAAAAGGGTGTATAAACGGGACAAAATGATTAAGGGAGACCCTCTGGATAATGACCCAGTCCTTACTAAGAAAATCCAGTCTACTGTGCGGGTCATGGTCGAGGAGATCTTTACTACTGGAGAAGGCTTTAACAACAGTTGCCAAGGACATTGTTGACACTTTGAACATTTGTGTTTCAAACTTGCTGGAGAAGTGTGACCGTATCAATTCCTTTTTAATTTCGCAAAATCAAATAACAGGTATTAACCAATCATTTGTCCCGACCCGATGCACCTCACTGCAAGGGGTGGGGTTAACCAGGAGGTCTGGGGTAAACCTTATGCCCGCGAAGCCTACAATGGCTAAAAATCCTGAGTCAGTCATTTGTCCTGACCCACCAACTATCCAGGAAGGGGAGCAGGTGAGGTTTACAACAAGGGAACCCAACCCTGAGTTAATTGCACCCCTATCTAAGCTAAATGAGAAAACCGGGGCTCTACTGCATGGGCATAATACAGTAAATCAACCCCATATCAACCTCCCACCGGCGGCAGCTCCACTAGTGGCAGTTCCTGTGAGAGTCCCCCCTCTGGCAAGTGGGGAGGTGGAATCGACTGAAGCATTATTATCGTTCACCAGAAATTGGTGTGATCGTAACTGCTCAGGTGATTCCAAAATCTCCGCTTATATTATAATGGCCAGGCGGGTGGGGTGGACCGGGGGGATTAGGAAGGGCATAATTGGGGATTGTGTAGTTGTGAACTTTAATAGTCCCCATGTAGCGCCCGCATGTTGTGGGATGCCTCAGATCTTAAGGGGGATGCTGGTGGAATAAGCGCATTACCATTAGGTTATTTTTACCCCCAGCATCCCTCAAACAGAATAGCGGCAAGGTTGGGGCCACTATAAGGCTAATGAGCTGGAACATTGCAGGGTTACGGTCTAAGAGGGAAGATGAAAACTGGTTACGTTTTATCCGTACTCATGAGATTATAGCCCTACAAGAAACTTGGGCCATGGATTGTAATTTGTGGGTTGATGGATATAGATCTTACTCCAAGCCCGCTTGTCCAACTACAGCGGGTAGAGCAAAGGGGGGGCTTATGTTTCTTATATCAGTTAACCTTAGTGCATTGATAAAAATAATAGATACAGCTTCACCAAACTGCTTAATAATTGAGCTTACCTCGGTGAATCACCCGAAGTCGTTAATTATCAACTTTTATAATTCTGGTGAATGTGTGCTCCCGAATGAACATTTGTGTTATTTGACACGGTTTCTAGATTTATATAACGTTCAGTATACCACTTTTATTCATATTATTCTTATGGGAGATTTTAACACCCATTTATGGAACCTTAACTGTCGTATAACTGAACCCCACGGCCCCCCTCATTCTGATCTACCCCATTTTGAACATACCTCCAGAAGGGAGGCACTGGAAGAACTCCTTTTACATGCAGATCTCTATGAGCCAGGCTTTTTTGATAAAGGTGAGCGGGTTGCAACTTTTGAAGCCAGAGGTTGTGAGTCTATTATTGATTACATTTTTATATCCCCTGCACTCTTAGGGATTACACTTTGGTGATTTCATGTGTTCCTTGGACCTGGTTGTTAATATAGCAAAATCACACGTGCTAACTATGGGACCCCGAAAGGATAAAGTTAGAACATTTTATTGTAAAGGGCTGGGAGTCACCAAAGTTATGGCTTTTACTTATTTAGGAGTCTTATTTGATGACAGAGGGTCATGGGCCCCCCAATTTTTAGCTAAACGAAACAGTGTAAGCAGCTATATTAAGTTTTGCTCGTCGTCTGGGTGGTAAGCCAAGTGAGGCGATCCTCACAATCTATAAAGCTAAATGCATCGCAATAGCGGTGTATGGTGCAGGAATATGGGGGTACAAGAAAGCAGAGGGGGTTCAGCAGGCTGAAAATTATTTTTTTCGCTCCCTGCTTTCCCTACCCCAATCGTCATCTACTTTTGCTGTCCACCAGGGTCTGGGGATGGGTTATGCCTCAGATCTGATAAGCATGGCCCCTCTAATCCACTGGATTAAAACATGGTTGAACCTCGAACTCATTATGAATCGTCTGATTTTAAAGGACTGTATGCTTTTAGATAGAGCAACTAACATTCCATGGCTCTCTTACATTAAGGAAATGTTTCATAAATTAGGGCGCCCTGAAATGTATGTCAACCCGGAGGTAGTCACCAAAGCTGATGTTAGCTGGGTAAAAACACATTTTTTGTCTTTAATAGCACAGGAACGTGTGAGCGAGGAACTTAAAAATAACAGGGTAAGGGCTCATTTTCTTCTAACCACATCTCCATTTATTGAACCTTACCTTAAGTCAGTAACCAAGCCATTCCATAGCTGGGTATTGATATGGTTCAGTTTTAACCTGATTCATTTTATATTGGGGAATTATCAAGGAATAAACCGGGGGATGCAGCACTTTGTGGGTGTGACCACATCTCAATCCAAGATATTCCCATTTTGTATTGTTCTGTGACTTGTACTCCGACTGTAGGAAAAAGTTTGTTCTGCCACTTTTACGAGGAAAGGGGTTTTCACAGATGAAACCAGCCTTAATGTATTTGCAACTACTGGACACCCCATGGGTTATTTATAACATTGCAAACTTTTTGGTAGCTGCTGCTTGGAAGAAGAAAATGAGATGCCCTGTATTGACCATTACATGAATGATCTTCGTATTTTAGTGTATTTTTAACATAATATATGACATATATTTGTATCTTGATAGCTTTTTCTAATAACATTTTGTTACATATATGTATTTTGTAATGTATTGTGATATTGATGAACTTTTATGATTTTAATTAATCGATTAAAGTGGTTTTGAACTTGAACTTGAGAACTGGCAGCAACAATATACATTGTCCCGCAAACCACCGGGGAAGCCCGGCAAACCTGCTTTTATACCAATCCTGCTTCCGGGCACCTCCCTCCTTACGCATGTCCATTTGCAATCAATGCAGTGTTTGGATGGCAATTGTGAGTTTCCCGTTATCCATGTTGTTAGCCGGGATGAAAGTGCAACAGGACACACCGATATTGCCACACACCCCTCCCTCCATTGTGGTAATTAAGTCCAATGCATATTGATGGTGCATTTCAGCAGCACCCATCTGGGTATTTGTAACCAGCAGGCATTTTCTTTCCGCTGTGCTGTGAAAGAAGGGTACAGACCCTCATGCATTTACTTGTGTATCAGTAAACAGTCTGAATTCTTCAGGACTGTCGTTGCACTGAGCCCAACCAAAATCATAGTTCTTGTTTCTCGAGCGAAATGGAATAGAGTTGTTTTCTTCTGAAGCCGTTATTGGTACAACTTCATCAAATCTTCTCTAGGGATGACCAGGCTTGGGGTGTGTTTGGTGACAAGGGAGCAAAGGCATCTTGGGACTAGCTGAGCGTATGCAAATTCCCCACACTGCCAGTACAGATCCATCAGCGTGGAAGTGCCCATTTCATGTCCAGTATGTGCAGTATTTCTCCGCTCTTCTCACTCGTGCAGAGTGGTATTGATCCTTTACTTCTGATTCACAAGGAATATAGTGTATGTTTCCGTTCAATTAGGGGTTGCCCCATTCCCCTCTAACCATGTGTACCTATCTATCTCAGTGTCCCATATTTCCTGACAGGGGTTATCTATGCTGATATTTAACCTTCCCTTACATGACTCATTTCCCTTTCCATCATCAAAGTGGATGGCCCTACACTGGAACTTCATGTAGGGGGTCCATTTGTTTTTGAAGAAGACTGCAGCAGACATGCTATGGGCCACCCTGGGACCACAGAAGGAAGCAGGAGTGGACTTGTTTCTGCATTGGTGCGGGCTTTGCTTCCTCCAAGAATATCTTTTGTGGAAAGCCTCGGGCCAAACAGTATGCCCTGTGGCTGCTCCACCTACGCATCCAATCTAGCTCTGTTTGAATCTTGCTAGGCTCAATGAAAAGGTACAGTGCTGTGGTATTGAGTTTGTATCACGTTATATTTACTACTACTCTATGGGGTTCTACTCTGTTGGGTTGTATCCTGGCCCTAATCCTACAGACGTAAAGATGGAGGAGACATTTTGCTCTTTCGGGGGCTACCTCTTTAGATAAATAAAGCCTACCTGTGCCTACTGCGTGTGGTAACAGTGAACATACATAGCATGACCTGGCTGATGTTTGGGTGCCCACGATGGTCATGTGCTGGTACCATGTGTTGTGTAAGAGTGCACTGTGCAGCATGTGTGAAATACTAGCGTTTGGTTGAGTATAATTGTAAGTGGAGTGGAGATGTCCCTACACAAGTGCTGTAGAAATATCAGGATAGACTCAATTTGACTAGGCAGATTTCTGGCTATGGACGAATGCGGCCACACACATCCTAAATAGAGGGTATACAATTGTACAATAATACATAACTTTTGAAACATTGCATGTCTTTGGATGATTTCCAGATGAGAAATCTGTCGTTTTTTGGGGATAAGGGGTTTCTTAACTTTTGCGAAAGTGTGGAAGAGTTAGTTTGCAAATATCTGTAAAAAAACAGTCTGGGGTCTTTGATTTGCACACTTGGGCCTTGTTGGTGTCCTAAAAGTCACTGAAGAGGTGGTGGGCCACTGTATAGGGGGTGCACTTGAGGCTCGACTGTTGGATAAAAAGCTGTCATTTGTAGGTTCCTTTAGAAAAACTGTGTACTATCATAAAACAACCTTGGGGGTTCCTGTGCTGTTCCTTTTTGGGGTTTTCTCTTTTTCATTCACACAATTTCAGTGGGGTACTGGAAGGTGGCCCCAATTGTGGTAGCTATTTAAAAACAAAAACTGTGGTGAGTGGTTATTCATCGGTCGCCTGTGTCTCTACTCATTGGTCAGTGTCCCTCCCCATTCACTGCAGCGGAAATGGACATTTCAGTATACGGGTGTTCTCATCTGCTGTTTTATGGGTGTCATCAGTCTTTTAGTCTCCCTAATGTGTTTGGAGGTAATTTATCAATGCAGGCAGTGCCTTTTGAACTAGGCGTCTGCAGGGCAATGTAGAAGAGGGGTTGTGTCACAATTGGGTGTTTGTTAACAATCATGAATGCTCTGGGGTCATGTGTCTGCCCCTCTAGCTCTGACACTCAGCGTGCAGTGTGATTCTCCCTAGTATCACTGGGTGGATGTCATGGCCATGCCCTTTTTCTAGAGACTTCTTTTGGACACATTTTTGGTTTCTCTTTGCAAATCTTTTGGGCACTTACATAGATCTAAATGTGATTTGCTATCCCTACTGTTGTGTATCAAGGGCTCTGGGGAGCTCCTACGCAATCCCATTGTTTCTTTTGTGCCAATGTTTGAGATTGAACCTATGGGTCATTCCCAGACAATGTGTGTTAGGCTTTGTGAGATGTCTAATCAATAGGCCGGACATTGGGTCATTATTTCTAGATCCTTTGCACAGAGTTGTGATGGACATTTGTAGACTCCCTCCCTCCCAGCACCCCTTCTCCCTCGGATCCAGGATATTTGGTCCTGCTGCCCCCGGCTGTGGCCAAGGGCTCCTGACCAGCAATATAATACCCTTGTTGAATGGAAGGACATGACCCAGCTAGCAGGCTTTGGAAACCTGGAAAATTTTGAAGAGAGGAGGAGGCAACATTTCGCTGAGGTGAGGGTCAGGTGCAAGGCCAAAACATCATCGAAAATGGCCCGATGTGAGTAATGGACTTAGAGGGCTGGTGGTTTTGGTGACCCTCACGGACTCAGCACAATGCTGTGCCTTCAATCTGTCAGACTATGTGTGTGGACTTCGGACTTTCATGGGGACACCAATATCCCAAGTGCAGCGGAAATCTGGACTCTGATACTGGAACATTGCCTCATTTTGGAACCAAAAGGTGGCCTCCATTGGTCTGGAGGCAGTTGAAGGATGAGGTCCTTTCGACTTGCGACCCGTCCTAGTGACTTGGGTGAGGGCACATAGGTGCCTGCTTTTGTGCACTGGTCGGGGGAGTCGCCCTGTCCCCTCATCAGGCTGCCCACCCCCTGGTGCGTGTCTAGTCAATCCCACCCCGGGGGATCAGCAGCAGAGTATGGCTTAGGTCCCCACAGGCGCCTGAATGACAGACTCTAGTATGGATTCCTGATCGATAAAGCTTCAAGTAGCCCTGAATGTTTCATGAATACAAGTAAAAATTTGAGTTTTCTCCTATTGTTGTTTCACTAATCTTTATCATTGAGAAGAGTTATGTATGAAGTGTGCAAGAAATAGGGGTTTTGTGTTGGGGGTTTGGGATAACTGCATTTTTGGGTTTTGCTTTGGAGTACAGGTATTGCCTCCCTGGGCAGTCATCCCTCCCTGCTGTGGTTGTGGCCATGGTCCTTGTTTGGCTGGGTTCCCTGTCTGCTGCTGTACCCATGTGTTAGACCAACCACCTGTTCCTTGTTGCAGTGGTGTGGTTGCTGACTGATATCCCTGTGGCTGAATGTAAGGTGCATTCGGGTTGGTCTGGGCTTGATTTTGTGTATCGGAATTTTGTGGGACTGGCCTAGACTTATCGATATTTGCTCATGGTACACCTTTAACCAGCATTGGTTGGCCATGTGGCCTATTCTGTGGCGATAGAAACATTCTCTGAGGTCTGACTGCTGCTGCCAGCCTCCCTGGCCTCTGCTGTTAGGACTGGGTGGAAACCCTCTGGGGTTCTGAGGCAGAGCTACCTTCAAGACTGCTGCCATTTGCACACTTGCAGCCAACACGTTCCCCTCAAGGGTAGTCTTTTTCAGTTTGTGTTGGACCTGCTTAGCGGTATCTCGTAGGTCTTGCTCCTGTTTTTCCCTGCACTGTTCCTGTTTTTTTTCTGTAGTAGTGTAATATATGGACCTGTATTTCCTGCCAGGGTTTGGTGTCTAATTTCACTACCCTGTCGATTCCACTCAGTATTTTGAGGAGTAGCCCCTTTTTGAGGATGTTATAGAGGAATGCGACCTGGGGGCCGGTATCAGTCCATGGCTGCCCTGTCTCTTGTCCCCATCGTTCCCTTATTCTGTCTAGAAAGTCTGTTACAGTCTCCTCTGGTTTCATGCTTTCTGCCATCAATCCTCCTACATCTGGGCAGCCAGGGAATATTTCCCTCAGGGCCGTCCATATCTGGCCCCTGAATATATTGAATGCAGCTCTTCCATGCCCGGTGTTGGTAAGCGTGAATGCTGGGATATGGGCTCAAGATGGTCTGGTATGGTCAGTTTGCTGCACTTGCCTCTTTCCCCTCTTCTCTCTGTTGTCCATGTGCATGGCCCTGTTCCTTCCCTATTGCTTTCCATGGTCCGTTGTGCTGCACTGTCACCCCGCTTGCCCTATATGGTGTATTGTGCTGCTGCAAACCTGAGGTCTGCCCTGTAAGGTCAGCTTGATGCCCCTGCCTACCTCTCTCCGGCTTTCTGTTATCTGAGCCCATGCCCCTGCCTCATTCCTTCTGCCCTCCGTGATGTGTGTCAACATTTTTAACTTGATAAGAGGGAGATTATAAAAAAAAGGGGGAATTGATTTTCCCCATTGACTTACACTGAAAAAGAAGAGGTTTTAAGCAGGAGGCAAATAGAATAAAGCCCTTTTCGGCTTAAAAACATTGTGAGTCTGCTGCTAGAATTGGATCTGTTGGCATGAGTAGTTGTAGTGCCACTGCCTCTTCCCTATGCCCTCAATAGTTTGTTGCTCCGGTCCCCCTTTCCCCTGTCCTCCATGGTCTGTTGTCCTGCCACTACCACTCCCGCTTGCCAAAGTGGTCAACTTGTTGCCTCTGCACCCTCCTCCATGAGAGGGTCTTATTCCCATTAAAATTATGGTTAATGCTCTAAACAACTAAAATGCGGACATCATTTCTGAGTTCTCAGATAGCGACAAACCACTTTTATATAATTTGCTATCATTATGTTTTTTTCCAGTTGATCACTTAATTATATGTTGCTCTTAAGAGAGAGGATGTGGTATTACGGCCGGAGTTGCAGACTTTGCAACTGGGGTACAGGTTTGAGTTTCAGTGTCAGATCAACATCCTGTGATTCTGGCCAAATAACTTATTCTTCCCATATCTAAAACCAAAATTAATGTGTCCTTGTGTAATGTAACTGATGCTCATGTAAAGCACTTCAATACCTTCTGGTCAAGTCTGCGCTATATAGAACTACAAAGAAACAAACAAAATAAGTGTGTTGTACACTTCAGTCATTGTGCTATTCTTGGGCTACATTTGGGTGATATGTGTGCTACATTTGAGCTCTTTTTTCTCTGGTTTCAAAGAGACAAGGGAACCCTCTAGGTAATCAAGGACCAGGGGTAATAGTTTTACCAGGCAACAAAGGTCCTCAACTTAACGGGATAATCAAAAACAATTAATGAATTATAGACAACAATCTATGCGCTATAAGGAAAAACGTGTCCAGCCGCACACTGATTTAATCAAATGTGAGAAATTAAACAGGTAAAGGTGAACAATTATACAGTGGGATACAATCCTGTATCCAGTGCATATAACACATAAAGGACAAAACCAAGGAAGAACTCAAAATGATCATACTAATGGACAGCATAAGAAGTGGACTCAATAGAAAAGACTGGACATCTCTCTTGTAAAACGCAAATTGGTCTTCTTCGTTTTCAGTACTGTATATAATTGTCTTTAAAAGAAAAAATTAGTTAGATTCACTGCATAAATCTGTCTTGAATTTTTGGGTCATCTGTTCCACCTTTTCCGCCATAAGCCATGGTATGCGCTGAACAGCCCTTGATAGTCTACTGCATAAGAGGTCCTCGCATGCCACCAATACCCTCCTATGCCACTTAATTCCTCCAGTGGATTCACTTCTGTACAGCCCGACCCATTATGGCGCCGTAATGGTTTCCCCTATTAGTCCATGACACGTGCGTAACTGGCAACGGTGCCCACGACGCTCCTTCGGCCTACACTATCCAACTCCCTGATATCTGGGCTTGTCTCCCGTGCCTTACACATAATTCCACTCCCAATCCAATTCCCTTCACTTGCGTGCCCGCTCTGCCAATGCCAAGATGGCCGCCGCGGTTGCCACACACGCATGACGTGCACCCTTCCGCCTCACTCAAGATGGCCGCTCCAGCAACGTGTACTTCATCCCTGAGCTGCCCCTGGCTCCCTTCCCTGACACGAGCCATCGAGCCCGGCAGCGAATAGAAGATGTTCCTTCTGGAACACTAAGGTAAGCCACACTCCTTCCCTTGGCTATTTCCTCGCCCACCCATGCCTGCCCACCTTGTCCTATTGCTCACTGCTACCGCTTCTTCCTTCCCAGACCTCCCTTCCGTGGAAACTCCTTGAGATGGGATTCTACGCTGAGATAATTGCACATATCCTCCTACGCACACCGGTTCGTACGCAGGATCACCAAGGAACCGGGTAAGCCTCCTACACGGCCAGCCCACAATCCTCACGTGGAACCTCTCCTCAATTCTAACCACCAACCTCTGGCTCTCTTAGATCCATAGGTCCCCTGGAGAACCCTGCTTGACTCGTAACCTACAGATCATGTTCCGATGACTGCCCCTCAATTCCGGAACACAGGTACATCAGGATTCGATCCTATTTTGACGCACCGGTAACCCTACCCTACCCTTCCCATCATCAATTCACCCTTACTTTCACCTTCCAGACTCAGCGGCCATTGCCACGCCGGTGCACCACAGGTCCACAGTACTATGACCACGTTATCTACACTGAAGGTACGCTAGGTTACTTCCTGTATTTGGGTGGCATTGGTAAACTACCAACCTTCTTTCCCCCTACTTTTTAACTGCGCCCTTCTCCCACAGATTTACCCAGTAGCATTGTCTCTCCTCCCCGCCGGACGGCAGCAAACCCCGATTGCCCATCCCTTCCGAGCCATACTTAAGGTGAGAATAGCTCCTTTTCTTGTCCTAGGAAATCTTCCAGGCCTTACTTCTAACAAACCACCCCCCACCACACCCTCACCACTCAGGACCCGATTCCACCTCTGCACTGTGGCTAAATTCACCAATTGCGTCACAGTTTACCCAACTCTATCCTGATTGGTTGACACTGAACAAATATTCGCGCACGCATGAAAGGTCTTCACATTAAGCATGGTCTGCAAATCAGCAATGCAATACTACGCAGGTCGCAGGTTTTAAACAATTGTTTCTTGTCTTTTGCTTCTTTTACATTTTTCCCAACAGGCTTGCATGGTTAATATTCAGACAATGCATTTTTAGTCCTGATGATGATCCTTTATTTATGTATAGGATCGAAATGCTGTCGATAGTTTATGTAGTCACACACTAATTTTCTTATTGTATTACCCAATTGTGATCACTACATGAGGTCAGCTAGGCCAATCTATAACTCTTTACTAGCATCTCGTCATTACATAATTGCCTGCAAATACCCCCGTTTAATTCCCTTGGTTTTGTCCTTTATGTGTTATATGCACTGGATACAGGATTGTATCCCACTGTATAATTGTTCACCTTTACCTGTTTAATTTCTTACATTTGATTAAATCAGTGTCCGGCTGGACACGTTTTTCCTTATAGCACAGATTGTTGTCTATAATTCATTAATTGTTTTTGATTATCCCGTTAAGTTGAGGACCCTTGTTGCCTGATAAAACTTTTTTCTCTGGTGGCCATCTTCGGAGAGTTATTTGTTTTGAAGCTCCCTAATTTCCTCATTCACTGCAGTATGCTCATTAGAAAATGATTTCAGTTTTCCACTTCGATTCCATAAGGATGGCATTCAGATGTGCTACACGTTTGGCATAAATTTAGAAGTTTACCACTCTAGTTGCTAATTAGAACACTGTAGTAAAGCTGCTGATCACCAGGGAGTGAATTGGTGGTCTGCTGCTGGTGTTGAAAGTTCATGTTTCGGCCTGTATGTCAGAATGCTTTAATGAAATAAAAGAGGAAGATATTTGAGAACTCACAGTGTGTGCACATTTTTCTGTCTACAGCACTAACCATAATTTCTATGACAAACTGAACCCCCTCATTTTGTTTCTTTCTAAATTAAATGTTTTAAGTATTAACAGATTTATTCAATCAACATGGCTTCAGTTGTGCAATATGTTTGTTATAAGTAACACTGCTAGAGCTCTAGTTGTTTTTTAGAACACTCTGGGGCATATGTAGAAGCCCCTATCACCACCACAACGTCACTTTTTTTGACTTTGTGGCGGCGATTGGGGCTTAGCCTTATTTACAAGGCAGTGTTAAGCCACTTAACGTGGCTTATCACTGCCTTGTAAATAAGTCCCCCTTTCACCCTATGGCTAGCGTGGAAGGAGTGTGCAGTGGGTGTTGCAAGGACATTCCACTTCACTAATCATTAATTTTGCGCTGCGCCCTATGTACAAGGGCAGCGTACATAGGAGGCAGCATCAAAATTAAGACCACGGAAAACTTGGTCTTAACTTGGCGAAACGAGGAAAAATGCATTATTTCTCCTCATTTTTGCTTTTTCCATGTGTGCTCCCCTGTGCAGCACACATGGAAAAAGCAAACTGCCATGGATTGATTATGTACAGGAAGGGGACTCTCTTGCCACATTTCGTTGTTTGAGCGGATTGTTTGCAGCGCTTTGGAATTGGTCCTTTGAACTCACGTTGCTTGAGCGGATTGTCTGCAGCGTATTGAATCCGGACCTTTGAACCTGCACCTCGCGGAACCCGCTTCGCGGGTCCCGCATCGCCTGCATTGCTCCATGACACCTGGAAACTGCTGTGGGCGTGGTCAGAAGCACAGGGCTGCGAGCAACGAGTCCGGGACTCTGTTTCCCAGGAGCCCCGGTAAACCTGCGCCCGACCCACCTGGGCTGCTCTCCCTGACTGCCCCGCCCTTTTCTCCCACTAGATCCAGCCCTATATCATTAAGCAGCACTCACCGCTGCGCGGTAGCGCGCGGGAGTGCCCGGGGCTAAGCCCGGGCAAAGGGCGGGCCCTCTGAGGCCCTCAGAGGCACGAGAAGTCTAGGCTAGGCCAGTCCCCCAACATCCCAACACAACATATTCATCTCACGTAGCGGGATATACGGTATTTATAGATTATTTGTCCATAGCCCCCTTGCCCCTCCCCTTTCCCGGTATCCAGACGGGGGTCAGCTGGTGGTGGTACACGAGCGGCCGCTGAATCGCCCAGGCCCCTGGGAAGGGGGTAGTGACTCTGAGGCGGTTCTAATATTGTTGCACCCCCCAGCGAAGCTTTTGGAGGGGAATTAGGGTCGTTCCTGACTTTGGCCCCTATGGGCGTTGGGAAGGGGCTCTCTTTTTCGTCTCCTAAGCCCTCTATGGGCAAAGAATAAGGGGGATTACAATCCCTATATGTGCTGTGTTGATATAGTCTGATTGTTTTTACTTTCCTCTGCTCTCATTTTAACCATATGATCAAAGGGGCAGTATTGTATTTTTTGCATGTTGAATAGTATTTTTCCTTAATTGTCTCTTATTATTTCTATTGAGTGAGATGATGGCAAAAAAATTAAGGTCTGGGAGAATATTAGTAGGAAGGACATGCTCAAAAACCAAATCGAACCCCCCTAAGACTAGCCAGGCTGCCCATTTGAAAGGCACTTGTCAGCTTTTTAATCTTTGGGAAAGGGGTAAGAATAAAGCCATAATGGTGGATACCATATCTGAGGATATTAAGGCTTCTGAGGCAAATCATTCAGATATGCTATCTAATACAAAGGGAGCGGTGCCTATAAACAGAAAGGAAAATGTGGATAATTGTTTAGTTGCAGTAAGAGCAGAACCTACACCCCTTGAGTATAGTTTTTCGCCTCCTCTGTTCTCCACAAATGAAAAAAATATTGATCTAGTTCCAGAAGTTATTATAAAAACAAGGAAAGAGATAGAACATGATCTTTTGCATAATGTGAAAATTCCCCATGATGACAACCACCCCTCACTGAATGCCTCACCTTTGAGAGGCTCTCTCAATAATGGCCTATCTCCTATGGTCTTAGATAAGGAACTCTGTCGAAGATACATAGATACTGATCTAGATAAGGCTCAGATTGACCTAAAAACACCGGTAACATCAAACCAAGCAGGCCTCCATCTTTATAGTAGTACCCCCTCTAAGACCTCGCACTCAAACTTTTCAATGAGTCCCAACCTAAATCTAACTGGGATAAACGCACTTCAACCCCATGGGATGGACAAACCTATCTCTGATTCTCTTTCTTCATTAGAATACTTATTGTCGTCTATTTTGCAATTACTAGAAAAATGTGTGGGGGGCTCCGACTGTGTATTAGAAACAGTGACCCAAATCCTGAAAGTTTTGTTGGGCAATCGACATGAGAAGGACATTGTCCAGGACGCAGTCCCAAAAGAGCAGGCCCCTATGGCACTAGATGATGTAGTTCCAAAGGATCTGATTCCTATAGCCCAAGATGAGTCAAAAACGGTAAAAGAGGAAACAAACTCAAGCTCTATTCACCCAACTTCTATCTCGAGAGCTCCTTCATTAAATTGCTCAGTAGATATTGATTCTGAAATAAAGTTCTTAGGGGAGTCCCCCCCAAAAACTGGGAATGATCTCTTTCCGATTTTTAAGAGGCAACAAGGAGAGGGAGACAGGGAGGTAGTTGTCTTAGAGGAGAATAGTAACAAAGGGAATCTAGAGAAACCTAAAAAGAATGGGAGGAATAAGAGGAAATTAATAAGACGGATAGAAAAAAATAGGCGGAGGAAAATCCTTTTTGGAAAACACCCTAATTCCTCTACGAATAAAGAGGTACGCCAGGTGGCAGCTGAAATTGATAACAATTCTGAAAATAAGAACATAATGGAAAACATTATTTCCCCGCCTTCGGCTGCACCTCCAGCAGTTACTCCCTTTCCTTTCCTTCCTATAACAACTGTTACAAATCACTTTTGCCAATCAGTTGATTGTAATAGGGATACAATTGGAACTATTAGCTCGATACCTCTGGGACAGTAGCACAACCCCTCCGGACATGTAATTCCAATTCTCAATCCCTTAGCAACATCCTTTGCGGGGGCAGTCACACGAGGCATTTCGTTAAAAGAAACTAAAGAGAAAAGCATTGACACCATGTGGTTAGAATTCTTCCCCCTTTTTGATGCTGAATGCACTCTGAATAGATCTCTTTTACTTAAATACTTCCAAGAATCGGCTAATTTGACACTTATACAATCTGCTGATTTAGACAAGGTATTAATATTAAAGACCGAGATAGGGATGATAACTAGGATGAAATTCCAGTCTAAACTAGTAGCAAATTTAATCCTGCAACGTTCTGAAGACCTCCAGAGCAGAGGGATAGATGTAATCCCCTTGCTAGGGTACACTGGACAAAATAGAGTTTCTAAACCTTTAATCCCTTCAAGGTCTCCTTTTTCAATGTTGCAAGCAGCAACAGGTAGCACAAAACAGGCAGGCGATCTTGCGGATTTAAAAATATGCAAGTCTAAGGACCTTCGTTTAGTGTCCTATGTTAATCCGCCTTTGCTATCTCGGCAACCTGATTCCGGAGATGAAAGCCATCGATGGAACTGGCTACCTGGAGTTCTTGCAAGAAAACCTCCAAACAACCAAACGTCTAATTCGCATTTTTAGCGACAAGATGTCTATAATATCATGGAACGCAGCTGGTTTAAAAAATAGTCCGGAAAAAATGCAATTCCTCCTGTCTCTGGAGGCAAACATAATATGCCTCCAGGAGACATGGTGCCCAGATAAAATTCAGGTAGGGAAAGACTATTTTGTATTGAAAGGCAGCGCCACCATTAATAAGAGAGGACATGCTAGTGGGGGGATAGCTTGTCTTTTATCGAACCAACTAAATTGGAATTTTGCCCACTATATGGACCCCTGCAATCTTTTCCAAGCAGTAACTCTATTCAGTCGTGGCAACACTGAAGTTTTTAAACCCTTAGTTTTGATCAATGCCTATGTTCCACCGGAAGCTGGCTTTAATGTAACTTTGAAAAAGGTTTTTTCTTACCTTCAGAGTATCAGGGAGAAAGACCCCACGATTGCCATAATCCTAGTAGGGGACTTAAATTGTAAAATCTCCAATTTAAGCATGAATTTATTTCGTGATAAATTCAAAGAAGAAACTCTCCATATTCCTCCGGCATCATTCCCCGAAAAAATTAAAACAAATAAACGAGGGAAGTTACTCTTAAATGAACTGGCAGATATGGATGGAATTATTGCAAATGGGAGACTCCCCTCAGATTCCCCTGCCAATTTCACGCATAAATCCTATCAGGGTGAATCGATTTTAGACTATGTAATAGTGGGGACTCACTCATTTGAGCTACTGAAGGATCTTAGCATTATTGAAACGCCGTTCAGTGACCACAAAATTCTTTTTATCTCTGTGAATGTAAAGCCTCCTAAATGTGATCAGTGGTCTTTAAATAGTGAGTGGGTAAACTTCGGCGTTAAATCTGGAAGGTGTCATTGGAATGCAAGAGCACAATGAAATTTGGAGGGAATGCTCGATGTAGCAATAAATGATCTTCCTTCCTGGTACGGTTTGGAAATTGAAAACTTTTCTTTGTTTATGAAGGCAGTAATAGCGGTGGCTAAAAACTCTAATAAGAAAAAGTCTGCTAGAATACTCCCAAGCCCCCTGAGATTGCTCAATATAGAAATCAACAAATTAGTAAGGGCTCAATATTTAGTTAGGTCTGTTGATACAGCACGAACAATATCATCGTTAAAAAGGAAAAGGAGAAGGTTGTTGTCCACAATACGTAAAGAAAAAGAGGATGCCATTTAGATAAAAATAAGAGAAGCCTCCATTAACGGTGAAATGAGGCAGTTTTGGTCCCTTATAGGCGAGGGGTGTGGATTGAGAACAAGACCTCTCCCCATCCCAATTGAGGAACAAATATGGGTGGACTTTGTTTCTACCCTCTATGCTAGTAACAGTTCTGTGGCCCCACAAGCATGGCCAAAGGAGATTAGTCTGCCCTTGGTACTATTCTCAGAAAAAGACATAGACCTAGCCATCAGAGAAATGCGGCGCTCTGGGGCAATGGGCCCCGATGAATTGCCCATTTCTATACTAAAGCAAAGTCGGGCCAAATGGAGTAAATTACTCTGTCCCGTATTTAATATTTGCTTATTGAGAGGCAAGGTTCTACCTTCCTGGAAGGGAAGTATCCTGGTTCCACTGTTTAAAAAGGGTGATCGCTTGTCCCCCCAAAACTATCGCCAGATTGCATTGTTGGATGCAATCGGCAAGGTGTTTACAAGATGTTTGCTGAAGCGAATAAATGACTGGGTGGATCATTCAAACATACTCCCACTTGAACAGACTGGTTTTAGGAAGAACCACGGTACTATGGATAATTTAACAGCCCTCCAGGTAATAACCGATAAATATATTAGAGCCAGAAAAGGGAGAGTCTATGTGGCTTTTATACATTTTTCCACAGCCTTCGATAAGGTCGACCGACCGCTGCTGTGGAAAAAACTATCTGCTCTCGGTATGCCACCCAGACTTCTAGATTTGGTACAGGACTTGCATGACAAAACTTGGTGTAGAGTACTATTGGAGGGAGAAAGGGGTCTATCCCAGCCCATCCCCTCTGCCAATGGTCTCAAACAGGGCTGTCTATTAGCTCCCCTTTTGTTTTCTCTTTATGTTAGTGACCTTCCCCGCACTATATCCCTCTGTGAAGGTATTGCTCCGCGCTTGGGAGACACATACATTTCTTGTTTAATGTATGCAGATGACATACTAGTCTTACAGCCTGATTCATGAAAAACGGGATTTGCGATTCTCAAATAGCGAAAAATAGCGAATCGCTATTGAGAAAACGCAAATCTGAATTCATGAAGATTAGCGATAAAAAAATGTGATTCGCACGCGGCCGTAAATTCCGTTTGCGATTAACGATAATCGCAGAAAAATCGCTATTTTCCGGCTACCCGCGTCGGGATTGCGAGCTCGCAAATAGCAATATCGCTATTTGCGATATCGCTTATTGCGAGATCGCAAAATCGCGAGATCGGGAAAACGGGAAGTCGCATTTCGAGCACAGTGATGACATCACAACCAGGAAGCAGCCAGTTCCCACCCCCATTCATCACAGTGAGGCAGACCTCGAGGGAGCAAGTGGGAGAGCGGCTGCTATTCTACTGGTGATTTGTACTCTGCAACAACTTTGCTGCCATGTCAGAGGAACCTGTTCCTGGCCCCAGCAACACCACAGGGCGGAAGAGGAAGCTCAAATTTTCAGAGCAGGAGCTCGAACATTTGATTGAAGGGGTGGTGGCCAACCATGCCAAACTGTTTGGCAAAGACTCCAGGAGGGTCCCGGAGCAGAAAAAAAGGAGGATCTGGCAGGGAATAGCCTCCACCGTCAACTCCGTGGGTGTGGCCGATAGGTCACTAGATGAACTTAAAAAAAGATGGTATGACCTCCGAGGTCGTGCCAAAGAGAAGGTGGCGGAGCGCCTTGGAGAGGCATCGGGCACTGGAGGTGGCGGACCTAACACAGCCTTGCAGGACCAGGTGGAAGACACCCTTGAGAGGGAGGCGTGCATTGGCTTCACACGTCTGGACTCATCCCGCCCCACCCAAGACACCCAAGGTAAGTGGCATGCGACTGCGACCCTGTCCCCTATGAATGTCCATGACCATATAGGCTCCCATAATGTCCCATAGTCATGCCATTGTTGCACATCAGGGAATGCCCTGAAGCATTGTGGGAGATGTAGTGTGGCCAAAATGTAGTAGTACCACAATGCAGCCAGACAGGTTCCAAAGTACGCAAAGCCACAGCCATTCAGGGAATGTCACCCAGCATGCATGTAGCAACTGCACGTCTGACAGATACATGCAACTAATGATCGTCCACTTACCCTCACAGGTGGCGCTGAAAGCAGCGACAGCGAAAGGCTGCTAGTTGATGAGAAGGCCCAGGAGGAGGAGGTGCCACCACAAACACAGGCACCAGCCCCTGCCGCTGCAACAACACCAGCAGCCAGGTCCACCAGCAGTGTGCCCCCTGCATCTGGCGCACCACCTACAGCCACAGCCAGGCCTGCGACTATTGTGCCCCCTGCGTCTGGCGCACCACCTACAGCCACAGCCAGGCCCGCGACTATTGTGCCCCCTGCATCTGGCGCACCAACTACAGCCGCAGCCAGGCCCGCGACTAGTGTGCCTCCAGTCCCAGCCGCACCAGCAACGCCTGCTGTGACACCACCAGCAGCTGGTGCTACAACATCTGGGCCCGCTACAGCGGCAACACAGCGGCCAGCCACAGTGTCAGGCCAGCAGAGCAGGCGTGGCAGGTCTCGCCAGCACACCACTGCAGCAATCAGCAGGAGGGGCAATGGACAGGGGCTGGCGCGTATGAGCGTCGAAAGACGCATGTTGCGTATCCATCAGCGCCAGGCACGGCAGCAAGGTGCCATTCAGCTCCAGCTCTACAAGATTGGGCGCAATGTGGCCGGAGTGGGTGACCGCATGGACCGCATGACGGCGGCCATGGCAGGTGTGGGGGAGGGAATGGCCCGCATGACTGCAGCCATGGAGGCCAACACTGCAGCGATGACTACTCAGCGCAGTGCAGCACGCCGGCGCCACCATCAGCTCATGAGCCGGCTGGCCGCCTACAGCAGGTCCAATTATGTTGCAGCCAATGCAACTTCACAGTTGTCGAGGCGGTCCCTAGCACAGCAGCACCAACTCATCCAGTGCTGTGAGGATATGACCAGGGTCCTGGAGCACCTGACCACGGCGGTTACAGCACTACACCCTCCTGCTCTACCTGCCACTGTTGGGGGTGATGATGTCAGTGAGGGGGCATCCTGCATCAGCAGCCACTCTGCCTCACAAGTCCCGCACCTCAGGCGCAGCACCAGGCCCACGGCAGGTACAGGTGCCCCAGAAGAGGATGAGCTTCAGAGGCGCTTGGGTGGAACGCGCAGGAGGCGCAATTGACTACATATGACAATTACAGGCACAGGCTGACTATAAGCCTGCCCTGTCCTTTGACACAGCAGTATGCAGTAATACTGTTAGTAGAAGATAGTTGAACTGGTACCATTTTTGTGATTGAAACAAATATATTTATTTTGCAGCACACATTAGCGTTGTGTCATTATTACATTTTGCATGCATTAGTGATTTGTGGGGTGAGGGAAGAGGGTGCACTAGAAACTGTTCACTGTGATGGGGTTGCGACGTCTGTGGCCTTCAGCTGGGTTCTCCCCGCGTGCATGGCGCGCATGTGCAGGTGGCCGGTTGTCCCCTTCAGATTCACTGCCAGAGATGTCGACAGGTATCCGGCGCTTGGTTGCAATTTTATGTAGTATTGCGCAGACAGCCACAATGCGGCAGCACACTGCAGGACTGTAATACATGGCCCCACCTGTCTTGTGCAGTATGCGGAACCTGCTCTTGAGCAGGCCAAATGTCCTTTCTATGCAGTTCCTTGTCCGTATGTGTGCTATATTGTAGCGCCGTGGCTGGGGTGTAGCAGGGTTGAGGTATGGGGTGAGGAGGTATTCACGGAGGGCGTAGCCACTGTCACCTGAATGAGAGGAGCAGAGGGTGATTGCCTGTGCTGCGCTGCTACCTAATTGCAATGTGACATTGTCGACAAAGTGTACTTACCAAGTAGGTGTCCTTCCCCGAAGTCTCCCCTGGCCAGTCGTGTCTGGAGGCCGCTGTGCCGGAATATGAAGGAGTCATGGATACTCCCTGGGTAATCGGCCACAATGTCAGTGATGTATGTCTTAGCATTGCAGACCATCTGTATGTTGAGGGAGTGGTAGGACTTGCGATTGCCGAACATATACTCCGTGGCAGCTGGTGGGCAGATGGCGATGTGGGTACAGTCTATGCATCCGAGTACATGTGGAAAATGGGCTACATTGTAGAATTGTAGCTTGGTCAAGTCCAAATCCTATTGGCTGGTGGGAAATGCGATGTGACGGTGTAGCTGGGTGAGCATGGCGTCAACAAAAGTCTGGAGGCAGCGTGACATGGTGGGCTGGGATATCCCCCCAGCAGCCGCTACTATCCCCTGGAAGCTCCCGGAGGCCAGGAGGTGCAGGCTACACAATACCTGCACATGTGTAGGCACCGCATTGGTACGCCTTGTTGGGTGCTGCATCAGGGGGTCAAGGTCCTGTATTAGCTGCATTATCATTTCCCCATTCAGCCTGTATTTTGCATATATCTGCTCTCTGGTTTGGCCCAGCAAGGTGACCCGCTGGCGGAAAATCCTGTCCTGGATCCTGCATCTCCTCCGTGCTGCTCGCTGTAGCCTTCGACGCCTGACCACCATGTACATTCCTGGCATTGTGGAACTCCTAATGCTGCTGCTGATTGTCCTTATGTGTGATTGGTCAGGCCTGTACCTCTTACTGATTGGCCAACGGTTTTTTAAATGGAAATTTTTGATGGCTTTTATGGTTACCACCTGCTTTGAGTTGTCCTTAATTTGCGCCGCGCAAACTGCGATTTTGGGGTTTTTCGCAATTTGCGATTTTTCATGAATGCCGATTGCGATAGTATTGCGAATTCGCAATTTATTTCGCAGAATCCGTGGATTGTCGCTTTTTCCGATTCGCTAATGCTCTCCTACCGGGATTCTGCTAATTTAATTGCGAATTCGCAATTATGGGTTTGCGAAGTCGCTATTTTCTTGTGGAATCCCGATTACGGATATTGCGCCCGCAATTGCATTTTCGCAGCAATTGCGGGCGCAATTTAGCTTCATGAATCAGGCGGTTAGACCTTACCCCGAAAGGCCTTAATAACCGTCTGCATGCCCTACACGTATTCTCTGAAGCACACCATCTGAAAATAAATATTTCTAAGAGCAAGGTAATGTGTATGGAGGGGAGGAAAAAACAGAAATTGGGTCACATTAGTTGGGAGCTGGGAGGTCAAAAATTGGAAAGTGTACAATCATATGTATTTTTAGGTAAAATAGTTAGTAGCAACTTGAGTAACAAACCCCATATAGATAACAGTTCCCGCAAAGCAAAGTCGCAGGGAAATGGGCTGAGAGCCTTATATAAATCAACCGGTAAGAGACATTTCGTGCATCTTTTAGAGGCATTCCGGGCAAAAATCCCTGCAACCTTGCTTTACGGTATAGAACTCATTGATTTAGGTGAATGGGGTTTTTTGGACATTACTGAGGGTTCCCTTTTGAGAAATCTTACATCAGTCAATAACAGTTGCACTGCAGCATCCCTTCGATTAGAATTTGGCTTAAGAAGTAGCTGGGTACAGGGTTTGGCAGGAGTGATTCGCTGGGTTGCCTGTTTGATTAAAGGAAATCCGGCCACACTAAGATTTCTCATCAAAAAAGAGTTAATGGGTCCCCTAAAAGAGTATTTGTTACTCATAAAGAACTTTAGGAAGGCTATTACACTCTTGGATCTGGAGGAAGCAACCCTTTTTGCCCTTTCTGTGCAACAGCTAAAAACCACATTAAAACAGGCAACATGGAAGTTAAGCTTCGAAAGTGATCACAACTTTACCATTTTAAAGAAGGGGGTCACTCAAGTTGTTAATTCATATCTATTTAGACAATTACAACCTTATGCCTCTTGGAACATGCCCCATGGTTTGCGCCGTTTTTGGCTACTCTTAAGGCAGGATCTCCTTCCTTTGAATAAGTTATTGGCCAAATGGTACGGTATCTCCAACATATGCAGTTTTTGTAATAATTCGGTCCAAGATACTGTACATGTTTTGTTTGTCTGTCCTGCCCTAATGGCTTATCGTCGCACGTGGGTGAGACCAGTATGCATACAATTGGGCATTTTATCGGCAAGGTCTCTCATTGACGCTATTTTCTGTCCTCCCAATGAAATTTTTTGCAATAGAATTTTTAAATTTTTTAAGTGCTTTTTAGAATTTTATTAAATGATTTCCATGAAAATTTGCTATACCATGTCAATAATAAGCTGGTTTAATATGTTGTTTTATTTTCATACTGCTCTTTTGTCATTTTGTTATGTGTGGATCTCTATGGAGTTCCAAATCATATACTCAATAAAATTGAATTGAATTGAATACAGGAAGGTCCACCTTCCTGTACATAAACAATCTGTAAACAAAATGCCATTTTGTGACTTTCATGTGTGCTGAATGAAGTAGCATGCATAAAAGTGACAAAATGGCATTTTAGGATTGTTTATGTGCAGGCAGGGGCACCCTCCTACACATAAACATTCTTCTCCTACACACAGACACCCTTGCACTATGGTGCAAGGGCGCCTGGGCTGGCGCTGTGCTACTAAGTTTGTAAAATATATAAGTGCCTGGTCTCGAGTTTAATGCTGTTTTTTTATTTTACCAGCAACTTGGAGCTTCCAATTACTAAGATAGCTCCTGTGACTTTTCATTTGTTTTCACTAAGTGTAGCACCAGCTTAGGGGAAAACGCAGGGCAGCACCATATCCTTGTAAATATGGTGCAACCTTGGGTTTCTGAAGTGGCGGAGTGAGGCGTTAAGCCATGACAGCTAACGCCTCACTCTGCCACTTTCTTCTACATATGCCCCTCTGTGAGGCTGCAGTAGAACATAAGGGAATCAACTGACAGGCTGCTCCTGTTGGAAGTACATGATTTACTGAGAATGTCAGTCATTATTTTCATAAGGTTAAGAAAGATAGTGTAAATTTATAGAAAAGATCCTCCCATTTCAGCTTTTGGAGTTCTTCAATCTGTGGGGCGCGCCGCCTTAGGGGGGACGCAACACCATCTCTGGGGGGGCGCGAACTCCACTGTAAGAGCTAACCTTTCACTATTTCCTAAGCGATGGGGCACGACGTAATTTGGAAAGAAAGCTAATTCCAAGAGCCGAAATGTTCCTGTGCTGAGAAACCGAAAGCAAAACATTTCAGCTCTGGAAATTAACTGTGCCGGGATGGTTCTTTTTTCACAGTAAGGAAGCAACGTTTCTCTTTAAATTACATTAAGTATGGGCATGCCTTACACTCAGGGTTTTCTGAAATAATTACAAAAGTGCACATTTAATGTAGCTATTTTCATGCTTTTTATACATTGTGCTCAAAGAGCACACTTTTAAGACTAATCTTTCTTTATAATAGGCTGAAAACAAATGGCTTAGGGGACAAATGAAGGGCAGTTGGCTCAAGCTACTGTGGGATTTGGCAGCTGGTGTTCCCTCACATGTGAGTGTACTCAATTCAGCAACTACCATTTTATTTGTACTAAGTGAATGTATTTAAAGTGGAAATGACCAAGAGAGAGCAAAGCAGAATAGGGTGAAGGAAAAAGGGCAAGAAAGCTGATTAAACAGAGACAAAGGGATAAAGCAGAGTTTTAAAAAAAACTGCAAGAATGAGACAGAGGCAGAAATAAGAGGTGGAGGAAGAATGAGGCGTGTGTTGGTTCGGTCAAGACTTGTCAGTCCTGGCAAACAACCGGTCTGGCATGAGACCATACTGGCAGAAGTGACGTAATAAAAGCTTTGGCACCTGTACTTGTATTATTATTATTAATTAAGCACTGCCTTTGGGAATCCACCATAAACCCTTTCAGCCTGTAACAGTCTTTTCTACTCTCTGCCTAGACCCACTCCCTGGAGGCACACACATCAGTTGTGGCTGGTGCAGGCAAGCATGGTGGGGCAGTGGAGTAGGAGGGGGGGCCGAACAGGATTTATTTATTTAATTTGACCTATTCCATTATCTGTCGACTTTCCCGCCGCTGACCCATCGCACTTACCTGCGTCGGCCTCCGCTGAATTTAAATGCACTGCAATGCTGCCAGTTCACTGTGCAGCTGGACCGAGATTCATTTGATCACTACAAAGTTTGTCAGACAACATTGCTCTGAAGTAAAATAGGCAACATCATTCAGTTTTTATTAGTTCTATTTTTTAACCATAAACCTGACATGTGTCCTAAATCCCCACTCAAGGCATACGTCCTAAAAAAAAAACAAGTGGGGGGACTAATAAGCATAAGCAATGCACATTGGTGTCACAGGACATCACAGGAAGGGATGTCAGCACCCTGTGAGATCCTCCTTTTTTAAATAAATGAGCTAGCCTTTCCTTCCATGCTTGCTATGGAAGGAAAGGTATTTACCTGAATTGAGGGTAATTGCTTTGGAGGTGAAAGGGCTGCTCCAGATAACACTGTCCCATTATGACTCAACTGCATACGTAAATCACTAGTAAAAATAATTTGTGCACAATTTATCTTGGAAAAATTTGATTTGGACTGGTTAATAAGCCTCTGTCATTTAACCACACCCACTCACAAACCTGCAGTTTACTAAACACTTAGGCCTAGATGTAGGTAGAAAAGATTTACCGAATTTAAATTACCGAATTTTACCGATTCGGTAATTTAAATTCGGTAAATCTATGGGTCCGATATGTAGGTATTCCAGATGTGCTGGAATACCGAATTGGATGAATTCGGTATTTACCGATTCGGTAACCGAATCGGTAATGCCCATTCATTCCTATGGGCTTTGAAGCCCATAGGAATGAATGGGCATTACCGATTCGGTATTTACCGAATCGGTAAATACCGAATTCACAAGGGTGCAGGGGGTGTCACTTTGACACCCCCTGGCACCCCCAAAACAGGCTTGGGTGCCATGTGGCAGGCATACATGCCCTAAGGGCAGGTCTGCCTGTCACATGGCTAGGTGTGCATGCACACATGTGCATGCACACCTGAAATCGGTATTTTACCACACAATAGGATTGTGTGGTAAAATACCGATTTTGTAGGTCCTTTGGGACTCAGAAGAGTCCCACCTACATGTGAAATTTACCGAATCGGTAAAAATACCGACTCGGTACTTTACAGATTCGGTAACTTTACCGATTCGGTAAAGTTACCGAATCTGTAAAATACTGCCCCTACATGCCAATTCATGTATACCGGTCGGTAACGGCCGAAAATACCGATTTTCGGCCGTTACCGACCGACCTACATCTAGCCCTTACTCGGTTTAACATTATTTGCCGGTTATGGCGTGGATATGCGGATGGGGATGGCAGTCGATTATGTAGTGTACCAGATTCCAAAAATTTCTGTCAAGTGGTGGGGGGGCCCGACATCTAAAAAATTCAGCTGGGGGTGCTCAACCTAAAAAAGTTTGAAGACCTCTGCTCTATGGGAAAATCATGAAAAAACGGTTTTCTCCCAAACATTATTCATTAAATGCCAGCAGAAGGCTTTTCACAAGGTAAAATCACCTTAGGACTAATATAGTACAATTGACGGAGCAAGGATTTGCATATAAGCAACTTGCTGGATGAATCTTCTCCTATAATCATAATAAAGTGTTAATAATTGTTTGTCATATTAATTTACATGAATTCCGTACACAAAGTAGAAGCAGGGGAAGCTTGCCTATGTGTCTACTAACAAGTAATTGAATGAGATTAAAATGGTCACTAAAAATGCGGGAAACGAATTGCGCCAACTGCATGATGGCATAACGCTTGGAGGGAAAGCTTTGCTTCTGCGCACTAACGTGCAAAATTGCCGCTTCAGAATTAACGTGCTAAGCATTTGCTTTGCTCAAAAAGGAAATGCGTTTTTATTATAAGTGCTAATGCATAAATAATTATTTTAATTAAATAGGATTAGAGTAGTCATAAGTGGTATACAGTGAAACCATTTTATTTGAGTCTAACATCTTTTCTTTTTTTGACTTCTCTGTTAGTACGCTATTGGGCCTAAATCGCGAGACGAGGCTTAAATCCACGCGAGTAACGTGCACAGTCTCAGTAGAAGGCAACCCTGGAGTCGTGATCCCAAGCGTTGATACATGGTCAAGGACGATCTTTTCTCATAGGGAGAAAGTGACGGAACATCCTGAAGACTCAATGACTCAAATGTAATACAATGTGTTAATATAATAAGAAAAAACGGGTGGGAATAAAGCTTGGGAGAAACAAATTAAAAGGGTGGAGAAAATAAGACAATGCTCTTTAGAAAAGTATTACATTTAGTATGGTGCGACAAACATCCCTCTTGGCTTGTCCAATCAGAAAACACAATTTACACAAGTTTGAAACATTTAGGGGTGGAACATGCCCCCAGAAGGTATAATTGGGATAGTTAACAAATTGAATTAGGCTGATCGCTGACAGAATGCTGAGAGATAGACATGCTGTCCGATTGCTGATTGATTACCTGAAAGCAGACTTAAAATTTTCCAAATAAAATATAGGGACGAGAGTGCGGAAGAGGACCGAGGAGGCAAGGGACTAGGAACGATGTGCAGAACATTGTCAAGGAGGGAACTAGTATCTGAACAACAAGTATCTACTTGCACCTACATAGGTGAACCACTTACGAACTTTCAGTAATTCTTCGAACTTCAAGCACTGCACATACCAGAGTGCTTAGGGGCAACCCGGAGGAGGGGCTAGCGATGTTCTGTCCATTGCTGTTTTTTCTACATAAGGGCTCCCTTGAGCCTCCCAAGCTGACGAGCTTCTGGACGACGCACCTGCATGCTGGGCAACGAGGCCCGTGACGGTTATGAGGCAGCCTTCTCTTCCACCCCTATTGACTTTCTCTACTGATGAGGGAAGATATCCCGAAACCGGGGCCATGTCCCGGGTCTAGAGATTGGGAGAACAACAAGTATCTACTTGCACCTACATAGGTGAACCACTTACGAACTTTCAGTAATTCTTCGAACTTCAAGCACTGCACATACCAGAGTGCTTAGGGGCGTCTCGGAGGAGGGGCTAGCGGTGTGCGGTCCATTGCTGTTTTTTCTAGTATCTGAGAGGGGTTTGATGCTGGTGTTAAATTCAGAAGAGGTGATCTGTCCTGTTTAATCCTGTCCTGAACCTGTTAACTGGAAATTCGAGGGGTCCAAACTCTTGGCTAGAGGGGTCTGATCTCACACCATCCTAGGTAAATATAAAATGTATTGTGCCAATGTGCCTTTTCTCTCTGCCTTCTCTTCCTGAGGTATTCATCATTAAATGTAGGCAAACTGAATTTTACCTTCTCAGAATGATGGAGTTAACACTGCAATTTGTATTTGATTCACTAAAATATTTTCAGATAAAACTTTAAAATTTAAAACAGAGTCTGTGGTTATTCAATGAAATTAAAATAGATAAATGCTTAATGTAATTAATTACCAACTCTAACTCAACTAATAGAGCCATGAGTAAGGAAGGGCTTAGTAAATAAATAAATAGGATCAAATCCTCTAGGCAAACGGACATATAAAGAAGCTCAACAATTGATTCCCAGCGGAGTTTTCATCAACTGGATACTGTAAGTGAGTGTGGTTAATGGGCCCAAATGTGTGTGATTTAGTGATACTTGTCCGTAGGTTCGTGTCCTGTTGGATCAGTTTGCTGGTAGCAGAGGCATGGGTATTATTGATTAGTTTGGTGATTATTGGTTATAAATTTAAGTATTAACAAATTTGTTTGTATATTGTTTAATATTTTCTGGAAATTCCCGGGAAACATATAGCGGGTGATGAATGGAAATCACACTGCAGAGAGGTTACTCGTTGATCTTTAGAAATTAGTTGAAAAACAGTGATAGTAATTGATAGTGAAGAGTTCGCTGTTGACATTTTGTTGTTATATCACCTAGAAAGGGTAACACTGGAAGAGTAGCAGGCCCTTCTGAATTGGTTGAAAAGTAAACAAAAGAGTTTTGCTCGTAGTGATTGAAGAGTACCTGGAAGGTTCTACTTGTAGTGTAAGAAACTAGGTGTCAGATTTGCAAAATCAACAGAGTAGCAAATGTATCTATGTTGTCATCTAATGTAAAACTTTTGTAAAAATTAAAAGAAAATACGTTTTTGTATTACCTTGTAAAGGGAGGGTCAGTTGCCGGAGTTGCACTGACGTCACAAAGTGCCGTGCTGGAATTGGGCAGCGGGTGTGGGTGAGACGACAGGGAACTGTAAAGGAGTAGTTGGTTGTCGCACTGACCTCAACAGGTGCCGCGCTAGGATTGGTCCAGACAGCAGGTGTGTGAAATACAAAAGATTTGTAAAGGAGGGGTCAGTAGTAAGGAGTGAATACTGACGTTACACTAAAAAGCCCGCTGGCATTAGTTAAAAGTTTGTCAATTTAAACCTGATTGGAGTAAAAGAATAAAAGCGCTAACAAGATTGGAGGATGAAGTATACATAAAGGTACGAATTAATTAGAAGAAAAATTGAGAATTTTATGTGGAGTTTCGATCCAATCCTTATAGAGAATCGTCCGGATAGCAGAGTTTTAGGTTTTGCAGGACAAGTATTTATAAGGAAAAGAACTTATAATATGTACAGAGAAAAAAGAAAAATGTCTTTTATGCAGAAAATAAAGAATTATTTCAAAAAAGATAAACCTATTAAAACTAGAACTAGAGAAGGAATTCATATCCCACTGCCCCAGACACCAGCTTCATTTATGATGATGGAAAAGGGGTATCACCCGTGTGTATGGTTAGAAAATAAGGATCGAATTCACCAAAGGTGATGGAATATTGGCTTTCCCAGAACATGGTACATTCAATGGCAGAATCCTTTAAAATTTAAGAAACAGGATGAATGAACTAGAACCCAGACCTAGATTAACCCTGTATAAAGCACTAGAGGCATGGGAGACAGAGACATTTGAAGGAGACAGAACTAGGAGCATTAGGGGACATAGGGGATTCTATCCCAAGACATTACATGTGAAACGTGAAGATCAGATGAAACAGTAAAGACAGGAAATGGTTGCAGAAGGATTGTATCCTGTATTAATGACAGATGAGCAATCAGGAAGCAAGTGTACAAGGAAAACTAAACATATGACATGTTGTGGTGAATCCGAAGATGAGTTTATGTAAGATATTTTAACAAAGAATACTCCCGCCATGTCAGGAAAGTCCCAATAGAAGTATACCAAGTGCTCCAGCTTTAGAAATTCCTTTGGTTCCGCAAGTATTATATGATTAATTAAACAAGAGCATTTTACAGGAAAAGGAAAGGGAAGCTATAAATAAGAATACAGAGGAATTAATACAGAAAATAACCCAATTGAGTGTAAATCCAGATGCATTAACTATACCAGTGACTATAGGTCCTGTTGTCCCCTTATATGGGGATAAAACATTTTGTCCTAATCCACCAGTTATGACCACTTCTGTAAAAGAGCCAAGAAAAGAAAATATAATAATCGAAGATCAAGCAAGTGAATGTGAGTCAGTAATATCATTAATGGGCTTTTCAATCAGGGAACAAGTAAATGAAACCCCAAAGAGAGGTACCCTAAATTGTTCACGAGAAATACGGATGGAAACTTCCACAGGAACTAGAAGTGCTACCCTAATGTCACCAGAAGATTTCGAAAGATGGGCACAGGGGGTGGATAAAACAGTACCATCACCAAAGATTCTGGCTGGACATTTATAGATAAAAAATAGAATTAGAAAACATTATAGTTGGAAATTTGGGAATAGACAGGGTAAATACATATTGTGAGGAAGAGTTATTATTTATACGCCGAAGCATAACAAGAAATGTAAAACTATTTCATGAGAAATTAACAGAACTTTCTTCCGAAATGGGAATTGACATAGGGAAGTCCAAAGTATTGTAAAAACCCTACAAAGCAGAGTTCACTGACAAAGATTTAGAAAATATGAATAAGTCAGGAAGGAAATTGCAGATCAAAGAACTGATGACTATTTTACAGAAATGGGGAGAATTAAACAGGTGGAAGGCAAAGTGGACTAAAAAGAAAGACGAAGCTCAAGCAGCATCAGAGTATGTATGAAGAGAAACTAAAACGGTAGAAAGATTGTGTCCTATGAGAGAAGTACCTGGAGGGGGATATGTACATGTTCCATGGACAAGGCAGGATATTTTATCATTTACAAATGATTTCCCAAAATTGAGAGAGTAGTCTGCAGAATGGTATAGACAAGTCAAAAGGTTTGTAAAGGGTTCGAAGGTTTTGCTGAAGGATCTGGTTGGTTTGTTTGACATAGTGGTACCTTTTGATTTATGGACAGAATGCAACATTACAGTAAATTGGCCTAGTGAAGAATATCCAAGAGATGAGAAAACAGGTGCACCATCAGAACTGTTTAAACAGTATAGTGGATTTGAAAACATGGGTGATAAGAGTATGGGACATATTGTATATCGATTTGGATCTGGACTACGACCAGAAATTTGTCAAATGATTCAGACGCACATGTTGTGCCGGCAAATTAAGCCTATAGATGAGGTTTTGAAATATGCAAAATATTGTGCAGATGAGATAGACAATAAACGGAAAAAGTTAGAAGAAAAAGTGATGTGGGCACAAGTAAAACTGGCAGAACAACAGGAAATAAACATAAACAATGAATAAAATAGACGATCAGGACAGAATGAAAATAATGAGGGAAAACTAAGAGGAAAAATGAGTAGAGAAGAAGCAAAGAAAAAAATTCCTTGTCATGGGCATTGGAAAAACGAGTGTAAAAATATACAACATAATAATGGCCCAAATCAAAATTTTAATCCACAAACGCAGAATGAGGTTATATTGAATTAGCCACAGCTGGTTGTAAACCCACAGAATCAGTTAGCACCTGCCCCTATGCCAAATTTTGTGAACAGAGCAAACTACAGTGTGGACGCCGGATTTCAAGGAGAAAGTGGTAAGCCAAATTCTGTAACTTCTCAATTTCTTTTGCAGAATAGCAGTTCATCGGAAGATGAATTATGACAGTGCCTGAGGAAGGGGAAGAAGAATGCGTACTTGGAACATCCTTACCGGTAGATCAGTCAGGTCCATACATTGATGGGAAAGTGGAAGGGAAAGATAGTAAATTTTTACTGGACACTGGTGCTACCCGGTCTACTGTGATAACAGCAGACATCCCAAACCCGCCCCTCTCAGGAGAAACAATCCAAGTAGTTAGAGTTACCAACAGACAGATCAGAACCCCAGTTACAGAACCAATGGAAGTGTGTATAGGGAATTTCAAAGAAATGCATAAGTATGTGGTTTGTGATTCCAGTCCTGTAAAATTGTTAGGTAGGGATTTACTTTGTAAAATGAACTGCACCATATATTGTACACCAGATGGGGTGAAAATCCATACCCCTGATGAAGATAGTATCTATAAGTTGATGTTAGCAAAACAAGGAACAGAGGTAGATGAAATGTACTCAATGATGACAAAAGATGACCTACCAGAAGAGCTAAAATCAACAGTAAATCCAAAAGTATGGGATTTCCCTGGACAAAAATGAGGACTAATGGCAGGTGTGGACCCAGTGAAAGTGACTGTAAAGGAAGATGCTACTTACCCAAATACAAGACAATATAAATTAGTCCAGAAGTAAAATCAGATGTCATAGCAGAAATAGAACGAATGATTCAACAAGGCATTTTGAAAGAAATAATGAGCAGCCCTTGTAATTCACCCATAATTGGCATTAAGAAACATAACAGAAAATATAGGATAGTACAAGACCGTAGAAAAATAAACCAAATAGTGGTACCTTGTTGTCCAGTAGCGCCAAATCCTGCACTGATTCCATATTAGATACCATGGAACGAAGGATGGTTCACAGTAATTGATTTATGTCATGCATTTTGCTCTATCCCATTACATCCAGATAGTCAATACCTTTTTTCATTTAAATTTGAAAATTGAATGTATGTGTGAAATCGTGTTCCTCAAGGGTACACTGAAAGTCCTTCAATTTTTAACCAAATAAAAAAAATTCTTGAAACATTAATAATGCCTAGGAATTCAGTTTTGGTCCAATATATAGACGATCTGTTAGTGGCCTCAAAAAAACATGTGAAGATTGTGTCTTGAATTCTATTGCAACGCTAAACCATCTGGCAGATGGAGGGCACAAAGTGTCACCAGAGATTTTACTGTTTTGCCAAAACAATGTAAAATACTTGAGACATCAACTAGAAAGAGGAAAAAGGAGGGTGACACCTGAAAGAATCAAAATATTAAAACAGATGCAGTTACCCCAGACCCATTAGGAAGTTAGATTGTTTCTTGGTGTTGTAGGATATTGTAGGCAGTGGATTGCAGGGTTTTCCATATTGGCCAAGCCTCTGATTCAGTTAACAAAGAAACGAGCAAAGGATCCTGTAGAGTGGGATGATGAAAGCATGAAAGCTTTTGTGAAATTAAGACAATGCCTATGTGAAGCTCCTGCTTTGGGAATGCCAGATTATACAAAAGAGTTTGCATTATTTTGTTGTGAACGAGATAATTGTGCTTTGTCAGTTTTGATCCAAAGACATGGTTTAATGAGACGTCCAGTGGCATATTTTTCTGCCACTCTGGACCCAGTGGCCACTGCATTACATGGGTATTTGAAAGCAGTAGCTGCTACTTGCACAAGTCTTGAACAGAGTGAAACTATTGTGATGGGACATCCTGTTAAAGTGTATTTTCCACATTCAGTTGTAATTCTTTTAACAAAAGCTCGTACTCAGTATCTCACACCAAGTCGAATGACAAAATATGAGAGAATTATTTTGGGAGCTGAAAATGTGACCGTAATCCAGTGCACAGTGTTAAATCCAGATACTCTTTTACCTGATGTGTAAGGAGAAGAAGTGAGAGATGATGTTGATCATGATTGCTTAGATGTAACAGAATATTGTACAAAACCTCGCCAAGACATTCAAGAAGAACCATTGATCATTTGTGAAAATGAATTATTTGTAGGTGGCTCATGCATGAGGCATGAAGAAGGAGGACTGAGTGCTACTCACGCTATTTGTACATTGTGAAAGGCAACATGTGAAATAGCTTTTAGAAGCCATACAGTTGCCAAAAGAAGTTGCTGTGGTCAAATGAGCTGCACATCAGTCAGGAAATGATTGTGTGACTGCAGAAAATTGTTATGCCGACCAAGTTGCTCAATATTGTGCTAAAACAAAAATGGCAATAAAAAAGAAAATTGAAACTACAGGAATCAGATGCCAACTTATGCCTTTTCAGCATTAGAAACATGGGATAAAGTAAGAAATGTATAACATGAAGTAGCTGTAAGCGAGAAAGGAGAGTGGATCAAAATAGGATGTAAAAGAAAGGAAAGTGTGGGTGTCTGGATTTATCCAGATGGCAGAACAATCATGTCAGATTGCTTACTTTCACAATTAGCAAGAATGTATCATGGAGACACGCACAAAGGTAGGGATGCTATGATCAGACTTGTCTGACAAGATTGGTACAATGCGAAGTTTAGAACTGTTGCATAGAGCCTTTGCCAGAGATGCTTAATTTGTCAATAAAATAACCAAGGTAGAAAGACAGTGGTCAGCAGGGGAAGGATTGGAAAGGCAGAAGGACCATTTGTGAAATTATAAGTTGATTTAATTCAGTTACCGCAATGTAGACATCTAAAATACATCCTAGTCATAGTGTACTTATTCTGACGATGGATGGAAGCATACCCAACCAGAAGAAATTGTATTGTATTTAAGCTTGTAAAGCGCAAACTGTCACCGTGCGGGTATCCTGGCGCTGTGACTTAACAGATGACATCAGCAAACATCAGCCTAATTACCAGTGGGAAGCATTATACTCATTTCTTGGGAACAGACAGGTTTTCAGACTTTTTCTAAAACAAAGCAGGGAGTTAGCTTGTCTAATACCCTGGGGCAGATCATTCCATAGGCGTGATGCTGCAATGTCGAATGCTCTGCCTCCCATCCTGGACTTCTTAAATCTGGTGGTCGTTACCAGATTTGCACTGGAGGAACGAAGATTTCTCTCAGGGTTATACCAGGTAAATTTCTCCTGCAAGGGTACTGGACTCAGGCCATGTACTGCTCTAAATACAATACAGAGAGATTTAAAACAGATTCTTTCCATAATGGGTAACCAGTGAAGATCCCTTAAAGCCAATGCCCTGGACGATCTGTGCTGCCTATTTAACACCAGCTTTGCTGCTGTAGACTCTCTGCAACCCCTGCAAAACGAATTGTGGTGTTCCCAAGTACAGGGAGTTGCAGTAGTACAGTCTACTCAAAATTATGCTCCTCACTACAAGGGGTCTAGTATCACTAGGCAGTAGCAGGAGAATCTGTCGAAGCGCTCTCAGCAAAGAGAAGCAGTCGCTAACTGTTTTGTTAGTTTGTGACTCTATTTGAAGGTTGTCATCTACCAAGACCCCCCGCACAGTTTTGGCCAGAACCAAGGGTTCATCCCTAGGGGTAAGTCTAAACTCCAGCGGCAGGTACTGAGATATTTTGGCAATGGAGCAATATACATCCTCTGTTTCCCCCCCATTAAATTGCAGGGAATTTTTCCTGAGCCAGCTAGAGGTCTGGTGCATGCATTCCTGGAATATGTCCATAGTTACTGCTTGCTTCCCTTCCAAGGAGAACACCAATTGGGTGTCATCCCCGTGCTTAACCAGGTCAATTCCAAAGGACTTGATAATAGGTATCAAAGGATGCAATTAAATGTTAAAAAGAATGGGGCTTATTGTAGAGCCCTGCGGCATCCCGTGGAGCACCGGCGACTTAATAGAAGTGAACGGTTTCATGGTCACAATCTGTTGTCTACCCGACAAATATGATTGCAGCCACTTCAGTGCCTGTCCTTTCACACCTATATTCTCCAGGCTTTCCACCAGTATTGCATGACTCACCCTATTGAATGCAGCCGACATGTCCAGTACAGATGGATTACCATTGTCGACTCGCAATCATAGATTGTCCAATACAGTTGCCAAGGCTGTTTCAGTTCCGTGGCCTGGACGAAATCCAAACTGGTCCTTATCCAACAGGTGATTTTCCTCTAGATACCGGGACAAAGATTTACTAACTGCCTTTTCCAGTATTTCTACTGGGTATGACAAGAGAGAGATGGTTTTAAAATGTACTGGATTTGTTGGGTCCAGAGATGATTTCTTAAGCAGGGGGGTCAACACTGCCTGCTTCCATAACTCTAGAGCCATTCTTCTTCCAATGACTGGCAGTAAATCTGCCATAACCAGGGAAATAGTTGTTGCCTAAACTCCTTCCAAACCCCAAGTGTAAGAGGGTCTAGAGGAGAACCTGAGGAAGCACTTTGAACAAGGCTATTAAAGGTATCCTCTGTAAGAGGTAAAAAACACTCTAACAATGTTTCTGACGTGGTTTTTCAACTGGCGTCTGAGGTGATTCCTCCTGGCAGCTGGTATTACTTGGATAAAAACCTCCAACAATTTTGGTGATCTTTTCATTAAAGTAGGTAGCAATCTCATCACAGAGTTTTTGCCATATAACCACCTTAATGCCTGTACAAGCTGGACTAGAGAGGTCCTTCATGATATTGAAAAGTGCTTTTGTGCTGTTGGGCACTTGCAGGATAGATTTGGCATAGAAATATGCTTTTGACCTGGAAATAGTCTCCTTATACCAAGCCTGCACTAGTTTCAGGTCTTTTGTGTTTGACTCTATGTATGACCTTTCCATTTCCTCTGAGCCTGTTTGCATTTAGACAGCATTGATTTCAACTCCTCACTGTACCAAGGGGCTGAGCGTTTCGTCCTATTCTTCAGTCTTTTTACAGAGGCAAGAAAGTCCAAGGTTCCATTTATGAGGTTACAGTACATTTGATATTTTTTTCCTACTGCGTCATTAGGAGCAAAAAGATTCTGATTAGGGAATGTTTGGTGTATTCTGTTTTTTATTAACTTAGCCCATTCTCTTCCCTTACGATAGGTCACCGGTCGATTAATATTATTCACTGATCTAGGCAGTGTAATCCTAAAATGGATTAAAGAATGGTCAGTCCAGCTTTCAGGCAGTATATCAATCACCTCTGTCTCAATCTGATTAGCAAACAGGAGGTCTCGGGCATGCCCTCCTTGATGGGTTGGCTGTTGCATCAGTTGGTGTAGGCTAAGGTTTTCACAAGTTTGCCTTAGGTCTCTCAGATGGTTTCCTAGATTCCCGTTATCCCAGAGGTTAAAGTCCCCTAATATAACCATTCTTGAGTGTGTTAGGGTCAGAGCGGCGAAGATGTTGAACAGTGCTTGATATTGGGTGTCTAGACCTGGGGGTCTATAACAGACTATTCCTGTTAATCCGCGCCCTTTACGAGAAAATCTCCCTTTTGGGCAGTATCTATGGCTCGGAAGAAATTGTAGTGACGTCTCAGTCTTCAAAGGCCAAGCTGAAGAACTAACTGTGAATCGGGGCTATCCTGGTAAGATTCTCAAGAAGAGTTGCAAAAGAGCTCGCAATCAAAACAGGGAAGCTATCCTACAAGAGAATACTACCAGAGGTTCAGAACCCCCGCCGCTAACGTGTGTGACTACCTTCAATGAAGCATCAAATGCTGTCAGTAAATCAAACCGAAAACATTGGAGAATTCTGGAGAGCAACAATCACCATTGGGATAAACCTCTCTTTTCGTACAAAAGGGCAAGAAGTCTCAATTACACTCTATTCCACACCCGTCAGAGGACAGTACCTAAAGATCAGGATACAACTATTCTGAACGTGTGGGGGCTCCCACCGGTAGTAGGTCATTTTCCTTGTGGCTCTTGTAGTGTCTGCCATTTGCCAACCACGACTAAACACCTTGATCTGGAACAAGGAAAACAGTGACTGCAAAAATCCCACATGAACTGCAATTCCACAAATGTGGTATCCTTGATCACCTGCCCGTGCAGGCTCAGATATGTGGGCATGACCACCAGAAAAATTAAGCAACGAATATGTGAACATCGCAGCAAACATTCGCTGTCGGAAAAACAGCACAAAATTGACGGATCACTTTGTCCTCCAGAATCATAATACCAACGATCTTCACTGGACAGTGATAGAACATCTGCTAACTGGATCAAACACACAACAGTCTCTTTTTGAAAAAGAACAAAGGTGGATTTACTGATTGTCTACCCATCAAACGGGACATAATGATAATGTTCCGGGGGGCTCTGTCTTGAAACGCTGATCTGAACTCCAATATCAGCCCATCGCTCCATTGCGGCATTAGTCAGGTCCTGTGACTCTGAAATGTTGTCTCCGAATCAGTAATTGTAACCCATATTTCAAGCACTATGGGTTATTGCATCATATTGATGGGGGACTCTACACTCCTTGTAGTATTGCCCACGGAGGGACATGAGCACACTGCACCTATTAAACATTTTGGAGGAATCCATTTTATTTTTTATTTTTTACTTTTTCACTCTGTGCGCTTTATCACTCTGTGCGCTAAATAATATCTCATGATTCTGTCCGCACCTATTTCTCAATTGGAAAAACATACTGGGTACGAGATATGAGTAACACGAAGAGAGGCAGCTTGTAGCACTAGTATGACCTTTCTCGTTATATTAGACATCACCCAAACATGCATACATCCATGGGTATGAGATATGAGTAACACGAAGAGAGGCAGCTTGTAGCACTAGTATGATCCTTCGCGTTATATTAGACATCATCCATACAATTATGAGGGAACATGGGACACGCTATTAGCGCTAATTAATTCACCCTTTTGGTTGTGGTTAATGAATAGTGTGCCCAAAAATTGATTACCTTAGCACCCGATTATCTTAGCTCCCAGTTAGCAGTATTAGCGTGCGCTCCTTGCAAGTTACTACTAAAGTTTTTTCTCCCTCTACTGAAACGAATGCAGGGCTATGTTCAAGTTGTTATGACTTGTCCATCCTCCGACAACGCACGTCACGCATAGTGTCACGTAGTCACGTGATCACGCGGGAGCATTTGTACCCGGAAGCGCCGGCATTCGATAATATTCGGGCCAGGGAGGACCGACGTAGGTCCATCGTGGAAGTGCACAATTTGGGAAGTAAGTGTTTCCCTTGGGAGGGTATCCACCCCCACCTTCCCTTTTTTGACTGCTGACGGGCTTTTTTAACAAAGTTCTGTTTGCTCTCCAGATACCCGGGTGTATGCTTTCCCTCCCTGCTGGACCCATGAAGCAACAAGCTTTTTAACTCAAAGTAAGACTTTTTTCTCTTGACTGTTGTGTTTGACTTATGCGTGCACAAATCTTTGGCTCTATCCCGAATGTACTCAAGGGATTATAGCAGTTTTTAAGTGCACTTTCATGATTATTTTATCGTTGCCTTTTGAAACTCCGAGCTTTGTGAGAACTATTTTTCATAAACACAAATGGATGTTTGCCTCATGTTTGTCTTGAGCAATTTTGTTGCACACATATTCATGTGGGTAAGCCAGCCCAGTCTAGGCTTTGACCACTTCTGATAGGGCTAGTTGGTTAGAGAGACACACACAAAAGGTGGTGTTTCTTTTTTCAAGACATCTTAATATATTTGACTTGCTATTTTACAGCATGGGACAATAATGCCCTAATATGTTGAAACCTGCTTTATGTTTCGCAATTGACATATGGGTAAATACATGTTTGTCTTTTTGTTGATTCTTTGTTGTAGTCTCTATTGGTCTACGATTCTTTGAGAGGCCACACTGGTATAACCGTGAGTTGTACTATGCAAATTGTGCAGTATATCAATCACCTCTGTCTCAATCTGATTAGCAAACAGGAGGTCTAGGGCATGCCCTCCTTGATGGGTTGGCTGTTGTATCAGTTGGTGTAGGCTAAGGTTTTCACAAGTTTGCCTTAAGTCTCTCAGATGGTTTCCTAGATTCCCGTTATCCCATAGGTTAAAGTCCCCTAATATATCCATTCTTGAGTGTGTTAGGGTCAGAGTGGCGATGATGTCGAACAGTGCTTGATATTGGGTGTCTAGACCTGGCGGTCTATAACAGACTATTCCTGTTAATCCGCGGCCTTTACGAGAAAATCTCCCTTTTGGGCAGTATCTACGGCTCAGAAGAAATTGTAGTGACGTCTCAGTCTTCAAAGGCCAAGCTGAAGAACTAACTGAGAAACTCAAGAATCAGGGCTACCCTGGTAAGATTCTCAGGAAGAGTTGCAAAAGAGCTTGCAATCACAACAGGGAAGCTATCCTAGAAGAGAATACTACCAGAGGTTCAGAACCCTCGCCGCTAACTTGTGTGACTGCCTTTAATGCAGCATCAAATGCTGTCAGTAACCCAAACCGAAAACATTGGAGAATTCTGGAGAGCAACAATCACCATCGGGATAAACCACTCTTTTTGTACAAAAGGGCAAGAAGTCTCAAGGACACTCTAGTCCACACCCCTCTGAGGACTGAACCTAAAGATCAGGATACAACTATTCTGAACGTGTGGGGGCTCCCACCGGAAGTAGGTAATTTCCCTTGTGGCTCTTGTAGCGTCTGCCATTTGACAACCACGACTAAACACCTTGATCTGGAACAAGGAAAACAGTGACTGCAAAAATCCCACATGAACTGCAATTCCACAAATGTGGTATACTTGATCACCTGCCCGTGCAGGCACAGATATGTGGGCATGACCACCAGAAAAATTAAGCAACAAATATGTGAATATCGCAGCAATATTCGCTGTCGCTGTCGGAAAAACAGCACAAAATTGACGAATCACTTTCTCCTCCAGAATCATACCACCAACGATCTGCACTGGACAGTGATAGAACATCTGCCAACTGGATCAAACACACAACAGTCTCTTCTTGAAAAAGAACAAAGGTGGATTTACTGTTTGTCTACCCATCAAACGCTACTTAATGATAATATTCCGTGGGGCTCTGTCTTGAAACGCTGATCTGAACTCCAATATCAGCCCATCGCTCCATTGCGGCATTAGTCAGGTCCTGTGACTCTGAAATGTTGTCTCCGAATCAGTAATTGTAACCCCTATTTTAAGCACTATGAGTTATTGCATCATATTGATGGGGGACTCTACCCTCCTGGTAGTATTGCCCACGGAGGGACATGAACACACTGCACCTATTAAACATTTTGGAGGAATCCATTTTATTTTTAATTTTTTATTTTTTCACTCTGTGCGCTTTATCACTCAGTGCGCTAAATAATATCTCATGATTCTTTCCGCACCTATTTCTCCAATGGAAAAACATTCTGGTTACGAGATATGAGTAACACGAACAGAGGCAGCTTGTAGCACTAGTATGACCTTTCTCGTTATAATGGACATCACCCATACGTGCATACATCCATGGGTATGAGATATGAGTAACACGAAGAGAGGCAGCTTGTAGCACTAGTATGATCCTTCGCGTTATATTAGACATCATCCATACAATTATGAGGGAGCACGGGACACGCTATTAGAGCTAATTAATTCACCCTTTTGGTTGTGATTAATGAATAGTGTGCCCAAAAACTGATTACCTTAGCACCCGATTATCTTAGCTCCCAGTTAGCAGTATTAGCGTGTGCTCCTTGCAAGTTACTAATAACGTTTTTTCTCCCTCTACTGAAACAAATGCAGGGCTAAGTTCTGGTTGTTATGACGTGTCCGTCCCCCGACAACGCACGTCACGCGTAGTGTCATGTTGTCACATGATCACGCGGGAGCATTTGTACCCGGAAGCGCCGTCATTCGATAATATTCGGGCCAGGGAGAACCGACGTAGGTTCATCGTGGAAGCGCACAATCTGGGAAGTTTGTGTTTCCCCTGGGAGGGTATCCACTCCCACCCCCCCACCCTTTTTTGACTGCTGACAGGCTTTTTTAACAAAGTTCTGTTCGCTCTCCGGATACCCGAGTGTATGCTTCCCCTCCCTGCTGGACCCATGAAGCAACAAGCTTTTTAACTCAAAGTAAGACTTTTTTCTCTTGACTGTTGTGTTTGTCTTATGCGTGCACAAATCTTTGGCTCTATCCCGAATGTACTCAAGGGGTTTTAGCAGTTTTTAAGTGCACTTTCATGATTATTTTATCATTGCCTTTTGAAATTCCGACCTTTGCGAGAACTATTTTTCATAAACACAAATGGATGTTTGCCTCATGTTTGTCATGAGTAATTTTGTTGCACACATATTCATGTAGGTAAGCCAGCCCAGTCTAGGCTTTGACCACTTCTGATAGGGCTTGTTGGTTAGAGAGACACACACAAAAGGTTGCCCGTGGTGTTTCTTTCTTCAAGACATCTTAATATATTTGACTTGCCATTTTACAGCATGGGACAATAATGCCTTAATATGTTGAAACATGCTTTATGTTTCGCAATTGACATATGGGTAAATACATGTTTGTCTTTTTGTTGATTCTTTGTTGCAGTCTCTATTGGTCTACGATTCTTTGAGAGGCCACAATGGTATAACCGTGAGTTGTACTATACAAATTGTTCCTCTGGTTAGGGTGCACCTTAGGGTGCGCATACCGCCATGGAACCCACACTAGGTCCTGACGAATGCTTAGTAAATAGAAATAGCTCAGTACAAAAGGGGGTGGTGATTAGGCATGAGCGGGAAATCCGTTACGCTCGCGGATTTTGCGGATTTTTGGGAAATCCGCAATCCGCAAATTTTGCGGATTTCCCGCAAAATCCGCAAAAAAAATCCGCGAGCGTAACAGGTTCAAAAGTTGAACCCCCACTCATGCAGCTATTTTACAATGGCGCCAGCAAGCTGCCAGCGCCGTTGTAAAATAGTTACAAAGTTAGCTTGCACAGGAACCACTAGATAAAACGAAGCAGGTGCTTCCTGTGCAAGCTAACTTTGTAACTATTTTACAACGGCGCTGGCAGCTTGCTGGCACCATTGTAAAATAGTTACAGCCTTACACAGGTCACTCAAGGGACCCCTGCGCCCTTCAGGGCGATTGCATAGTAACACACACATGGTCACTCGAACTAGTTGATGCTCAAATTCAGTGACTCATTCATTAGCCCAAAAACAATCATGAGCATCTTCGAGGCTGGACAGGTGTGCCTCTTCCCAAATCTACCGTGGAAAATCAGCTGTGATGCTGGGTAGAGGGCGGCCTTTGCATGGTCGCTCGAACTAGTTGATGCTCAAAATCAGTGACTCATTCATTAGCCCAAAAACAATCATGAGCGTCTTCGAGGCTGGACAGGTGTGCCTCTTCCCAAATCTACTGTGGAGATTCAGCTGTGATGCTGGGTAGAGGCCTTTGCATCCTTGACTTTCATGAGCGCAATCCCCGTGCTGTTCCTGTGACCAGGAGCTTCTTTCTCTTCATATAATTGTGTTCGCCCGGGTTGCTGCAAGTTCGCACGCGTTTTGTACAATTTCGCAATTTGCGAAATTGTACAAAACCCTCGCGAACTTGCAGAAACCCGTGTGAACATAAAAAAAAAAAATCTGGGCGGATTCGCGGATTTTGCGGATTTTGGCAATCAGCAAATTCGCAAATCCGCAAATTCGCGGATTGCCAATCCGCAAAATCCGCTCATGCCTAGTGGTGATGGACGGAGCATCTGAAAGTAGATAGCACAAACAAGCAGAAACATTTTGACCAATTTTACTCACTAAAATTGGATGCTGCTGGCGACACTAACAAGCTAGTCTACATCCGTCTCACTTGTTTTAATGGTCATTGGTCAGCCTTTAATAAACTAGTTGATAGGCTAGAACCAGTTCCCTTTTAAAATCACGTTTCTTTTTCACAGCCACGCACACATGCACTTGAACATTCTCCTCCGCTGTAAGCCAGGCGTTGTAGCACACCAGGGAGGCATTCGGCCTCTCTGGTGGAACCCTATGATGAAGCATGTCACCGACCAGGTTGGTGAGTGAGGGTTCTTTTACAAACATTGGCTTTTGCCCTGTGCTGTTTTGATTAACTAGTTGTCCCTGGTTGTATTACAGTCACTTTTTTGTTGTTGTTTAATATATATTCCTGTTAATAGCCTTCCTTTAGCCGCTTGCAATGAGAAACCCAATAATTCAATCCCCTCAATGTCATCGACATGTAATAACGTAAAATCCAATTTTTCTTTGAAAATCACCCCGACCCCCCCTCCTCTTCCAGGAGGCCTTGGCTTATGGAACATTTTATACCCTCCTGGACAGGCAAAACCCAATTCTACAGAGGAGTCACTGCTAGTCAAGGTCTATGTTAGAAATAGGGCATCTAGGTCTTAGACACCTCCTGGTGGTGCTTTTTCAAAGACCTGATGTTAATCAGGCCACAGTTTAATATGTTACTGTTATGTATAAGGGCTACTTGTTTCCCCCTAACATCCCTCTCACCGATGTTGAGCAGTTGTTCTCTTGATTAGCTTACCCTGCCATAACCTTGACTGCGACAAACAGCATGGCTGGCGCTGAGCACGACCAGAGTGTGAATGGGCGCAGACGGGCTTGCCTCTGGCGCGCCCGCTGAGCGCAGGCACTGTGCACTTGCATCGCCCTTCCTAAATAGGAAGGCGTATGCTAAACAGCCAACTTCTAGAGCGCTAACCAAGATGGCGCTGATTAAAAGTGCGGGTGTCACTAATTCCAGCTAAGCAGCGAGATGTGGAGCTGTATTTTATAGTGCGGGTAAGAAATCTAATTTTTATTTGTCTTTAAAAGTTATTCTCAACGATAAAAACAATTTCATCAGCCCCCCTGTTCCCAGCCTCGTAAATTGGCAGCAGCAGAAAGTAAAATACTAGCAGCTTTATAAAATACTTTACAACAGAATCAGGCGATCGACGAGTGGCATGTTGCGTTAAAGTCTATGATGTTCCAGGTGACAGAAATGACAGTATAACAATTGCCAAATTATTGTTGAAGGAAATCATACCACATTTAGATTTTCCAGTAACAGTAACAGTGGAATCGGAGGATCTCACTTTAATAATGAAATAATTTGATTGATTGATCTGTGAAGCATTCAAGATTGGACAAAAGTTGATCTGTGCCTATCGTCCAGAGACTTCTGGGATAGTGGAACAACTGAATGGTACAATAAAATCAAGATTGGCAAAGCTGTGCACATCCACTTGACTGTATTTGCCAGACGCATTGCCTCTTGTTCTGATGGGACTCAGAAATATTCCTGACAGAAATACTGGGTTGAGTCCCCATGAAATACTCATGGGAGGAACAATGAGATTAGCTTTCA